>NW_010972546.1:3028469-3108970 GCF_000737465.1 Haliaeetus leucocephalus
GCTGCGCCCCGCGGTCCAGCAGCCTGCGAGCTCCCGGCGGGGTCCCGGGCCGGGGCCGGGCAGCCCCGCCGCCGCTCCGGGGTGACTGCCCGGTATCGCCGCGCCGGGCGTTCCGGTCTCTTCTCCTGCAGCCCGCGGTGCGGGCTCCCAGCTCCGGCTCTGGTGCCGCCTTCGCGTGGCAGCGGCGCCATCCGTGCCCGGGTAGGGACGCGGCCGAGCATCGAGCGGACCAGCGCCGGGCTGCGAGGTGAGGCCGGGGAGGAGCGGGGAAGAGGCGAGGCGCGGGTCGGGGAGGGAGACCTCACCTTGGAGAGGAATGCGCTGAGGGAATGCGCTGTCCTTTCATCGCTCTCTGCGAGAGCGCGTCCGGGGTCCTTTGGGGTTTTTTTGGTTTGGTTTTGCCTCTTTGTGTCCTCAGCTGTGATTCTGCATGAAGCTGTAGGCACCCCTGTCGCAGCCCACCGAGACCCTTCCCAAACTTCATGCTGTCTTTCTGTGGAGGCGCAAATTGCAAGTGACATGCTTGATGCAGAGCTAATCAAAATATTGGCATTCAGCAAAGTTCATGTGCACCTTTTAATTTACCTCTGACAGCCTTTTTGGACCGCTGTGTACACATGGTGCAGCTGAATGCTGTGCTCTGTCGGTGTACGTACATCACAGGCTTGCTGATGCTCTTTCCCCATAATTTCTGGAGTCCTTATGGCAGATGAAGTCCTCTTGATGTCCAAGAGCAATAGTAAATTAAAACATGACCTAGGAGGAAGACCTAGGACTTTCTTTGCTCTTGTACGCTCTGATTCCTTGCTGTAATTTTACATCCATCAAATTACAGCTGTAGCATCAGCACAGCTCTACCTACAGTAGTGGCTTTACTGAGTCTTGGACTAGCTCTAATGTGTAAAATATGTTTATCGAGTCCGCTCTGGAGCTTCCTGACCCAGGAGACGTTGCTTTTGCTGCTTTTTGTTCCCTGAGACAAAAAGGGGTCTTTTGCTTTGCCCGCACGATGTGTGCTGTGATGTGAGCCACAAGGATGCTGGCTGTTAGGGCAGCTCTTGGTGCTGGAGCTGTGAATGAAGCGTTGGCTCTCAGCAGCTGACTGGGAGCTGTGCTTGAAGGACAGAATGGGAGCTACACCGTGGAAGTCACTGCACGGTGGATGGTGCCAGGCTGATGTGTCTGCGTGAAGTCCCTCAGAAGTGGTAACGGCGAAGCCATCCTGGTCGACCCGGGGGCCTTCCCTGCAGAGGTTTCCCTGGAGCTGCTCCAGCAGGGTGAGTCCAGATCGAGGTGTACTGGGAGTGAGGGGTTGGCCAACCTCTCCTGTCACCTGGGTGTGCTTGTGCGTACACCCGCAGCTTGGTCACCCCTGTGGCTGTGGGGGTTTCCAAACCGTGGACTTCTGCAGCCTGCAAAAAGGGACTGGGTGGAGTATCTTTGTTAGGCACTGAACGGCTTTGCTCTGAGAGTCTGTATTTGACATGAGAAACTTCACCTTTTGAGGGTGCGGGAGCACATTTGATGCATTGTTGGCTTTTTAGGAATTCTCCAGAATGTTTGGCTTCGATCTTACAAACGTTAAAAGAAAAGGACATGATAAAAAGTCTTTAAAGCTCTGTGTATATATCTGATGCCTGCATCTGATGCTGTCATGCGTTAATTTTTTATCCTTTTCAACCAAAGATATAAGTTTGTCTAATGTTTATAGTCAAGAGGAAATGGACTTCAATTCTTTCTCCCTTCTCCTTATGAAAAATATAGGACCTTTTTAACAGCTTTGATGTAGATAGAGTTCGCTAGATAGTTTTCCAGATAAATTCCCTTCTGTTGCAGCTTTGATTTGAAATACACAGGAGCTAGTTCTTCAACAAACAGTCCTGCAAAGCAATACACACCAATTTTCCCTAGTAATCAAACTGATATTTTTAGCTGTAGACTGCAAGTTGCTGTTGAGTTTCCACTACCCTTCAGAGACACTTGTAAACAGGAGCTTTGGTAAAAGAAGTTTTGCACAATAGTGAATTGAACCAGCTGAGCTGAAGGGATTGAGAGTGGCTAATTGCCCTCCTCATGCAGAATGACAGGCACTGGGGTGCACTTTCCCTTGTCTCTGTGCTACCTCCTGTCTGTTTTAAGCAGCTTCGCGCGCAGGGACTTATTGTTCATGATAAATTCCATCCCAGCAAGAGTAGGAAGGGAGGTGCTGAGAAACTGCTCCCGTCCTCCTGTCAAGATCACCCTTTATATTTTAAACACTCGCCATCTCTTAGATAAGTAATGGGAACTGAAGGTCTCCTTCAGAAATCAGAAAAGAGACCTGAACAGAGATGACTATTGATTTTTTTTATTATTATTATTTTTCTTTTTTAGTTCCCCCCCGCCCCATAGTTAGTTGTGAAAGTGGTTGGAGACTCTGGAAGCTGCGCAGGGTGAGCTGAGCATCTTTCAGCAATGGGTGTTGGGGCAAGAGCAGTCTGCCTGGAAAACTCCCTTTATTGCGACTCAGCGTGGCCACAGCCTACCTGGCTGCTCACAAGTCCCATCGATAATCTCTGTACAAACTGGGATGTTGCCTGCTCCCCGGGGCTTGTAGTACTGGCTGATATAAGTGCGTTGGAAAATGCAGCCTTTCAGACTGAATTTGCCCCTCCTGCTAAGTGGCGAATGCAGGCTATGGCATTAGCAGCTGGCAGGCAGGCAGTAATTCTAGTTAGAGAAATATTGCCATAGGATGGACAGAAGTGATGGAAAACCGAAAGGCTCCCAAATTGTATTGGGACCTCTGATTTCCTTTAAATGTCTTTTAACCCTTTGTCCGTTGATTAGTTTCTCCGAGGCTGGAGGATGACTCTCCAGAGTTTCCAGCACTGAAAATCTGCCATGAGGATGAAATCTGTGCCGCTCAGACAGGGCAAATGTGAGGACTCTGCACCGTCTGAAGTGCCTCAGATCTAGGAACCTACTGGGGAGAAAAGTGAACCAAGTTTGAGCTTGACCCCTTGCCTGTTATCTGCAGGTGCTGGTTGCATTTCATGCTTGTTTCTTTTTAAGTTAGTCCCAGCTCTGGGCACACTGTGAGAATGAAATTGCTTCAGGTGTCATTTTATAGCACAGGAGGGATGTCCAGTCCCTCCCGTCCCCCTGAAAGCCTGTGCTAACATGCTGTTTTCTAAAGCCTCCATTAAAACACAGTTTGACATTGTTGTGTGTGAGGGAAGAGGTGTGGAGCCTGCCTGCCGTACTGGGTGGACAGGGCTCTGACTCCAGCAAGCTGCCGTGGTCTGGCACCTCTGCTCGTGAGCCTTACGGAGGACACGGTGCTTTGCTGCTCTTCGTGCTCCCATTCTGGCAAATTCTTTTTTTGCTGTCTGTTGGCTGAATGTGCTCGGCACAGAAACAACTCCTCTGCATGGCAGCGGTATCTTGTGGCGGGAGGAAACTCCTGTTCGACGGGATGCCTGATGGCTTGGGAGTGCTGTTCCCAAAGGGCTGGGTGCCTCCCAGACCCGCAGTGCCGGTGCCCCAGACCCGTCAGGAAGAGCTTTCTTCCTTGCGGCCAGGTGGAGGAAAGACAGATGGTTTTGTGATCACTAGCAACAAAGAGTAGGCGGGTTTCATTTCCATGCTTCAGAGGTGTGAAAGGGAGTCAGTTACCACCAGGTATGCACTAGGCAGGTAGGTTTCCCTCAGCGATGCGATAGCTGTGTTGCCCATGGGATCAGGGAGTGTCCATGGGTCTGTCCTGCTCTGGGAGGTGTTGCGCCTCAGTGCATTCCTGTGGTGACTCGGGCATTGCCAGTGGACTTGCTGCCCACACCTCCGGACTGGCCCAACGTTGCCGCCTGCCACACTGGCAACCCCACAGAGCCCCTTTCCCTGGGCTGGGTACCAGCAGGAGGAAAGAAGGGCTCAGGCAGTGCTGCTGCCCAATGCCTCAGCAAGGCCAGGGTGCTACAGCATCAGTGCTGGCAGGCCTGAGGCTTTGCCCTGTACCTAAGTGGGGTTTTTGTTTTGTTTCCAAAAATAATGGGGAGGAAGCTACTCTGTGCATGGCAGCCTGGGCTCAGTTCCTTGCTTTTGGTTCACACTCCCTTTATGCTGGGAGGCTCTGTCAGCCTTCTGTGTCTGTGGCCTCTAAGTGCAGGCAGGCAGAGCAGTGATGTGACCTGAGGCCATTTATCTGCATGGTGCATCTTTTGCTGATGCAGAACCCGGTGCAGAGTAGAGCTGCCTGTTTCTGGTACAGGCATCTGTGCCAGCGGCCCAAGGGGGAGGCCCAGGCCTGGCACTGTGCCTTGCACATGATCATTGCCATCTTGGAACGCTGCTGGAGAGGACTTTTCTGTCCTTTGTGGCCCAGGAAGATGCACTGCTGCTGAGAGCTGCAGTATCTACCACAGCCTGCAATGTTGCATAGATCAGTGCCCACAGGTTCAGCAGTGCCACTTTGTCCCCCTCCATGCTGCAGCTCACAACAGGGGAGTTGCACAGCTGCCAGTCCTTTGCCGGGGCTTCTGTCTCTTAGGCAGATGTGCTTTCAAGACAAGAATAACATTGTAAGTTGAAAATCCCCCTCCGCCTCCCTCTTTGCCTGTGCTCAGCAAACAGTCTGCCTTGGTATGGCCTGTGTGGGAACCTACAGGCTGTGGTAACAGATCCTTCTTTAGGGGAGCTACTGAGGAATGTTGATGAGATTAGAGAGCTGAAAGAGGCCGAGTTTAGTGATGGCATCTCCATGGATGCTGAGGCTGTCTGTGCCTGGATTCCCAGCATGCGGCTCCAGGATTACCATGGCTGCCTCTTCCAAAGTGCAAAAGCAAGTTCTGTCTTGGGAAGAGTTCAATGCCGCTTGTACTCTGAGGCAGAGAAAAACCGTGGAGCTGCCCTTTCCATACCAAAATAGCTCCTCTCATGCTCCCTGTTGAGGCTGGGAGCCTGAAACCAGCATACTTGTGTTCTGCCTCTGCGCAAATACAAAGTTAAGCCTAAAAATATGTGCAGCTGGGTCACATTCTCAGGCACGTCAGTAACCAGTCGGACAGAACTTTAAAGAGTTGCAGCAGAAACAGCAGCAGAAATGCTTATGCTAGAGTAGGTGGAGGATGGACATCCCATGCCATGCCATGCCAGTCCCTGTGAGAATTGTCTCACTGGGCTGGGCATGGTGTGGGGATGCTGCGATGCTGTGTGACTCAGGGATGGAGGTTGATTCTCTTGCACTTCCCCGCAGCATGGGCAGCATGTCCTGTGGCAGCATCTGTCCTTTCACCCCTACAGACCTGGGAGGCTTAGCCTCTGTGGGGTTGTGGGGTGTCCTGGCAGTCACGGGGGGTGCTGAGTAGGAATGGTGCCATTAGCAACAACCAGCTGACCCTGTTGGCTGCTGCGACCTTGCAGGCAAGGAAGGGCTTTCTGTGGGGTGGGTTTGTTCCCAGCTCTGATGCAGACCCCTTTCCCACAGCACGGAGGTGATTCGCTCTCTCCTGTGGGCAAGGACAGCACCACTGTGCACCCCCTGTTTCTTCTTCAGTCTGGCTGCTCTGTGGCACCCGTGGCACCTCCCGATGCTGCTTTAATGCCGATGTAATGCATGTTTAGGGCAAGCAGAAGCTCCTTATTGAGGCGGTCACATAAACAGACCTGCAGAAACTCCCTGGAGCAGGGCAGTCACACCCCGTCCTCTGCCTGTGATGGCTTGCCTTTCTAATAGCCCTCACCGAGCGTGGTGCCAAGGATGCCCCTTTTGCCCCACCAAACAGTGCTAGTGTGCTTTGAGACAGCTGATGTGGGACAACAGGAGGCTTTGTGGGAGGGAGAGCTCTGAAGGAGCCGGTTGTCACGCACCCTGGGTCCCATGCGTGCAGTGAGGACATGGATGCAGCTTTCTTTTTCCCCAGATTCTGAAGATAAAATCTCCACTCGATTAAACTTCACAAGTGTACAGGCCCAGCCTTCCCTGTGGGGAGAAACCTTATCTGGTAGCCAGGCAGTCAGGGAGGGATCTGCTGCTTATGCACAGCAAACCTGAAATGTGTAACATTGCGTAAAGATAATTGTGTTCGTTCAGCCCTCGGACATGTTCCCCAAAGCCAGAGCATGCACTGGCTGTGCTGTGGGAACCTGTTGCCACTCCTAGTCCTTGTTGTATGCCATAGAAAGGATGACAGGCAGGTTGTGGCAATGCCAACTCCCCTTGTGACACGGCAAGAGTGCCAGGAAGGGACTTCTGGCTCCCATTTGTCTCCCTTGTCAGCTGCCACAGGCGTGATTTCCAGCATGCTTGTGAGAAGCCTGGACGAGCTACTCGGGCTGCGTCTGCAGCCTCAGCCCTCCTACCCCAGACACTCAGTGATGCTCCCCCCGAGATGCCAGCAGGGACTTCTGCAAGAAGCTTCCAGAGCTGCCTCCCGATTGCCAGAGTGATGTTTGCATCTGAGCAAGCTCCTCTGAACCTCTGTGAGCTGCATGTGTGAGACAGGGCACAGGATCCAGGTAAGGCAGAAGCACCTTGTGCCTGCTTGAGCTGGGGGTTCCTCTGCTGGTAAATCCAGCAGAACAGCCTCCTCCTGAGTGACAGGTTTCCAGTAATAAAGATCTGGAGAGGGGCCCAGAAATGCCACCTCAGCCTGTGCAAATACCATTCCCTTCATCCTGATCATGTCGGTCCTGAAGGTATGCCAGCTGGGCTGTTCAGTAATTTACTCATTTTTGTACGTGTATCGTAAGAATTAGGAGCAGAGGTTAATTGTCCAAGCTGAGTAGCTGTTGTTTCTGTCATGCGCTTTCCAGACGATTGCTTGTTCCATGTCACGGAACAGTTTCCTCCTTTCCTACGCTTTGGGGGTTTGCAGTGGTGTTGCACAAGCAAGAGAAATGTCATGGTCCAGCCACAAGAGAAGCTTGTAAAAGTCCTGGGGCTGGTGGCTGTACCTCATTCAGTGTCCCTTGGAGGGCTGGACTAGGGGTAGTTGCAGTTGTGACCTGCAGTTCCCTCTGCTGCTTTCTGTCTCCCTCCAGCTTTGGTGGGATGCTTCATCTCTCCTTGTTTTGCCCACTTTCTCTCTGGCAGGCAGAGCTTTGTGTCATTTCAAGACAACTCTCTGCCCCTGACCTTGCTGCCCGTCAAGGTGAGGGAGGTGGGGCCCTTCCCATCCTGAGGCTCTGTACCCTTACTTCTGAAGAACAAATTGTGACCTTTGCTTGGGTAAAACCTTTCTGAGGCCTTGCCTGGAAGGATGGCGGGATCTCCTTTCGTGGCAAAGCCTGCCATTGGAGGGATTTCTGTGAGAAGTCGTAGGGGATGTACTGGTAAAAGCTCTGCCCCTTGGGCTGTGATGGGGATGGCCACTCGGAGAGAAACCGCAGCCAGCTTTGCCTGGCTGTGGTGTTGCTGCGGGCAGAGCCACTGCACAGGCACCTTGGTGCTGGCAGGGGGAGCAGTACATGTTTATCAGCTTGGCATTTCGCATGCAGACAGACAGGTCTTTGCTGCGGAGTGCAACTTGGCATGATGGCGGCTCTGTTTGACTCTATTTCACCAGTCTGCTTTGCTCTTAGTGCCACTCACTTTAATGTCTAATGTCACTAATTGCTGCTTCTTTTGTAATTGTGACCCCAGAGTTGTCAGGTCTGGGCTTCAGATCGTGGTACTGCCAGACCCCGTTGTTACCAGTATCTCTGAGTCTGTCACCAGTGCTTTAATTCCTGTCTCTGCCACTTGTCACTCTTCTGGGCTGGACTCTAATGAGCACTGTATTAGTGTCAGAAACATGTTTTTTGTATCAGTGGGATCTGCATTGTCCTGCCCTTCCAGACAGTAATCAGCCAGGCAGGGTCAGGGATCCTTAACCTGTCTTTGAGCTCTGGCTGAGCAGGGACCTGCAGGGTGCTCAGGAATATTGCTGCAGTTTATCAATCTTCAAACAAAAAAATCCTCTGATTTTCTTTCAGGAGAGAGGGTCTGATTTCACACTGGGAAGATGAAGTTAGTCTCTGAACTCCTGATGGTTCAGATCATTGTCTCCCTGACGTGCAGCTTTTGCAGTCTGGGAGGCTGCAGTGGCTCATTTCCTGGTCTTCTGTTTATAAAGCCCATCAACACTAATGATACAGGGAATGAGGAGGGCATTTGCATATTCTGGTCTGTTGTATGCCAGGCACACTGTGCTGCTCTTCAAACATTGCCTTCTGCCTTCATAAAGGCAGCTAAAATCTTCAGGGCAGGGACCTGCGTCTGCAGAGTTTACCATGCTTGTGGTTCCTCCTGAGTGAGAGATCATCTCTGAGAAGCCCTTTGTTGTGGAGATGACTGTTCCAGGGCTCTGGGAGGCCCGTCTCCCTGGCTCCTGCCTTGCAGGAGATATCTTGGGGGACCTTGCAAGCAAGGATGCACCTGCAGAAACCCCAGGGAGACTGCTGCTGGAGCCATGTCGTGGGCCATGCAGGAGGTGGATGGAGGCGGCTGTGGGCACGGCAGCTGCCAGTGAACACGAGCGACATGTCAGCATGGGTGGCTTCATCCTCGCAAACAGAGATCTGAGCCCGTTGTGTGCACAGTCAGGGAGCTCCTGTGCCGGGTCCAGGACCTGCCTGGTCCCACAGGTGCTGGCTGGGCCGTTGTATGGTCAAGCTAAGAGTTGAGTAAGAGGAGCACAGAAGACAAATTTCCTTCCTAGTCTGTCTCCAGTAGGATAAAGGGACTGGGCATGACCTTTGGGGCTGTTTAACTGCTGCTCTCCAGTATTCCCCGAGGCTGAATTCCTCTTCACCCGCCACCGTAAACTCTGCCATTGTTTCTCTGGGCCGATTTCCCCTTTTCTAGCAGTGGGAAATATTTCAGGGTGACTCCGTGCCCTCTTGTTGCATCTGCAGAGGAAGTGGCAGCTCTGGAGCGTCCTGCATGTCCCAGAAAACCAGCCGAGATTTTTGCGGGCTCACCATGGGGACTGGCCTCGCCTCTCTGTACTGGGGTGTCTGGGAGAGCTGCCACTTCTGGCCTTTCATTCACGGCCAGGTTTTCAACCCAGCATTTTTATGCTTTCCCCTTGGTGGGCCCTGGGAGGAGACAATAGCCGGGCTGGTCCAGGGGATGCGTGCCTTTCTCATGCAAATGGCTGCCTGCACGGGGAGAGCCCCTTCAAAGCCTCAGCCCGGAGCTCAGCCTCGCCGGCGGAGCTGGGTGAGGGGCCGGAGGAGGGGTGGGGGGCACCCAGCCGGCCCGGCTGTTGCAGTCCCCTTGCCCAGCAGCAGCTCTCTGCACCGCTGCAGTCCGACCCAGGAGCAGCTGGGTGGGTTGTTCCCGCCCGGCACGGCTGTGAATGGTGCAGAGATTTCGTGTTTGGTCTGAAAGGTGTGGTATAAATAAAATATATTATTATTAACACCTTCATCATCATCTGCCCTGGCAGAAGAACGACTAACCATGAAAGCCGTTGCATTCACTGGCACCTCATGTAATATTAACCGGGTCACGTGGGGAAGGCATGCAGTGATTGAATGTGAGCATCCTGCTCCCACGCCAGACCTCTGCTGCAGCTGCGCGGAGGAATCCCTGCCCGGCCTGGGGAGGTGAGAAGGGGGCTCAGAGCCATGCCTCTGCATGCAGTGCCTTTGCCTCTAGTAAGCAGTCACTCAGATAAATTGCTCTGCAACAAAAAGCCACTTGGATCTGTGAATGCAGCTCCAGAAAGCCCTGCTTAACCTCAGGAAACGCAGAGCATGTGTGCTGGTACACAGCAGCCCCGAAGGGTTTGAGCCCCCATCTTGGGAACTGCTGGAGGGCCACGCAGCTGGTGAAGCTCAGTGAAGGGGGATTTGGACCTGTGGGAGCAGAGGGGATAGTCTCCTCGTGTCTGATGCTGGCTGAGAGGTGGTACAAGCTTCTTGCCATGCATGGGGAGAGGATGCTGAGACAGCTGCACCTTGGTCCTGCTTTGACAGCTTTGTTCTGTGGACAACAGCTTGGCTGAACTGGCGGTGGGATTTGTCTAGCGAAGAAGACATCCTCTGTAGTCTCTGAAGGCTGCTGCTTGTCTGGCACTGCTGTACGGGGAGGTAACCTGAAGCTCTTTGGGCTTATGGATGCAGCACTCCAGAAAGCTGGGATGAATTTCTGCTTCATTCTGTGAAGGATGTTCTTGGCTGTCCCTGCAGAAAGCAGCATGCGCTGCAGCGTTGCTGGCTCTATGGGGAGAGTTTACAGTAAGCCCTCTGAGACAAGTGCTGAAAAAATTTAGGTCTTGGCAGTGCTCATCTCTGTTTCAAGCCAGAGCTGGCTGGGGTTGCAGGAGCCCCTTGCAGAGCAGATCGTGGCTCTGCATGCATATTTTCTTTCCTGGTTTGTAATGTGCTATTGTTGGATGGAGGGTGCCCATGTGAGGATGCTCATTATCTCTCAGAACAGCTAATAAGGAACAAATGAAGATTAACACTATGTTGGTATAGATGAAACAGCATATTTCAGTCCCCTGCCCGAGAGTGGCATCTCTGAGTCACAGTGCCAGGCATTTTGAGGGGCTGCTAGCTGATAAGAAAGAGGAGCTACTCATCGCTGTATCCACCCCTGCATTTCAGGCAACCGTATGGCTTTTATTTTTAAGCTGGTTTTTGGCTAGCTCCAATTTTCTCTCTTTAGTCATGAACAGATGCACGTAGGTCCTGTTTCTTGCAAACCTGGGTGCCAAGTGGGAGAATGACTCATGCAGTGAAGGAAGGCTGAATCTGCAGACACACAAGCCTTGGGTGCATATGTGTGTGTGTGTGTGTGTGTGTGTTCGGAAGTGCCAGACTGTGGGTCTCTGGGGTGTCTTGCTGGAGTATCTGAAAGGTGTCGAGTGCTCAGAATTGATAAAACTGAAGACCTGGAGTTGAGGGAACTGAGGCTTCTGTGTTTTGGTTGGTTTTTTTTAATTGTCATACTCAATGACAAAGTAATAGATGCAAAAACTAGAAGAATAATCACCCAAACAGAATTTCCTGATTCAGTAGAGACATCTCCAAAGAAACCTGGAGATTAGCTGAGTTTGGAGCACAGCAGCTCTCCTGCCCTGCTGGGCAGTGCTGACCATTGGTCTCCATTTGTCTCCTGGGGTAGGGCAGAGGCTTCTGCAGCTGAGGCTGTGAGCACTGGCTGTTACCCACTGCCAGAGCAGCTGGTGAGCGGAAGTACCAGTGAAGGTGCCAGGGGCTGCTCCTGCGCTTTGGAGTTGGAGCAGAAAGTTAATGAATACGAAAGCAATTTTGATCTCATTAAGAAAATGAGGTTCTTGACTTAGCGCATCCCTTCTCTCAGCTCCTCCCGCCAGCACAAGGGTCTTTCCTCCTGTGGTCCCAGGTGGTGAGACTACGATTCCTGGCACTGGGGTGGGGATGGTGGTGGTTCTGCAGGATATCCAAGGGGCCATGCTCCACTGCGCACTGCCGCTGCAGGCTCTCGCTGAGGATCTGGCTGGCTGCTGAGAGGAGCAGCAGGTTGCTATGATACAGTTTGCTGTGGCAATGTCTGTGATGAATGGAGCCAAAACCACCTCTACAAAAGGAGCATTCCTGGGCTGGGAGGGGGCAGATTTATCTGCAGTGTTTATGTAAAGCTGAGGACCGGCAGGGAGAGGATGTGTGTGGGAACGCTTTCCTCCAGCATGTGCTGGGGGCCCCTGTCTGGAGGCAGATACCCTTATGTGCATGAGGGAGAGGACACGGCTTGGATAAAGGACCCAGCAAATCCAAGCATGCAGACCAGTGCTGGAGCTCACATCCCATCCAGTACACCCACACCAGGCACGAGGCTGAAAATTCAGTTCAAAGGGGAGCTCAGCGCTACTAAGCTCAGTGCCGCCTTCGAATGCGGCCTCATCCTCAGCGGGAACTGGGTCACCTTGCTGTGCTGCAGGAGCATGGGAGGGAGCAGTTCACTGGTGCCAGCTCTGCCAGTCATGAACTGAAGCAGCTTGAGCCTGAAGTGAGGTCAGAAATCTCTACGCCTGGGATGCAGGGCTGCCCTGGCTCACTGTACCTCCCTGTGCACCAGCCTGCATCCCCTGTCCCCAGAGCTGGCCAAGGCACCACAGGGACTGGCTCCTTTCCATGCAGGGAACATGACTTTACCTCTAGGAAGAGGGCTGGGCTCTGCAGAGATCAGGGTCTGTTTCTGCTGTGCTGGATCCCAACTGCTTCTCTTCCTGGTGACTTTGCAGGGACAGAGACCCAGGCTGCGGCTTCTCTCACTGATGGGAGCAGGGGTGCAGGTGCCTTTGCTCCTGCGGGCTGGCAGTAGCGTGGCTGTCTGTAGAAGCTGGAGATATCTGTAGCGGATTTTGCTGAGAATCCAAATGCACATCGAATCCCAGGGTGCCTGCCTGGGAGACTCCGTGAGAGCAGCGGGGGCTGCGCAGGCACGGCTGGGGCTGCGCTGGTTGGAGCGTGCCCTGAGCTCTGTGCTGTGGAGGTCCCAGTGGGGGCTACCACTGGTATCTCGCTGTGAGCTGGCGTCAAGGGGAGAGTGGGTGGCCAGTCTCCGGAGCCGGGCAGGGTTTGGGAAGTCAACACATCTCAGCCCTCAGCCTGCCCTGTATGGGCTCTGGGTGAAGGAAGGAGCAGTCACAGCCAGGTCTGCTCTCCTGGCTGAGCCTTGCAGAGGGATCTGGGGTGTTGGCAAAACACCTGGCCTGCAGAGCTGTGCTGGAGGGGCCATACCCGCTCTGCGCTGTACATCAGTTGTGAGCCCCCGTGCAGACAAGAGCCAGTGTCAGAGCCCTGAGGAGAATCAGCCTATTCTCCTCTCATGCTTATCCCAGGCAGATTCCCATCCTCCCGGAAACATAAGCCACCATCATCCATAATTCATCAGGTGCTGAACTTCATCAAGGAGCCACCTGACACCCGGGCTGGGTGCTCCACCCTCCTCCCAGGGTGGGAAAGTGCCGGGTCCGGGAGTCCCGAGGGGCCACGGCAGGAAGCGCGTCCGGTTTCTTCGGCCTCAGGGTGGGCGATCCTTC
Organism: Haliaeetus leucocephalus; assembly: GCF_000737465.1. Taxonomy (NCBI): domain Eukaryota; kingdom Metazoa; phylum Chordata; class Aves; order Accipitriformes; family Accipitridae; genus Haliaeetus; species Haliaeetus leucocephalus. Next base: position 3,041,465 of record NW_010972546.1, read on the forward strand.
TTTCGGAGGAGGCAGATTCAACAAGGACTCTGGTGTCTCCGCTTCCCCGTTTCATAAATAAACATCTGCTTCTCATGCCTCCAGGAAGTTTCAGCCATTGTAAAGCCAAATATAAAACCCAAACAGGGTTTTTAAGTAGCAATGAGCTGATTGCTCCATTACTGTTTACTGAGGTATCTACGATCACACACCGAACGCACTTAAAAACATTGTGGGACAATAACTTTAATGCCTGAAATTTGCATCGAAGGTGTGTGCATGTGCATGCGTGTGCGTGCGTGGCAGAAGCTGTGCAGGATTCAGGCTGGGCTCTCTGCCTGCTCACTGAGAAATCCTGCAGAATACAGACTCATCCCCTCCAATTTATGGCTTGTTCACCAAATCCTGTCACATCTTTTATGTACCAAAAAGAATCTGTCTGACTTTTTCCAGTACAAATCCAGAGCAAAAGGCAATTCTTTTTTTTGCCTGTCTTAAATTCTCACAAGCTGTGTGAGCCACCTCTCCTATATAAAGATAGCAAGAGAGGATAAAAAAACAGCAGCAGCATTCCCTGTCTTCTCTCAGCCACACCTTTCCACCGTTAGTGGTACGGCAACTGCATGACAAGTAATAGGATACATACGCAAGTGGTGCAAAGAGGCATGTGCTGCTCTACAGTATCACAGCCCTTCCAAGCTCCCTTTTCTGCAGCGAGCCAGCATGCCCTGGCAGCACAGCTCCACCGCCTCTTACATGCCAGATGCTTACTAGGGAGGGAGAGGGATGCAAAAGTTGCATTTATTTCCACTCTGCAAAGGGATACATGTAAGAGCACATGGACAAAAACCTCTGACTTCCACGCCTAAACGAAGGGACCAAATCCTCTGCAAACCAAACTCTGCTGAACCTAATGGTGTCTGGTCACTGGTCAAAAGCTTGGGTCAACATCCTTTGTCTCTGACAGAGCAGTTTGCATCATGTGGCAAGGTCTCAATTTCTTATTGGAATTAAAGATCTCTTTGCCTGGCAGAGAGGGCTGGGGGTCCTAGTCTGCCTGTTTGAGTAATAAGCAGTCAGTGGGATGAGACTTCCTGCTCACCAGTCTCCTCCTGCTCCTCTCTGCAGGCTCAGCGTATTATGATAACGTCCGTCCCTTGGCCTACCCGGACTCGGACGCTGTGCTCATCTGCTTTGACATCAGCCGCCCGGAGACCCTGGACAGTGTGCTCAAGAAGGTGAGTGCCCGGTGTGCCTTCTGGCTGGCAAGATGGGTCCTCTGCAGCAGCACGTGGAGCCGCCCTGGGGTCTCTGCTCCTTGGGCTAAAAGCTCTGGCCCTGTGGCCAAGCCTTGGCTGGAGTCTGTGTGCTCAGATGAGAATGGTGACTGCTGCTGATCCCTACATGGTCTGTGCAGAAAGCAAGATATTTCCATTTGAAAGGAGCCCAATGAATGGTGTAGCCCGTGGTAGCTTGCAGCATGTGTGTGGGGGTCTGTGTGTATGCACACATACAAATGTGGGGACAGAGAGAAATGTAGGGCATTTGTTCTGTTTTTCATGAAGACCTTGGAAAGTGTTGTGCGTCTCGTTAGCGTAACCACCAGGGAGTGTGCTGTGGATTGCTTGCAGCAGTTGAGAAGTGGCCCCTGGTGCCTGTTTCCATGCAAGTAGAGAGCTCAGTTTTTTGGCTGTCCCCTCAGTTCAGCATCTGCACAGTAAGAAAGACAGCAATCAGTTCCCTATAGCTTGACAACAAGAATAATGAGCTGTTGCACTGAATTTCAAGCCTCTGAATGAATAAAATGAGATGGCACAATGCCACTGGACTGGATAGCATGCAGGGCCCTGAACACCGTCTGCCCTGGCAGAGCTGACTGGCCATGCTCTGCGTTAGCAGCCAAGAGTTTTCTACCTGTGGGTTAGCGCCTTTCAGCTAAACAGATATTTCCAGCTGGCAGGTCTGGCAGGTCCCAGAGAGCCCCACAGGGCTGGGGATCTGCTGTGGAGCACCGCTGGCTGGTGTCCCAGCAGGTCCCTGCCTGCCACGCTCTGGGCTAGTAGGTGGCACCCAGGGAGAGGTCCCCATGCAAGGCTTTCCTCTGAGATGGCATCAAGTCCAGCAACTAAGGATGCTGCTCAGGGGAGAGGGTAAATTGCCTCCTAGCCACTTGCATCCCTTGGTCCTGGCCATACCCTGCTTCCTTCCATGAAATTCAGGCAGCTGTGTTTTCAGTGAGCTCTCACCGCTGTGCAGCAAAGCTGCAGAGAGCTCACTGGCGGCTGCATCCTGTCCCAGAGGCGAGTCTTGGCTGGCGTCTCATTTGTGAAGCTCTCTGAGACACCGAGGCGTGAAAAGCACTACAGAATAGTGATTCCTGTAGCTGTTCTCCCCAGTGAGCCCCAGGCTGCAGGGGCTGGACTGGCCACTGTCTGAACAAGTCACATTGTACTGACTGCCCTCTTGGCCTCTCCACATTTTGCCAAATGTTGTGCTGAAGCAAGTGCCTCTTACTCAGCTGCTGGGAGGGCTGAGAAGTGGGTCTGTGTCTCAGAAGTGTCCTGGTGAGGGGACAAAGACCCTTCACATAACTCGGTCAATGGCTCAGTGTTCGTTTCTAAAGCAGGTCCCGGGTACCAAGCGTGCTGGGTGGAGGGAGGCGTGTTTCATGTGGACTGAAAGAATTCACTGCTCAGCTTGGGAGTCAGCAGAATAATAATGCAAGCAAATCACTTATACCTTAATAAGATGCAAACCCATCAATAATTAGCTGGGGTTGGGATTTATTTATGTCTCTCTGCACACTCTTCATGTGAATCCATACTGCTCAGTGCGCGGTCTTCCCTGTGCAGCCTCACAGATGCTTTGAGTACTGTTAAGCAATGTCTTTTTGATATGGTGACTTAAAATAAACCCTAAATCACAGGGGATTTCTTAAGTGCCTCTGAGTACATGCCTTGTTTCCTTTGGTGCAGGCTTGCAGCCTATGGAGGTGAGGAAAATTCCTAAGACACCATGAAGTTGAAATGGGTTTCAGCTTTTGATATCAGGCAAATAAGGAAACTAACACTCCCTATTCAAGCCTCAGGCAAAAATGCTAATTCAGCAGAGGAAATCTTTATTATTGCTGCCCTTCTGATGCCTGGGCTGCTGGTACAGCATGTACAGTTGAAGGGAAGGAGCCATCTGAGAGAATGCAAACAAGCAGCTCTTCATTTCATACAAAGCAGGTTTTAGTGGGGTGGTGCCTTCATTCTGACAAGTCTTGATAGCGCAGCAAATCTTAGGCTCTTTAAGGTGTCAGTCATGTAAGAAGAGGGTTGCACCTCTGTCCATAGATCAGGGAGCCTTATGTCATTACAGCCAGCCATGACCTCTGCTTGGTAAGAAGAGACCTATAGCTCAATCCCTTCGGGGATTTTCATCCTTCAGGTAAATTAGGGTGCTTGAATTCCAGCTCCAAAAGAACTGCATCATCTTCCTCTTGTGGCTATGCTAGCCCTTGATGCTGTGTGGCTGTGACACCAGAAATCTCCCAGATGCTGTGCAGCCCGGCGTGCTGCCCAGCTGCTGGGGATGTGTGTGAGTCCTGGTGGACAAATGTCCCTGGCGGCAGGGAAGGGGAGTTCATGGTGAAGATACTTGAGCCCATCTCCTGGTGGAAAATAAGATTTTTCCATATTTTGCAGTTGCTTTGGTCTGATATTGGTTGAATGAAACTTGGGTCATTCTTGGCACTTCCTTTCCCCACCAGGTTATAAACACTGGGTTGTGGGCTTGGCTTTCTTTCCCCTTCTAATTGCCTAGGATATATGCTTAACCATCAGTTAGCATAGCAGGAAATTGCTAATTCCAAGTGACATCTTTAGCCAGGGGTAATCTCTATTTATCATCTGCCAGCTACTTCAGAAACACTAGATAAGTAACCAAGGTGTTGACACACTGATGGGGCTGTACAAATTTCCCCTGGGTGAGGTCACAGGTGATTGTTTTATTTACTGCTGTGGACACTTAGCTGCACACTGGGCATTCATTTTTGGAGTTCTGAAAGGGATCGTTAGTGCCAAGGAAGTGGATGTTTGCCCTGGCCTTCTTCCATTGCTTCAATTCTTTATTTCCCTGGCTGTAGCTACACTCTGAATGTCTTAATGTCTTTAACATGTGGCTCCCAATAATAAACAAATAATGAGTGTGTTGTGAAAAGACCTCCCCGCCAACCGTGGTTCAAAAGGTCCAGCAAGGTTGACCTTTGGAGTCTCAGATCTATGCACCAGACTGTGTGGTCATTATTTTTCCACATTCATACTCACGAGTGGTCTCCCGTGACCTAGCACAGGGAACTGCAGCTTAGATTTAATGGGTTTGCAGGGCATATCTGGAACAAGCGAGCGTAAAGTTATCCGAGAGGCACTCTGACCATTCCCGTCCTTGCCTCTGGCAGTCATTAAAGTGCCCTGATGAGGCTAATCAGTCTCTGAACAGCTGTGACCCCCGTTTGGAAAAGCCACACACACCAGAGTGCATGATCTTGGCCTCTGAAGTCTGCTTTCCAAACCCAATCCCATCAGAGCCTCATGTTACATTCCGAACACCAAAAGCTTGCTGTCCCTGTGTTTCCCGTCTTCAGCACAGTCTCCAGAGCCACTCCTGGCCTGCGTCCTCACTGAGAGCCCCCGTCGATCATGTTGACCACCATTGCCTGTGCCCCTTCCCCTCTTCCTGAAATCTGGGGCATGCAGTCTGCAGTGGGGCCAAAACCAGCCTCAGTGCTGGTGCCAGGCACCACAGGTCTGAGGCAAGAGACCTAAAAGCAGCATTGCAGTGGCTACCAGTAGCAGTCCTGCTGCCCTGACTGGTCCAGTTCTGGGTCCTGTACAGAGATGAGCCATGCCGGGATGGCTTGGCAGCGTGTGATGATGGTCAGGAGGTGCTGGGACCCCGGGCTGCCACAGTCATCATTCCTCTGTGGGAGAGGGAAGTGCCATTTGCTGGTGGGATCAGGAGAAGCTACAGACCAGACTCATGGGCTCTGCTGTGGCGATGAGGCACGGAGGATTTTGGCTGGATGATGCTGTCTGGTAGGAACTGATGGCATGAGTCTCCTGGCCTGTCCTTCCCTCCAGGGCTGGGGAATCTTGGACGGGGCTCTTGGCCTGGTTGGAGAGGGGCTGGGAGCAACAAGCTGAGACCCTGTGATTTCCTTTGTTGTTCCAACCTTGACCCTTTCGCAGACTGCCCGCTGTCAAAATTAACTGACGTGGAGGTGCCATCGGGCCTCTTGCAGTGTCTTGTACACCAGCAGCCCCTGACCATCTTCTCCTTCTTGTCTCCTCTGCAGTGGCAAGGGGAAACTCAGGAGTTCTGCCCCAACGCGAAGATTGTGCTGGTTGGCTGCAAGCTGGACATGCGGACAGACTTAAACACGCTCCGGGAGCTTTCCAAGCAGCGCCTTATCCCTGTGACGCACGAGCAGGTGTGTTTCAGCAACTGTCCCCATAGGGCTCAGGGAGGTGAGGCGGGCACTTTTCTGCAGGACCTACTAGTACAAGGAAGCTCAGCAGCAGATGACCCACTGTGCCCAGGTCTTGGTCTGAAGCTGGTTTGATCTTGGCTCATGGACTCTGAGCTGCTCCTGCTTACAGCACTCTTTTTCCCCAGCTTTGGCAGACCTTAACTTATTCCCGATGCTCTGTTGAACAGCCTCCTGGTTAGTAGCTGAAAAGTCTTTCCTCAAAGGTGGCGGACATGCCTGATTTGACAAGTTGGACTGGCTGAAGGGGAATGTTGTGCTTCTGCATCTCCTAGTTCAGTGCAGCTTCTGCTCCGAGTGACTCTTCTGGTCAGGTTCTGTGTTGGGACAACACTGCTGGGGGGGGGGCAAGCCACAGCTTGGGGGTCTGAGGGTCTGCTGCCAGGCTGCTGCGGCCACCAGTGGACACAGCAGTGTCTCCAGGCTGGCCCAAAGACCCAGACTCTGTGGTGCAGTGCAGGGGTGGCTGCGCTCTGGGTTGCTCTGTGCCTTGCTCCGTATTGTGCAGAGCAGGTCCCAGATGACTGTCCTGGTGAGAGGAGTTGTCCAGGCCCTCAGCTGCAGGGGTGGCACCGTGTTAGTGAGAAGGTGCAAGTGATTCAGGGTCCGGTGCCCGGTAGCACTGTCTGCTTGGGAGGCCATGCTCATGTGTGGTGCTCTCACAGATACTTGCACTTTATTTACTTAGAACTGATGAGTAAACACTGTGAGAGAGCCACTCTTGGCTGTGCCACGGTGCTCTGACAGGGCTGCCAGCACAGACAGGGCTGACGGTTATGTGAAAGGATGCTCCCTGCAGAGCGCTGGTGTTTTAACCTTCTTCCCTCTTCCTCCCACTCTCTCTGGACTGCAGGGCAGTGCGCTGGCACGGCAGATTGGCGCAGTGGCCTATGCAGAGTGCTCCTCCAAGGTCTCGGAGAACAGTGTACGGGATGTGTTTCATGTGACCACACTTGCCTCCGTCAACAGGGTGCACAAGAACTTGAAGCGCAGCAACTCCAAACGGGGACTGAAGCGGGCATCACAGATGCCTGGCAGGACGGACTTACTGAATGACACAGAGATCAGGAAAGACCGAGCCAAGAGCTGCTCCATCATGTGAAAAACAGGCTGTAAATAATGTGTGTGTGTTGTCCATTTTGTACAGTAACTGGCTGAGACAAGGGCATGGTGCTGGCTGCAGGAGCCAGCCCTCCTTTCCAAAGCCTTTCGCTCAGTCTTTAGGGCTGAGCAAAGGTCCCAGCTGCAAACTGGGGTGTCGAGTCGCCCCCCACCGTGGAGACTTCTGGGTTGGCTGCTGCTGTGCGGATTGCTTGGGGTGAAGGAACCACTTGGCAGAGGAGTATTCAGGTGCTGGAAGGTCTGTGACTGGGTGAAACAAAGTAAAAGGGAGCAATCCTGTGTGTGTCACCCTCCTGTACCCATGGCCCAGCCTCTGTGCCTGTGTGCAGCTATACAGAACACACAGTGTGGGGCAGTGGGCTCTGTGGGACCTGGGCTGGAAGGTGGGAGGTGGGTGGAGTTGCTAGCAGCAGAGTGCAATCAGGAGAAGGTATTCTTCCAGTCTTCCTTTAGAAGAGAAATGATGTTTGAGGTGGTGCTGCCTTTAGCTAGGCTGGACAGCAAGTTGCCATGGAAGGTGCAGGTCTGGGCCAGAGCTGGGAGGGAAGGCACCCTGGGAAGGAACCTTAACCTGTTGAGACATCATGGTAGTTCACCTCCTGTGAAGAAAATAGATAGGTGGCTCCTTACATGGTATTTTAGATACTTGAACTCCATTTGAAATGCAGCAGAGTAGATCTGGCTCCAAGGGAGAGGTCTATGCCAGTAGATGCATCCTGAGAATTGTGGTTTCCTTCAGCAAGCAAATGCCACTCGGGAGCTTGTGTCCCAGCTGCTGACAGCCTGGTTACTCATCAGACTGCTCCCTGCCATGGGCAGCTGTGCTTCCGAGGCACATAGCTTCCGAAAAAGCAGACTGCAATAACTATCCATATCCTGCTCTCCACCCATTTCCAGCTGCAGATTGTGTTGCATGGTGCTGTGTTTGTCTGGTACAGATAACCAAAAAGATTATATGCGTATCTGCACCCTGTCTCCACTGTGGCAGTGGGAGGGAAGGTGCTCCCGGCCCCTCTTGCCCTGCTGTACAGCCTCCTCCCAACACCTCTCATTGCTTCTGCCGCTGCCCTCTCTAAATGCCTTTGACTACAGTGCTAGCCTTGACTTAATGTCACAGACACTTTAAGGAAAAAAGAATCTGCTCCATTGCCAGATCCAGCTGTGTCAGTGGGCTACAGAAAACAAATAAACATCATTGGAAAATGCATAGTGCTTGACTCTGTTCATGTGTCATTGAGTCTCTCTCACATCATCATTGAGTGCTGATGCCTCAAACCAGGCATCCTCTCAAAATGTCTTACTGCCTAACTTCTATTTGTGTCCTAATGTATCTCTCTAGCTCTTGAAATACACTCACACATACACTTGAGTGAAAAACGCAGAGGACTTTTAGTTGCATGTATTCATTTTGGAGCTGAAACACTTGCCTTGAATAACCTCTCACTCCATCCTGAATCCTTTAACACTGTGGAGCATCTGCAGGTTGTCTATGCCTGATCTACCAGTCCAAGCTGACATGAGCTGCCCTTGCCCTCATTTTATCAATAGCTGCAAATGAAGATAGCTTTTGACTTAATATTTTGTGTCCACTCTCCCACCCAGGTCTTAGACTTCAGCTGCATCATGAAGGCTATTCGGGGACTTGGAGCAGCTGAATTACCAGCACAAGGAAAGCTCAAGCAATGACTGAATGCTGTTGTGCTGGGTGCAGGTTGCAAGAGCATGAAAATGCCCATCTGCAGCCTGGGAGGAAAGAAACTGAGCAAGGCACCATGCCAAGAACAGCCTTCAGCATCACGATGCTTTTCTCTTACTCTGCAGGGTCCCCAGAGCCTTTGCGAACATCAGTGAGCAAAACCATGTCCCTGCTTGAACAGTAGCAATCAGTGGCTCACAAGTGTCACTACCAAGTCCTCGTAACTTGTGTGCATTTGTTCTCATCATCCTTGTGTAATATAATCACTGTGTCTTCCTTCTTTCCACGTAAGCATAGCAGTATTTGGCAAGCACATCTCCCTTTTTCTGTCATCTAGCGTCTTTTAGGCTTTTGAATTTAATCCGGCAGTCTCTACAAATGCAGTTTCTGGTCCACTGATTAGTTTAAAGTCCCAGTGGCTCTATATTAACTTGTTAGTTCACCCTATAAGCAAATCTCCAGTAATGGGCAGCAATTGTCAAACCTGAGCTGTGACAAGTATAGGTGCGTGAAGGAATGGGCTGTTGCTACAGGAGGTGGCTGTAAGCCTCACTGAGATGTCAGCTGGGTGCCTGTTCCCCTCCAACTCCTGCAGAGAGATCTGGAGACATGCAAAAAAACCAGCAAAGCTTGCAGAGGCACTGCAGGTGTCAGGCTGTTTAACCAGAGGGGAGATAAGCAGAAGGGGCGATGGCTGAATTGTGTGACAGACTAAGCAGACGAGTTTGGCGGGAGAGAGAATACCCCATTTACCTGCACAGCGAGCTGGGAAGCAGCAGGATTGAAGTGCCAGGCGCTGGCTGCTCTCCATCCCTGGCCAGGGGCTGCAGCAGCAGCACCTTCCCCTCCCTCACTTTGGGAGGAGACGCGGCTGCTGGCGGTACTGTGCTGCCCTTTGTGCAGAGCTGGTCCTCAAAGGAGACAGGCTTGAGCTGCCTGGAAGCTCCCTACAATGCTGTCCTGTTTTCTTGGGTCATTGGTGCAGAAAGATAACTGGGCCCCCAGTGGCCCTGGCTGTTAGCTCTGCTGTGACCACAATGACGCTTCCCTTGCTGCTGCTCGTGATTTTCTTTTTGTACACTGAACTTGCCAGGCTCTTGCTGCTCAAATGGCCCTCCGGGATGGATTGTGGCAGTGTAAAGACACGTCTCAGCAGCAGCTCTGGAAGAACCAGTCAGAATTAATGGCAACCAAAACCTCTCAAGAGACTAAGGCAAGTGAAACAGCCTCTAAGACCATTTATCATGAAATATCTGGGCTGGATCCTTGGACAGGGTGAAATAAAGATGTTAAAGCCCATGGCGCTAAGCTCTTACATCCTCAGTTTCCATCAGCAGGCTCGTTTCTTGCAGGCACGTGAGCATTTCTGCTGTTGCTCGTAGCCCAAGTACAAAACCCAGGACAGCCGAAGGTGTTTTAGGGTGCTGACCTCTAAGGAAGTAATTTCCAGGAGGATGGAGCATTGCAGTCCTGTTGTGTCAGTGCATTTACTACATCCACCTGCCTCTGCACGGTACCCAACATCTCTCTAAACACTTGGGGCATTTGCCATGTGCCGCTGGGATCATCTTAATGTGGGACCAGGGCTTTCTTCATGCCTGCCTTAGAGGGGACAGCCTGACACACTCCCAGCTGACAGACTTGGAGGGGCAGGAGGCTGCCACTGGCAAATCCAGAGAAAGCTACTACAGCCTAAGGATTCCCAGCGATACGTGAACTGGAAGCCATGAGAGAAGAGAAAGGTGCATCCTGCTCGGAGAGGTGAGCTGCCAAAAGGCGCTGTGAAAGCTCTGGGCTCAGAAAAAGCTAGCCGCAGCACAGGCTGCGGGGAGAAAGCGACACCTGAAGGTGAGCGGTGCCTGGGGAACAGGCGCTTGGGTGGGTTTGTGATGCCAGTGGGCCTGTCCAGCACACACATGGCTGCTGTGCACACCTGCACAGCCCCAGCCATCCCACCAGCAGAAAGCCACGAGCACCGGAGTGCTGCAGAAACAATCCACATGGTGATGAAACCGCGGACAGCTGGGTTTAATGGCCATAGCCCACGCTGGGGCCAGGGGTCAAGGTTAACAGGCCCAGGACCAAATGCAAACTCACATTCATGAAGGGCTCCCCAGTGTACTGGAAGCGCGCAGAGATGTGGCTGGGTCACTGCTGACAAGCAAAGCTTTATAGATGAAAGCACAAGGCAGGAAAGAGCCTGACCTCTGTGACTCAGCAATGGGGCTGGGGGGGGGCAGAGGGCAGTGGGAGCCGGCAGTAATCACAGCTTTCACACTGCAGCCTGTCTTTTCACAGTCACTGAGAAATGCAGAGAACGAAGGATGCTGATGGTCCTTCCGACCTACTGGCAAGCAGTCAATACTCTGCTACTACCTCTACAGTGTATCTAGTGCCTATTTGCCCTCTAAAGTGAGAGGGATCAGAGAGGAGAAATGTGGAGCTGTAGAGGAGGGGCGATCAGGCAAGAGAGCATTTACAGGGCATTTACCTGGGAGTCTGAGCCCCTTAACTCCCTCAGTGCTGCTGTTGTCTGCAGGCACCATGTTTTTAGAGCACTGCAAAGGTTGTATGGGCAAGTGCCTGAATAAGTTAAACTGGACAGGGGGGATTAGTCTTGCTGGTTGTCCATACAGCTCTTGCCCCTGTGCTTTGCCTTGTCTTGGACAGGGCGGGAGGGAGCAAGGGCCACCACGGCACTGCTCCAAAGCAGCCTGAGCAGGAACAAATACAGGCTTACGTCCACATGTTGGAAGCAGTGGTGGGGCTCTGGCAGGGACGAGGATGTGTTGGCATCCCCTGTGAGCTGAGAGACAGACAAAGGGACAGCACGACACTTCCCAGGATCTGTCCTGAGGGGCCACAGCTGTGAGAGCAGGGCTGTGCAGGGCAGCTTCCCCTCCCCAAAAGCTTTAACCACTTGCATTTGCGCAGCATGCCAGACTAAACCTCCCAAAATGCACCTCCCAAAGCACACCTTGTGGAGATGTGGAGGCCTCAGCATCACCTGTTTCAATTTACGGAGCTGTTCTACTGTGTTGAATGCTGCTGTGCTGGTGTAGGTATGCTGGCTTATAGTGCTGTCAAGACCAGAGAAAACAGAACAAATGTGTTGCTCAAGACTTGCAGCTCAGAAATAGTGGGCTGCATGAGCAAGGTTTGTTACAGTCAGAGGAATCACAGTGCCCACTCTCACAAGATCCCCCCAAGTAAGGGAAGGAGGACATGAAACTCAAAATTCAGGCAGCTGTATTATATATGGTCTTCCCTCTGCTTTCCACAAGACACATCCAGGTGACATCTCCCAGGCATATTCAGCACTCGGCACTGCAGGTGAAGCTGCAGTGCCAGAAAAGCAGCTGGTGTTTGAGGTTACAAAAAAGTGTCAGGATCTTTCTTGAAAGCTTCTGGTTCTGGTTTTGTGAATTTGTTTATTTTCTGTACTGAAGGGAAATGTCATTGCTATTCCCCCCCCCCCCCAGTATAGTTCTAACAAGCTGGAAGCCTGTGGTATGAAAATAATGATATTGGAATGAAAGTAATTTGTGCCCAGCTGCTTCTAGAACAGCCAAAAAAAGACTAAAATGAAAAAAAACATGTAGCAGCCAAAAAATGTGCATTCTGCCAGAGTGAGCAGGACTAGAGGTCAGATGCAGATCTTGCCGGAGCGGAGCTAGAGATGGAAATGTACAGCCCGCTAGAAGCTAATGAAAACCAAAATGTAGACGGCTGCCATGGCTGAACTGAACCCAAAACATGCATCTGCCACACTCATATAAAACCCAGACATCAACTGTTTGAAGCCTTCTTTGAAGGCTTGGGCTTGTAACTTCAGAGTGGGATTGAATTCTGGGCAAATGAGTGTCCCCATCCCTTTCTCTCCCCCTCCTAAGAGGACTGCGAGGGCTACTCTTTGCAGTCACCATTCAGCATGTAGCTTAGTATTCTGGCACTTACTTCTCCACCAGCTTGCTTGACTATAAAGAGTATTTGGACTCCCACAGTGGTTCATTTAACCAGACTTTTCAAAGGAGTCCCTCTCCCTCGCTCTCCTCTGCAGAGGAATAAACAAGATAAAACAGGAAGCAAAATCAAAAGAAGTAGAGAAAAGGCAAAAAAAAAAAAAATCTGAAGGAGGAAAGGAGAACCACAGACACAGAACAGACCAACTAAAACCATTGTTGGGTCCCTACTCCTCCAAACCAAGCCAGCAGCTTGCCTGGGAGCAGTTTGGGAGATTTCTTTTATATATATATATATATATATATATATATGTAAGAGAGTAGATGGAAAAGTAGACAATGAAAATGGTTTGGGGTTTTTTTTCCCCTTTTCATCATGGGAACAGCTCCAAGGAAGCTGCTGAATTTAATGGCAGGTAATTTTGGAATAAATAAAAGGCAACAATACATCTGTGCATGGGATGTAACAGTGGCCCTCACTACCTAGCAGTCAGAGTGCCAGGCACTGCATTTCTGCTAAAAAGCACCCGGTAACTCTGTAAGCGATGACAACCTGGTGCACCAGCTGCACAGAGCAGTTGGATGCCACAGTGTGGGATTCTAATTCTCAGCTTCTGCAGCCAGGAGAAACGCACAGGGACCTAACCTCAGTGCATGCTACCTTACAGACGCATGGAAGGCATGGATCTTCCCACCTTCATCCGAGTGCAAAAGATGGATCCAGACCGTGTGAGGAGGGCAGGAGCCATGCTGACTGCAAGCTGGGCGATCTTACGGTCAGGTGGCGATGGGGGTTAGCTTAGGAGACCAGATACCCTAGACTGCTGCATCTTCAACAGAGGGAATCAGTGTTTTGGGTTTGTGTGGTGGGGTTTGGGTAGTGGGGAGGGGCTGCAGGGGTGGCTCCTGTGAGAAGCTGCTAGGAGCTTCCCCAGCTCCGAGTCGGACCTGCCGCTGGCCAAGGCCAAGCCCATCAACAACAGTGGTAGTGCCTCTGGGAGAATGTATTTAAGAGGGGACACCTGTAGCAGGGGAGGGGAGTGGGATGTGAGAGAAACCCCTGTGCAGACAGCAAGGCCAGTGAAGAAGGAGGGGGTAGGAGGTGCGCTGGAGGAGGTGGAGAAAATCGGGAGTGGAGTTGAGCCTGGGAAGAAGGGAGGGGTGGGGGGAAGGTGTTCTAAGATTTGGGTTTACTTCTCATGATCCTGTTTTGATTTGATGGTAACAAATTAAATTGATATTTTTTTTCCCCTGAGCTGTTTTTTTTGCCTGTGACCATAACTGGTGAGTGATCCCTCCCCATCCTTGTCTCGACCCCAGAGCTTTTCTTTCTAGTTTCTCCTCCCCATCCCACAGGGGCAGGAGGAGTGAAGGGGCAGCCTCCTGGTAATTTGTTGCCAGCTGGGCTGAAACCACAACAATCAGGTTCCCTGAAAGAATGACTCAAATCGCCAAAGCTAGCTTCTGGTCTAAATCACAGCTTAGAGAGTTCTTGGTCAACTGGGAGCGCTGGAGCTTGTGAAAGCTGGCTCTAGCTTACGTGGTGTGAACCCTCTGCTCCCTCTAGGCTGCCTGGATGCCAGCTTCACACCTTGCCTGCCCATTCTGGCACAGAGCAAATCTTCAACTCACAGGTGCAGAACAGAAGGAATGGCTGCCTCCAGAGCTCATGGCAGGACAACAGCCACTGGCCACCCGAGGACTCTCCTGACATGCACAGGCTGTCTTCGGCAGATGAGTCAGCACAGAAAAGAGAGAAGCAAAAACAAGCAGATGGAAGAAGTGGAACCGACACATGAAAGACACAGCAAGCAAGGAGGACTTTAGGCCTCTAATTAGTGCCTGCAGAAAAATTAATGAGCAACACTGCCAGTGCAGGTGCCCTGCCTAAAAAAGCATTCCACAACCATGGGGTATGATAAGCAGCTAGCTGACTGAGACAGACAGCCCCTTCAGTCTGGATTATGACAGAAAACGTTCTGCTCCTGAGAGTGGTAACTTGAAAACTCTCTTAAAAGCCCAGGTGTCTCCCAGGTGAGCTCTGCACCAGTTGCTTCTGCAAGGATGGCGCCCCATCATAGGAGCTGCAGCTTCCAAGGAAGGACGCAGGTGTCCGTGCACCAGTAGGCAATGCCCCACTGGAAGAGGGTATGTCCTGGGAAATATGAGGTCTGACACCAAGGCTGCATGGATCCCTGGGCTGGGGGTCACCAGAGGGATGACTCAAGTGACTGAGGCAAAGCACAGGTGCAAGAACTGGCAGAGCAGCTGCTTCTGGATCCCACACTCCCATGACTAACTGCAATAATTGCAGGGCTGTGGAGGAATGGGTACTTCTTGCCAGCCTGCATTAGTAACCTGTGTCCTTGGCTGCCTGCCCATCTCCACAGGAGGTCTGTTTTCTTGTTGAAGTGATTTCTGGATAGCCAGGGTATCTAGGAGTAAATTAGCTCCTCACAAAATATCTTTATATCCTATGTACGTAACTCACTCATTACTCTTGTCATCAGGATCTTACTACAGGGAAGAGTCACATCTCAGAAAAATAAGAGCAATTATGTCTGCTACAGAAAAGACAAGACCATACCTACAGGAAAGGAGAGGGCATCTATACCAATGAATGCCCTGTAACTATTAATATCCCATTATTAAGAACACCTGAGAGGTAAATGAATTCCTTGCTCCTCATTATGTATCACTATCTTGTATTACTGAGCATCAATATTGATGTCTGGGATTTTCACAGTCCCAAGCCTGTAAATGAATTAGCATGTGCATCTGTATACATGGAAACAAATTCTTCCCCCAAGCAGTCCTCTTTTATAAATGTATAGAGACTTGGAGGAGTTTTAGACTGTGTTAACAGAATGCTGAGGGTCTAGTCTTTCTTGATGGATCTGGGTGAATATCCTCCTCCGGTGTCTTCTGTGTCAGCACAGAGATGGATCCTTTAACTTGTTCTTAGAGCTGTTGGGACACAAGTAAGTCAAAGGTGCTTAACACTGCCAAGAAAAGGACGGGAGTTTCAGCATGTACTGGTAAGTGAAGAAGTAGTTGCACAGAGAAAATCTGATTTCAGGTGACAAGCATATGTATGGCAGAGCCAGGAGAAGAAACTGTCCTCAAAGTCAGCCCTCCCTAGTCTAGCACAACACCCTGGGATTTCTTACTCCTGCATGTGGCCGGGTCCCCTGACTGTGCCCAAACTCCAGCAGGTACAGGTATGCAGCTAGGGAAGCCAGACTGAAACAGATGAATTTTAGCCTGATCAGTGGTGGTGCTTAACTGGGAGACCTGAGCTCCACTCGGCTATCTGCAGACTCTTTGGAGCACAGACCGGGGGCTGAGGTGGCACTGCTCCTCCTGCCACAGTTCTGCAGGGCTGGAAGCCCCGAGGCTGTGGCTCACCCCAGGGACAGACCTAGCA
Source organism: Haliaeetus leucocephalus (assembly GCF_000737465.1). Classification (NCBI taxonomy): domain Eukaryota; kingdom Metazoa; phylum Chordata; class Aves; order Accipitriformes; family Accipitridae; genus Haliaeetus; species Haliaeetus leucocephalus. Next base: position 3,057,181 of record NW_010972546.1, read on the forward strand.
CTTGGCCACTGCACCCACAAGTTCCCAGGGCTTCATCACTGAAGCACTTTTACCAGGCACAGAGTGTGTTGCTTCTCTGATCTCATGGTATAAGACTGGCAGGTATATAAATAGTTAATTCTTGAAAGTAATGGGAAGCCTGATGTGAGAAAGCTGGCAGCACAGAGCTGCTTTGGTCCCTCCTGCACAGAGAGCAGAGTGCCCCCCCCAATGCTGCCAACAGCCTTCCAGCCCGAGAGGGGCCGTTGATGAGCAAAGGCTGCTAAGTTATCTTGCATGCTGAGAAAAGCGCATTAGTGTGTGCTGGATTCATTCACAACAGCACTATTGTCTGCAGCCTATAAGCCCAGGCTGCTGTAGCTAATTAGCATGTAGAAATCAGCATTCTTCCCCTACCCCTCATGTCACCAGGGAAGAGACACACTGCCAAGCAGCTTCCCAGTGCTGTGCCTGCCCCCAACAGGGAATGAGGTCTTTTCTCTCTGCATTTGTGCAGGGTTTCTTGGATTTATATCCCTGATACAACACAGGAGCTCCTTATGCACACTAGAAGCAGGTTGATTAGGACAAGCTGTTGGTGCATCAGTGACAGGGGATCACAAAGCAGCAGAGCTGCTCCCCAGACACTTGACCCAGAACACATACTGCAGCAAGCAATACAAATGGGCAAGCTCTACCCTTTATTTAACCCTTTGTCAGCCCACTACTGTTAACACCCCAACTCTTACTAGGCATCAGAAGGGCTGCTATAGCCTGCCCAGATATGTTTCTCTTTTATCCTAACTGCATTCTGCTTATTTAGCCTCTGCTGGGGATGCAGAGATCCCAAGAGTTGGTAAAGCATCCCATTACCTATATAGGCTTCCCATTAGACTCAGAAGCTGGCAAGGTCACAAGAAAAGCACATCTGCATGTTTCCATAGGATTTCTACTTCCTAGAAAGACTGAAAACAGGGAATGTAGGAAGAAAAGGGTTTTTTTTCTTCTAAAAGGAGAAGGTCCTAAATCTCCACAAACTGCTAAGAAACTTGCAGCTCCATTTAAGCATTAGGCTGGTATTTTATCTAACTCTGACTCTCTCCATTAACATAAGATTTCTGAAGTTTCCTTTACCAACCACCTGTTCCCACAAGGACCCAAAAAGAACTTGAAGGACACATGACAGCTCCCAGAAGACCTGTGCTGCAACCCATCTATTTAATAAGTCAGAGCAGCTGCAAGACATTTTAATTGCAAAATTAGGTGATACTGATTTTCTTAGGAACTCAAACAACAAGGTTCCTATGGGTTTACAAATGTTTTGATCATCATCATCTGATTTCCAGACAACTCTGAGTTGAATCTTAAGTTTTCTGTCTAAAACAGAGTATTTTTTTAGGAATTCCCAAAGACAGCAGCCTATATCTCCATTGAAAAGCAATGGAAATCAGCCACCTTGTCTGTAGTTGTGCCTGTAAGTCTTCTGCATCAACAGATGCCTCGTATCTTTTCCAGGAGTACCTTCCTTGCTGTTCACAAGCTCTCAAAGTATCTTTATTTTACCAGAATCCCTGAGAGACTACCAATATGGTTCAGACTAATACAAAACTATTTTTATGCTACAGAAAAAATAGCAAGATGTTATGAACAAGCAGCAAAGAGGTGTTTTGATCCATCTAGCTTGGACTAGTAAATAAAAGGCCATAAGGACAGTTAAGGGTATATTCCCAACACACAAAACCACCAAACTTCCTAATAGCATGTCAGCTGATATGGTAAGGAGAAACTTATAATTCTGGCTGACATCCACAGCCCGACTGCTTATTAGGAAGCCCTACATAAAAAATAATGGATATTTCCTTCAATATTAAAGACCTATGATGCACATTGCACATCTAAATCTGCCTCTAAGTAATGAAAATAGAGATTCCAAAGAGAAGGAGTTAAATCACTGGATTAAATACCAGAGATATAATTAAATCTGACACAATGGGGAAACTGAAAACAATTAATTGGATTATAAAGACACAGTGCGTGAGTCACCAGGAAAGATACTACCAGAAAATGGTAATAAATGGTAGGGACATCATTCCTTTGGTGAATGACTAAAGCATTTTGAAGGAAAATATTAAAAGAAACACCATTCCCTTGAAGTCCAGAGAAGGACTGTCTCAATCTTTTGGTTCCAGTTTTCAGTTGCCAGTGCTTTAGCGATAGTATGAAATACATCAGCAGTCCCACCCAGTGATGTGAGCTAAGACAAGATACCAGCCAGGACAGGGGTGTTACTGCTGCCTTCCACTGCTGCTGGCGCAGGGGCCAGCTGCTGCGCTGAGACCAGCCGAAGCATCCCTGTGCGGCAGGCAGGCTGTCCTGAGCTGGGCTGGGTCAGCCCTGTGTGCTTGCGGGTCACTCCAGCTGCGTGGGTGTCACTGGAGCTGCGTGGGTGTCACTGCAGGTGCTAGGCTCAGGTCAAGTGTGGCAATAACTGAACAGCTTTAGAGCTAGTTTGGGCCACGCAGTTCTGAAGCGACGAAACCAACCAAACTATTCAGAGTACAGGGCATGCAAAATGTTTTTTGTTTGCTTGCTTGTTCTGTCACCAAGCAGAAACACTTGGCTCCAAACAGCGCATCCACCCCCAGAGTGCCGCAGGTCTGCGCACCGGCAGCTCCTCACAGCCTGGGATCATTCCAACAAGCTGGCAGCTGCCCTGTGGCTGGGCAAAGGAGAGCATCTCCAAGGCTGCCCACACCACATCCACCCCATCCCTGTCGGAGGACCAGACTTGTGCACAAAGGCTGCCGGCTCTGCAGTCCTTCACTCCAGCAAGATTTGGTTACAGCAGCTTCCCTCCTCCTTTCATCCCTTACCAGCACTTCTGGAGCGTTTGCTGGTACGACACCAGACCTGTAACTGCAGTGCAGCCTGCGCCCTGGCAGCGGATCTCCGAAGGGTGGCTCTTCCTCCCCGGCAGCCCCAGCTCGTGGGTCGGCTGCTGCATGCGTGGGACCCCAGACCAGCACAGCACGAGCACTCAGGGGCGGATCACAGCTCGGGAGAAATTACTCTGCTTTGTTAAACTCTTTCCTCTTCAGTGGCCTTCTAAAGCAATCAGCATGTGAGCGAGTGAAAAAAGAACCTTGATACAGTAGAGTAACAATATGATCTATAATGAATTTCTGAGGCTCAAAACGTTGCACTGTTTCTTGATATAATGCAGGACAGTTCCAGACCCCACCTGGCTGCTGCATAGGCCAAAATGGTATATTTGCTTTCAGGAATCAACCTGAATTTTGCCATTAATTTCAGTCAGGCCTAAGAATGAGCCTGTGTGTCTAGGGTGTGATGTTCTTCCACTGCAGCCGATTCTGCAGCAAAGAAATGGCACAGGTTTGTCCAGAGTTAAGCTGCCATTGTTCAAATGAAACTCTACTTTACAAGCCAAATATTATTGAGTTAATAGATCAATATCTGCCATTATCTGACAAGAGTACATAAAATACAGCTCTAAAAATAATTTAGGACTGTAACATACTGGAAATATTTTTCTCATGTGAGATTTCACTATGTCCATAGACTTTGGAAAAGGTGATATTGTAAACACACTGATTCAACAATTTGGGCTTGTTAAAAGAAGATGCCTCTCCCATTTTCAACAGGATTACCTGTTTTTAACAGTTCTGGATGCTTGCTGAAAGAAATTATAAATATAACAGGTTCTTTGACGTCGAGGTTAAGTGTGGTTAAGGAATAATCACATTCCATGGTAGTAATGGGTTTTATCTGCAGGGCCCCAGTTGCTCGATAATTTCTTGTATGGCAACATTTTTCTGGCTCATGTCTAGAATGTGAATTTAAATGTCAGAGCAGCTCTTGAGCTGCCATGCACACTCGGATTCATTCTCTGCCTGTACACCCAGTGCAACGGCCAATTAATTGTACAGGATTTCAGTTTGGCCACAAAAGCCATGCAAGTGATTTCTCCAGTGGGAAAGGCAGAGGGAAAAAAAGCAATTCTTGCTGGTTAGCCTGGATGGGAATGAATGTGACATTAAGGTTTGCTTCGATAAGCCCGTGTTACTCTGTTTGGAAGCCCTCAAAGACCTCTTCTAACTGTGAAATCCATCACCGAGAGACTCAGAGCGAGCCCGCCATGAGCTTTGTCAGGACTCCAAGCTTTCCTTCAGGGCGAGTTTATGGTCTCTGTAAGGAGCTCAGGAGATCTTTACTTCTGATGGAATGCCGATTTAAGTCAAAGAAAAACAGCATGAGGAAAAGGTTCCCTGAGCTGTCTAAACCCTCCCTTGGTGTTCTTGCTGTCTGGGGCACTGAGGTCCTCAGGCTCAACTGCAGCCCGACTCTGCCACCTCTGCCCAGCAAGAGACAGCCTTTGGGTGCAAATGACGGGCAGGCGCTGGAGCCTAGCACTGCAGGATGCTGCAGGGAGACGGGGCAGGGGTTAGAGGAGCTTCTGACCCCTCCTGCGAGGGCTGATAACATGTCTGTGTGTGGGCAGCACTGGGTCATCTGCTCTGCAACACTCCTTCCAGTAATGTTGTTAATGAGAGATAATTAATCAGTATATGCGAGAATGGCAAGAACCATAATAAAGTCTATTACGATTCCAAGTTGGATTTTAAGTGTTAATTAATGGGCAACTTCCAAGGCAGGATAACATTACAGTGACAATTTCCTGTCAGCAATCCTATCTTTACTAATTAATCTGGTATTTAGTGTAATAGCATTGACCATAATGAACTTAAATTATTGAAAAGAAATATATAAAGACTTTATTAATCATTAATAGCATCTTCCTGGTGTATTATTTAAAAAAGGTTCCATGACCTGTAAGATTAACAATCAGAGGACCCAAGGGAAAAGGAAGTAGAATGGATGATCAAAGAGAAAGAAATCAAAAGCATTTGAAGAGTTCATTTTTCCTGTTTCAATTTACTTTCAAGCTCATGAACTGCAGCGGGGTCATAGTCTTTCCAGATTTGACCACTAAGTTGGCATCCTATTGCATTGGAAGGAGAGGCTACAGTAGGATTGCTGAGACGCAGCACACCTAACATCTATTTGAATATAAAATGTCTTTTTGCTTTCTGACAGTGAAGTGAAACTCATATCAAAGACTCTTCAAATGGACTGTCTAAAATGGAAACCTGTCATGGCTCACTGCATGTAACATCTGAAATGGACTGAGTGAAGTGAAGGTTCTGTGTGGTCAACCAGAGATTTTGAACCAGGCAGGGTCTAGTGCAGCTGCTCACTTGAGGTTATTAGCTGTAATTCTAAGGCAAGCTTGCTAAGAATGTCACTATTTAAAAGGGAAGGGGTGCATGGCACTTCCTCATAGTATTGCACAGCTGTGCTGGAATAAGCTTTGGTATCTTATCAAAAGTGCATTGCCATTCAAAAACGTCACCTGTGGTATTCCAGAAAATCTGCTCCTTCCTACATGCCCAGGATGGTCTTACAGGCTTGTGCGGATGGGGCACCACCAGAGCTCCTGCTAGTTGTTTTGACTGACTCTAGATAAATCAAGCAGCTTTCTAATTTCCCTATGGTGCCTGTCAAATCCTGCTGCAACTGCAGCCACAGGGATCTAGAAATGAATGTTTGAGATATATACTGATAATTACACATGTAGCCAAATCTAAGTTGTCTCTCTGACATCACCCACATAGCTATTGCAGATCTTATGTTTTAAGCATGCTGTTCTTTCAGTACAAGAATGCATTTGCCTTCAGTATATTTTGTAACATTTATATCCACTTCCAGACTGTTTAGACCTCCACCCTTCTGGGAATGAAATGAGATCATTTGCTCCAAAACCATCAGCCTCACATCTTTTGCTCTGATTTGACCTTGCAATCTCCAAATTGTTATTTAATAATGTATTAATTCTTTAATAATAATAATTATACCAATATTTTTATTTATAATATTTATAATTAATAATATTAATTAATTCTAATGGGCAGATGCCCATACGCTTCTGGATACATGCATTACTGTTAAGTTTGGTTTTATCAGTCCAATTATTACAATACCTGGACAAATTACAGTCTTGTTATGTGGGGTACCAGTTTTTCAATTTTTGCATGGCAAAGTGTATATATCTTATGAAAGTACATTATTGTTATTTCTTTGAAACTATGTGGTCTCCAGATAAAAGTAATAGTGCCTTGATCTTTCCTGTTTGGTGTGCTTAACATTTATGACTGTTGCTCTACCTCTATTAGGCATTCTGCCTTTTTTGGAGCACTAGTGCACTTTTGAGTTATATATTTTCAGGTTTTAAATCTGCAAGTCTCCAGGTTCCCTTAAGCTAAGACATCTGAAAAACCATCACGTTTTCAGCAGCTGCTGGCCCCCTGCCTTGGAAAGTAACATTTTGATTCAGTATTTCTCCATGCTTTGCCACTGTGCAAGGGGCTGTGTCAAGAAACTTCACATTTCAGCGCTGCCCTTTGCTCACTGGCTGAATGATCTGATTTCCTTTGGATAGGGCATTATCTTGTTGTCTACAAATTGACTACATACTGCTGTTTAACAGACAGACATACAGTGTTCTTACAAAGGGTAAATAGACTGGAAATGTTTAATTCCCATAGTACTTAAAAGAATCAACAGAGAGTCAGGAAAACAAATGATCTAGCACAGAACACAGACATGCTTCATGCTCAGCGGCCTATTGGCTCACAAGTGAGAAATAGATAATTACCAACAGTCTTTGCCTCTATAAAATATTTCTACAAGTAACAGGAGAAAATAATCTCTGACAATCCATTCCCCTGTTAGTGTGTCTTCTTTAGGAGCCAACTTCTCTTGTGCCTATATTCTCTGACTTCAAAACCTACATGCATCCTCACCCACAAATTCTCCAGCACTGAAATCTATACGCATCTGAAGTGTTAATGTGGAAGCTTTGAGTACAGGTGCAGAAGTTAATTTTGCTGTTGGCGTGATTAGTATGGCAGAGTCCTGTCAGACAGTCTCGTCCACTGAGCACAGACCACACAGGAGTTAGTCAGCTATAAGTAGTCTCCACTATAGGTAGTCTCAGTGCTTTCCCAATCTAAAGTATCTTCCTCCATCTCAAAATACTTCACACTGCTTTACCAACCTCATTTGCTGAACCTTTGCAGGCAAATTCCTTTGTCCGCAGCTATCCCTCTCTGCTCCAGTAGCTGAACTGCTTTGCGGTGATCTTCGCTTCTTCCTAGGACTAGCTAAGAGATGAGATGAGACAGGTGACTGACCACAGGCCAGGTCGATGTGGGATATCGCTGTGCTGGATGACATTCCCTGCACCTCTTTCGTGTGCTGTTGTTGTCTAGGAAGCTAGCTGGTTTTCACAGGGGAAGTTCACAACTTGCTGTATGCTACCAGATGTTTCTCTGAGCAGTGTTGTAGTCTTGTGACATTTGCTGCTTAGCAATGATTGAGAGTGAGGAAAACTGACCAAGTACACACAGAGGCAAGTAGGTCAATAACTACATCCAGCTCGAAAACTATGTATCAAGCACATCCAACTTCCAGGCTTGGAGGTGTGCACAAGGGAATGCGCACAAGGCAGGAGACTTTCCTCATTCTACTTTGTAGTTGACTAAGAGCCTTTGACCATTAATGAAGGCAAAATACCTAACTATGAAAACCAGTGCCCCTCCAATGTGGCAGGAAGTGAGCAGCAAGACTGGACAGCCCAGTGTCATGAAATGGAGTATCAGGGAGCTTGCAGCTTTGCTTTACTCTGTCACAGCAAGAACATACTGCCAAGCAATGTTTCCCAAGTTTCTGTGTAGTTAAAACTGCTTCCTCTTTCACAACATCTCCTGTGCAAACCTGTCTGAGATGGGACTGATTTTCTCTGACAAATTGTGTGGTTGTAGAAGGAGAAGGGGTGACACAAAAAGCCCAGTGTTTATTAATGCTGTTACTACTCACAGACTCTGGGTATGCAGTAACAGTGGTCACTGCACCATTTCTATCAAAAACTTCAGGCAATAAGAAAAAATAAAGCTTATCTGCAAGAAAACACAATGCTAGCAGAAAGGCTGCGAACATGATGCCCAGCCTTGGGCTAAGGAAAACCTGGTTGTGTGCCCAGATTCTCAGCTGGCACCAGCGAAGCTGCTCCCAGCCTGAAGCGTGGTACTGACTCCATGATTAAATGGGTTTTGTTTGCGGGCCTTTAATTCCCTGGGGAAAGCCTCCATTTGGGTGATCTATACGAGAGCAGGGTGCCTAACAGGAATGATGTATCACACTAATTCATCAGCCTGGCAGCCTGCTGTTCTCAGTGATAGATCTTTACAGGAGTATTTCTCCAATGAGAGAGCCATGCAGCAACCAACCAGCCCAGGACCAGAGTTGGCATAATTCAAACGTGACAAATCTTTCTGACACAGAGACACAACTGGGTACCAAGCAGAGACAAGATACTCTTCAGCTTCTTTGTTTTAGGGATACTTCCTAGAAAGTCAAAATTCCTACTTCTGCATTGTCCCCAGGCAAGTTGTCTATTGCCAGAGCCATTCCCAAACCTGCTTTTCTGGTCTTTTCTTGTGTAGACAGGTTAATTCCTGCTGTCCCAAGCCCAGTCTTGCAACTCCGTCACCATTAGTCTGGCTTGGATGTGTTAAAATACAGCTGGGTATGACATAAGGGCAGTTATAAGTCTCTAACTGGCAGGAAGCTCTCTGTAGGTAGGATTCAGTATTGGGAGCTCCTACAGGCTATGAATTTAACCTTCCTTCTCTCTCTGTTGATCAGCTCCATTCTCCTGCCTGCTTCCCCTCCTTCCCCTGTGCTGTTCAGGCTGGGAGCTCTAGGACCAGGGCACCATTTTCCACTGCACAGACACAGCATTCGTGCAGTAAGCTCTGGGCAGAAGGATGCAGGAGCTACCCTAAAACAAACATTAAAGTCATGCAAACATGAAAAAGGTCACAGGAATTTCAATTCCTCTGCCCCTTTTTCTCTGTGAGCTTTTCTCCTTTCCCATTTTCACGGTTTTGATTTTCTCAAAACTTTCCCCTCTTTACACTTCTCTCTCCCTCTTTTCTCACACTTCTCTAATCTGCTGGAATGGGGTAAACTATTCGAGAGATGTAGCTACTTCTACAGTTAAGCTGGACACTCAATGAGAGATGGGCCTGTTTGTCCTTGAAAAAAATCTTTGTAAGGAGGAGCTCTTGGGAGGCACACACTCTCTGATTTCCCACAAGAGCCCATAGTTCTTAGGGGCTGAGAAAGTGGAGGAAGTGATGGTTGAATTGTTTGGATTTGGGAAAAAAACACACCTCTCTAGCCACAGGAGCAAAACAACAAAGAGAAAGGAAGAATGCAGATGGAAGGGAATACACAGCAGTAAGGAGCAGCAAGGACAAAGAAGTGAGACCTGCTCGCAGAGCTGACTTACCAGGAAAGATCAAAACCACATATTGATATATTCAAGCATATTGTGTAAAAATGCAGTTCTGCTCTCCAAATCTGCAAGGACTCATATGCCTCCCAATAGAAACTTAATTTGAGGACTAAACTGAATGTGCACAGTTCCTTTTTTCCCCTTACATTTTAAACACATACTAGTTGAATAACATGTGCAAACATTAATAGTTTAAAAAAAAATGGTTTGCAAGTGCAGCTATTAATTTTTATTTATTCTTTCAGGTTTTTACCCCTTTTATGCTTTTGTTGTCATAAGACCTATATGAATAAATCAGATACTTGTGCTTGTAGTTTTTGGAAGCACTTAGACTGAGTGTCAATCTGATTATTTAGTGCTGTGCCTGCAGCAGAAATTAGCACATAAACATGCAATCTGTTGTATTTCAAAAAGGAAAAAAGAAAAGTAGTAGATACGATACATATACAGAAAAATGTCTGCACATTTTCATAAGCTGCCTCTGGAATTGAACCAAGCAATTAATACTAGGGAGTTTCTGTTAGCTCTTAGGTTTGATGGCTGCTAGCAATGTTTATTTATTATCTATTGGAAAAAAGTTATCATATTTTGAGGTGACTTTGCATGATCTATTCTGTTTAGTAAATATTTGCCTTAAACACATTTAACAAGAGTCTCTTCCAAGACGATCAATCTGTGTTTAGACTTGCTGATGGAGACAGACTTGAAAGTGGTCCCAGCACAGATCACAAGTATAAGAGAAACCCCAGAGCCCCCGGCAGAAGATGCCCCAAGGAGACAAGAGCCAACCACACACCAGGTCACCAATCTGGGTGGAGAAGACACCCACGCTACAGCACTGCTGGTGCTCTCTGGGCATGCCACCCTGCTGTCGCCACAGGCACAGGCAAGCATCACCGGAGCCTGGCACAGACTGCATGGGCAGAGCAGCTCCCCATGGAACACAAGGTGAGATTTAATTCTGCCTGAGGTCCTGATCTTCCTCTAACTTAATTCAGTCAGGGCACTGAACAACTAACAAGCCATTCTCTTCTCCCTCGAAGAAAATACGTCTCCATTGTCCCATATTTACAGGCAGGAATGAAATGTTGTTCCCAAACTGGAAATACTTTTTCCTTTTGTCCAGACTTTTTGGATCAGATCCAAGTGAAACATTAACGGCATGTGTACCTTCAGTGCACAAATAACCACATTCTCTCTCACAGGGTTTCCATCTCCATCCACAGACAAATACACCTAAGTCACATTCCACAGGGTGGCACTGATGCAAACCTTTGTAGCCAGCATGCATGTTCAGTCTTTCTCACACAAGTGGAAAACAGCCGAGGCATGACATTTCCTCCCTGTCAGTCTCCCAGTTTATATTTCATTGGCATTTCTCAACACACTCCAAGCAAACTATTCAACAAGCTAGATACCTGTGGAGAGAGGGCGGATGAAACACCTCTCTAGCCAGTGGACCATCAATAACATCCCATGTGGATCGATGAATATTTTTGATTAGTGTCAGTTAGCCTATGATGAGGAATGGAAGGGGAGCAAGCGTATTGAAATTATTTACGCTAGCAGTATGTGACATAGAGCATTGCTGAATGGCTGTCTCCTTGCTCAATTCACTCACCATGGCACAGGAATGCAAAGACAGTATCATGTGGCAAGGCCTGGCCTCTTCTAACTTCAGCAGCAGCTATTAGGTTAATCCTATACCTTCTCAGTCCATAGGTTGGTTATTCTTTAATAAATAGCTTATTCATGCTCACTTAGTTCAGCATCTTCTTTACAATAGAACCAGGAGAGAGGGCCCTGGCAGCCCCACTGTGACATAGCCTGAACTGAGCATCCCAGGGAGCTTGTTCCTGCCTGTTCCCACAATTTCCTGGGGATAAACTCAGTGCAGCTTTTTTATTGAAAGCTCAGGAGTAGTAAATTGCTGGCAATAATTTCAGATGGAGCACGATAGTGTAGATGGGTACAGAGGTGGGCACAGCCCTTCCCCTATCTAGGAAAGGGTCTAATCACAGAATGAAACAGTTGGGTGCCATCACTGAGCCTGTGAATCTTGGAAAACCAAATGATCCTAGTCCGTCTTTCACTGCAGGTGCTGCTATGAGTTATTAGTGATGAAAGGACTTTCTAGAAGCCCATAAGCCCATTACCAGAATGCCAGAGTTTCAGCCTTCTCAGAGAGAAGCCTGTGCCAGACTTCTTAATAACTGTGACCTTGCAACTCTGACCTTCACTGCTTCAGCTTTCATTTGGGTTACTGGAATGCTATCATGTCCCAGAAAGTCCAGAAATTAACAGATTAAAATTTTTTCACAGAACAATGAAATATTCTGATGAAAAGAAGTTTGTCAAATGTACCAGAAATTCTAAGCAAACCTCAAAATACTTGACTTGAGTTCTGTTTTTATTTTGTTTTTCTGTGGGAATGGAAAAAAAAAAGTGTTGTATCATGCCTAGTGTCACTTGGTACTAAAATCATAGTATTTCTTCATAATTTTAGCAATGTACACCAAAAAACTACTTTGAATCTCTGAAAAAATCCTCATGACACAATTTTGTAATGACACTTAAGCAAAATTCATTTCAGGAAAAACCAACAGTGTAATATCCTATGCTGAAGCATATTTTTCTCCAAAGAGTCAGGGAACAAACTTACTACATAATTTCCTCCAGATATTTTGATTTGAAATCCTAGTAAGTTACTCATCCCGGCCTCTGTTTAACATATTCATGTATTAGCTGCCACTGTTTCTGTTTAACAAGGAAATCACAGGAATAAGTGGAAAACCTGAAGACTTCATTCCTACATATGCTAATTCCTGCTTACACTGCTCTGCCATAAAACCACATCTGTAGCCCAGATGAGCCTTTGTTATTCTACAGGAGAGCCATAATACAAATGTAATTCAGACCCTATTTGAATATATCTAGTCTACCTTTGCTGCTGTTGCAAAAGTGTGCCTTCTTAGTTTTCATGTATCGCATAAGAGGTAACTACATTTTGGAGGTAGCTGCATAGAGACGTTACCTGCTGCAGCGAGATGATGGTGTAATGCAGAGCAAGCGCAAGCTGATCAGCAGAGCACAAAGTACCTCTTCTGCATTGCAAGGCATGCTTCTGAAAACATGTTATTGATTCAGAGATGAATATTTATTATTGTTGATTAGCACAGTGAAGTATATGTAGTAGTGGTCAAACAGCAAAAATCACAGACTGAGGACTCAGAATTATTTGCCTGTGATTTGTTTGCTTTATCTGTTTAGTTCATAACAGAACAGACTTTTTAGCAGTTTCCAAGTGCAATACACATCGATAGTGTGCCCTGGTCGAAATGCAAGTAAATATAACTGAAGGCAGGCCCCCCTCTGCATCCCACTCATATGGGCTTCCTGAAAAGCTTTAATTACAGATTTGACCTTGGTCTTTGTCTGAAGAAGGACTATAAGTATGAGATGCTGTGTAATTGCTGTCAAAAGTGTTTTAGCTCATTAAATGTCTACATGAGGAAACTTCTTCAGTTCCTGGTGTTGCCAAGTAGGCTTTAAGGAAATTAAAATCCTAGGTCTTTGTAATCATCCTTATAGCCAGTTGGGTGATAATTAATGAACATATCTGACATCATTAAGCCAGTATGTATTCCTCTGCATCACTAGTCAGCACTAACTATAAGGGTGGCATAAAGAATAGCACTGAAGCATTTGAGGGAGGAGCTGCCGGAACAAGGAGAGAGCAGAGGGCTGCAGAAATCCCATGGACTGGAAAACACTTAGCGCTTTCCGCTGATAAATAGGCAGCTTCCTCCCAAATGTATCCAAATCACTGAATTTATTCACAGATGTCAGTGGACCCTGCTGCTGACCATTGCAAACCCATGAATTTAGCCTTACAAACCACCCTAAAGGTCAGAAAATACTGTTTTCCATGCCTTACAAGTGGAAATGGAAGCACCTAAGGATGTGTTCAGTGTCAAAAGAAGAATTGGCATTAAGAATTAGAAACAAAACTCTGATTATTTTTTTTTCCACACAATTGAAGAAAAGTTCCCCCCCTGCAAGGGTAAAGCTGGTTTCAGCATGAGATAAATTCTCAGGAGCTTGCCTGAGACCTTTGGAAAGCACCCAGAGACAACAGTGAAGAGCGGTATAACAACCTGAATTGCCTCCCAGGGAATTCTGCTGTTCACAAGACTAATCTCATTTTACTCACAGCTTGTATGATCCACCTGGGTACACCTGGCACATTCAGCAGTACTGTGCAAGTCTTCAGTCTGCATGTAGCAGCCTACTTGAAATTGCTAGGAATAAGTAGGGCTAGTGCCTTTTCTTGTACCTGTTATGCTTATTGGCAGCACAGGTGTTTCTCGACTGTAGGCACACCTGTATGTCTGCCCCCAGTAAGTAGAGTGCGCAATCTCAAGGGTTGCCTGTAATTCATTAAACCAAGAGATCTGGTATTGGATCTGACAATCAGGAATAACATGCTGATTGTTTTTATACAGTAGCTTGGAAGTAAGCTAAATCAAAGAGAATTCTGACATAGATTAGGTGAGTTAATTACTGAGTATACTGAACAGAGTAGTGTTTACCTACATATTAATCTGTCTACGCATATATTTACCTGTGAGATTATCAGACGCTCTCATACTGCCCTCTGCTTCCTCTAGGTTTGTGCCTTATAGTTTATGCAGCTTCTCAAGCTGGGTTTTTACGTTTCCACCCACACTACCCTAGGACTTAATTCTGGGGTTAAGTTCTCTAATTAGCCAGCAGTAATTTGACATTTACACTGAAAATTCTCTTTCAGAAAGAAAATGTTTCTATTCCAGTCTAGTGGTAGGAAACCTCTGCAGGCAAAATGGGCATTGCTGAGGTTCCTACTCTTAAAATTCGTTTCATGGGCTCTTTGAGTGCTGGGGCGGTTTTCACTGTCTTTATCCCTGACAGCCAGTGCTTTCTACTTGTGAAAAATGACAAGTACAGAGATACCAAGCCAGCTGCCATCCACAGGAATGGTGGGGCTGTTGCCTTAGTTTTGCTGCAGTAAGACAATTCTGCAAACTTCGCCGAAAGTCATGGTTTCCAGCAGCTGTTGTGATTTCAGTGCTCCTGTTGTGCTGCCTTTTTGTCCCTTAGTTATTCATCTCTCCTGCTGATGTTGTCAGAATGAGACACCTTTCTCTGGAAACACCTGTCACTTCAGTAATAAATAAGCAAAGCTTATCAGTGATGGACTTTCTACTGATGACTTTCCCAAAATTATCTGGACAATGATCAGTCAGTCCTCTTAAGATGGGAAAGGTAGATTGTGTTGAATGGGCTTGTATTCTTCTCTGCTAAGGTGTGTGTTTGTTTGCTTTTCCACTACCGAAGAGGTATTTTCACTTTGGAGCTAGAAACACAACATAGTTTATTATACCTGAGCAGCAGAGGGAGCTGGCAGAAGAATCTAGCTAGTCAATAGGTCAAACCAACATAGGTGACACCCTGGCTGGGTGAGTGTAGGGAATGAAGGGCAGTTTCATATTTAGTTTTGTAACATTTACTGCTGGTTGCCCTGAAAAATCCTGATAGAATACGTAAAAAACAAACCTTCCTATACATGTAAATTTCTGAATGGCTTGGGTTTTCCTCCTCCTACCTAAGGAAGTCCAGTCCCTCTAAGAGATGGAAAACATCAAACCTACTGGTCCCAGGGACTCCTTCCATTCAGAAGGCCACCTGACAACTTGGATCCAGTCAGATCTCACATGGTGAGCGGGAAGAGCAGAAGACTCCCTTTTCACTTCAATTCACATTCCTCTCACATCACACATTTGCAGGACGGATGCTGCTTCCCTCCCACTTTGGGATCCCATGTACCGGGTGCTACTGGGCGATGGATCCGCACGCTGCTGTCAGCCTCTGCTGGTGCCCTGCTTCCCACAGCGAGGGGGATCCCCCCCCCCCCCCCCCCCCCCAATCCCATCCCTTGGGCTTTTCTCTGGACTGCTGTATCTTTCTTCACCTGCCAAAACTGGGGTCACTTTTGCAGCTCCAAATGAGTCTAACTTAAGGATACAACCAAGTCTGACAGGCAGATATATGGAAAATGCCATATGGAATATCACCGCGTTTATTACACAGTTATAAATTGTAAAATGTTGAGCGCAGACTTGCCAGGTATCAGAACAGAGGGTGTGGGGAACCAGATGCCGAAGATCCAAAACATACTACCTCCCACCGCAGTCAAAGGCAACAAGTCATCTCGTTGTCAGGCTACTGGGATCAATCCTGCATTAGATGACTAGGATGGAAGATACAAGAGGTTTTTAATATCTGGTTTCTAGAACTCTAAGATAGATGCCAAGGGAAGGATTCCAGGGTCTTAGGAAGAGGAAAGAGCTTCCTCTAGCCAATCCTAACAGCATGGCTCTAGAATTAAAACACATTTCCTGACATTAAGGAACTGGTATCCTTATGAGTCCTTTGCCCTGTCCCTCTGCTGATTCAGCAACTCTCTCCCCCCCCCCGCAGCTCCAATTTGTAGGCCAGAACCTACGTCCTCTGGAGCAGCCTTTTGGGAGTCTGTTTTCCTTTCTTATGGCCTTGGCTGTGCAAACTCAATGAAAATGCCATACTCAGGTTGACTCCAGGCACCAAGCATCATTACATACTTTTAGTACAGGCCATTGCAACAGGGCTGTTAGATGACATCTGGTACGGGGGCAACCAAATTCTGCCTTTGAGTTCAGACACTGATCTGGTCTCCTAAGATCCTCTATGGGCACCCTCTAATAGTAATATTTTTCTAGTGAAAAGCCCTTTGATCTTAGCACACAGCTTCATAGATTGGAAGGAGATAAGGGAAGGAACAACTCTGTGTTTTTTAAGTCTCAGAAATACTTGGAGAATTGTCTGAACTCTCAGGTCCTGTGTGGCTTTGTGCACTCCCTGGGTGTGGTTTACCCACTTCATTCATATCTCCTATGGCCCAAGGATCACTTGGCATTTCCTAGCTCTTTACAGCAATCTTAGCGTTCTGGCCAAAAGGCCAAGGGCAGTAAAGCAACCTGGAGCAATCGCCACATTTTGGCACACAAGAGTACAGACTCATTTTCAGGAAGAATTTGACATGAGTCCAGGCTGGGTCTTTAAGTACACAGGCTGTGGCTTTTTTGATTTTTTTTTTTTTTTTAAACATACACTACTGAAAGGTTGGACCCTCAGGCAACTCTACTAGGTTGCACATACCCTTTAGATGATCCTATCCCTACATCAGCAATGTTCTCCATCTATTACTGAATCAGACATTAAGCACAGGACTGGTTTCACCTATTTTATGCTCAGAGGAAGACCAGGATTAGAACACTAGGATGTGCCACAGGAGAAAGGCAGCCTGTCAACAGATGTATGTTGTTACCATACCCGGTAACACTGGTTAATTAACACTGGTAACGCTGGTGTAACACTGCAGCAGAGTGATCGGAAGTAAGACCGGAGCACTGTCAGTATTGTAGGGTAGGGCTGCAATTTGTGCGTGCATATGGATGGGAAAAGATAAATGTAAGGATCTAGCATTGTTCTCGGCTCTGACCAGTACCATTGACCTTTCACAGTCTGGGCAAACAGATAACATGAGAAAGAAATGCCTAGTTCAGAGTGTGGATCTGAGGCAGGAGAAGCACAGAGAAGATACTGGGGTTCCTGGCAATAGCGCTGCTTTGTTTTTCAGTGAACAGTGTCTGCCTCTGTCATAAAGTTCGTTCTGTTTTATCAGTGCACTGTTCAATGAAGTGCTCAAAACCCCCCTACCTAAGAAATGACAGAGAACCATTGATCTGAGGTAAAAATTGAACTGCAAGTGAACCACTTGTCTTTTCCATGTGTTTACTCTGACCCCAGCTGATTTCTACAACTGTCACTTAATTAATAATCTTATTTCATTTAATCAATCAACCCATTGCAGTTAATTGAAATGTATGTATGCAAAATGGCAAATGCTTCTCTCAGGAAGGGCCTTGAGGGAACGTGCTGTCAGCAACAGTGCTCTGGAAAGCTTGTTCCATTTATTTAAATGAATAAATACAAATCCTGATGACTTCATGGCCTGAATATTAATGCAGGTAATTAAGCATGCTTGTTCTGGCATGTAACAGCATGCCAGGCCCTGGCCTGGGGAGGCTCCATAAACAGAACCTTCTCCCTGAGTATCTTGCTATTGCCTGTGGTCCATGAATATATTCTTGGCCTTTGATTTATCTCCACAGAAAGGTGGGAAGGGGAGGCACGAAAGCAGTCAGATAGGAAAGATAATGTGCAAGACACAGATGAAATTTCCTCCTTCTTTTTGAGTCAGCTTGTTAATATCTAGGTAGTGGAACAAGCCTGGCACATTGCTTTGAAATTGTAACAGACTGAAGAGTGGCTCCTGCTGCCTGGTCATTACGGTCTTGCATGGATATGTTATGACTATTGGCAGTAGGCTAGAGTAGTCTCTAGCCCTCTTTGCAATGCACCTGTGGGAGTCTTTCCAAGTGAAGTCTTGCCCAAGTGAAAGCAGCAGGACTGGGCTTGAAGCATGCTGCCCAAAACACTCCTCCTGACCTCTGCTGTAACACTGCCATAGCACCCTGCAGCAGTGCTCCCTGGCTGAGAGGAGCAACAACACAGCCTCTGGCCTCAGGGTAATCGTTAGCTTTAGTTTGGCAAGGGTCTGTATGTACCTGGGGCTCTGTCTATGCTGCAGGCTGTTGAACCAGGCTGCAGTGACCTTTTCCTTCAGGCCCACTGAACCACCTCTACACCATGCAGTGGTCTGCAACAGAGATGACCCTAGTACCTCATCAGGCACATCCACCTCTGCTCCAGCAGTGCCTTTGTCCCAGTTGCTCCCAGCAGTTAGTTCTAGGTCCAGCTACTCTGTACATGGTTCTTCTAGAGTTATGAGCTTTAGGATGAGGTTTGGATATTTCAGGGAAAGGAAAACCTTTTTAAACAGTTGGCAAGACTCTGTCCGTTAGGAAAACCATCACTCATTTCACTCAGGAGCACATTTCCCTACCGTCACAAGCCCACTGAAGAGTTTCTACTTGGAGTCAAGGCCAAGAAGTATGTCCAGGACAAGTTGTTGCAAGAGAAAGTTCACACATCTCCCAGTCATAGCACTGAAACGGTTCCAGGTGGTAGCTATCCTTTTCCAGCCTTCTACCTCCATTTACAGGATCAGTTAGAGACAGTTCATGTAGAAATGTTGGTTTCCACAGATTTTATCTGATGGAAGTATAAGAAAATTACACTGTGCCTCTCTGTATGGTTACTCCCAGCACCATGGCTTAACCTTGCCTTTTTACAGCTGTTTTTCTTATAATCCTCCATAATTGTGGAGATTTAAAGAAACACGCTGTACGTCAGGTATAAGTCCGTGTCTTTACTTGTTTACCCGTATATGCTTTCCTCATATCTAGCCAGATTCTCAGCTGCTTGGTTTTCATTTACAACAGCAGAAAGCATTGTATTTGCTATGGGACTGTGGCAGGGGAAACTGCAACCCCTCTAGTCCGGTTGCCAGAGTCAAATTAAGATTAAGAAGGGGTCAGTGGTTTTTAGAAAACTGCATGGTGATCAGCAAAAGAGTAAGCTGCTACCATAAAACAGCGAGTTTGCTGGGCAGGGCTCTGCCAGCAGTTCTTTGATTAGTATTGCCAGCACACACTTGCACAGATGCATGTCTGGTTGCTTGGCTAAGGGTAGAGATCATTCAGTCTTCTTTCCCCCTTCTCTGCAACTTTCAAGACAAGTATTAACTGCAGGACACACCACACAAACCTCTGTACAATTGACTGGCCATATGAAAAATAAAAATCAATAATTTAGGAATTAAAATTAGTATTTCTGTGCTCAGCAGTTCTCAAGGAATGGATACAGAACTCTATATGATACACTGAACAGTCTAAAGTCTGCATTCTTTATAGGGACTCGGCACTGAGTTTTCTTCCTGGGACAAAGGAAAATAGGTTTCCTTCATCTGCTAATCTAGAGCAAAAGCTTGGTGAGGAAAAAGGCCATCCTAATAGGCTACAGGATCAGATGCACTAGACATAAGAACTTAGTTCCCCAGACCAGCATCAAGAAGGCAGGCCAGACCTGATGCTTTGAATAGAGGGACAGGAACACCATCAGCCTCTGGAGTTCCTTGTATATGAAAGCCCTCCAATCCAAGTAAAGGCTCTAGTTCCCTGCCATAACAAATAATCACAATCACCAGTTCAGAAACAGGTTATAGAAAATTCTTTGAAGATTTCCCTCACACACTCAGTTCTAGCCACAATGACAGTCTGTCAGTACTTGGTTGATGGTGAGGCTTTGGGCACCAACTCCTCTTCCTCTAAAGTATAAGCTTTTCCTCTATGTTTGTCTAATTCTGAACAGGTTTGAGGCATTTCTCTCATCAGTACTGATGATTTTCGCCAAGAGATTACTTAAAGAGCCTCAGTAAATCAAAAAGTCCTCTAAGCCAGGAATGAGAAAGGTGTAAGAGTGCAAGCAGAGGGGAAAGTCTCCACACACCTCCTAAGAAAGTTTCTGGACAGGTTCTTACAAATAGGAGAAAATGAACAAAGGAATTAAGAGCTCGTGGGAAATGGTTGACCCAGCATCCCTGCAGGAGTAGTATAAATAGCTGCCCTGATTCACTGCATTCACATTGGATCAGTCTGCCCTTTGTCAAATCTTGCCTGGTAAATACTTGAAAAGTATCTCAGCAGCTGCTCTGCCGGCTGCAGGAAAAGGCTCAATCTTAAGTTCAGGGTTTCTTCCTGTTCTGCACCTCTCCACCAAACAGGCTCCCATAGCCTGGCTTGGCTGGAAGAGCTAAGCCAGACCCTAATACAGTTAACATTGTTGACAACCCTGCACTACGCAAAGGAGCTAGCTCCAAGTAGCAAACATACAGTAAGTACTGTGTTCTGCACTAACACCAGCTTGAACTGAAATGGTGCTTTTATCTACCTTACAAACTGCATTTCAGCAGGATTCACTAGCAGGACACAGCCACATGCTGACAGTTTTTCTATCTTTGGCTCACCATTCAACTCATGAGGGTTTTCTGCTCAGTAAAACCTGGCACGGTGTGACACATCCAACTTCCCTACTTAACACAGACGCACTGCAGTGTAGCCCTGACTGAAGCACTTCATCCACTGTAAGTTCAGGACTACTCCTTCAAATCTTCAACAGGCTGCTAGAACAGAGCCCACAGATAAACCAGCCACAGCTTCCACCCAAATCCAGCTAGGGCAATTCTCCCCATCTTTAGGACAGAGCACTGATATTGTGAGCCTCTGTTTGCAGATATGTCTTCATCAGCTAGCTTGGAAACACCTGGAACATACACATGAACACAGGTGATTGTGCTGTACACATGTACAAGATGCATGCATGGAAACTCTTTGGTAATGATGCAGCATTAGTATTTCTGGACATTTTGGTTCACAGGGAAGAGAATTTAGAGGTTGCTTGGGATACGCCCAGACAGTCTCAGATTTCATTAGTGGATAAAGCCAGAGCATCCAGAAATCTGTTTGCTGCATGGACTGTGACTGGACAGAAACAGAAAGGACTGTAATGAGCATGAATGTACTGGCTACATGCCCATCCTGTCTGATGGGAACATGAACCCTTGCATGGTAGGTACAACGAGCCAGGACAGCTAGTACTCCAGAGAGTCAGAAGAATTAGCTGTGCATCTGAACAATTTTTTTTTTTGTGAACAGTAGCACTGTTTGGCAGATATAGGGAAGCCAGCTTTCAAATTGTAGGGTACCATCCCCACAGAGAACTGGAAGGAAAGAGCTGTTTCACTGTGCAGCTTGGTCCAACTGAGCACAGGCTTTCTTCTGTACTTTTCACCCAGGAATTGGGTACTGATCAGGGAAGGAGAAAAAAACCCAGTCAGACCACAGGTTGCTTTTCACAGAAAGAACTTGTAAAATCTTTGTATAACTAAGTACTTCATTTCAAAGCCTGCAATAACCAGACTTGCAGCTCATAAAAAAAAATAAAAAAAATAATCCCAGCAACAGTTTCTCCTGTAACTTTTTGACTTCCAACAGCAACTTCAGTACTCAAATTATTCCTCTGCAGGCAGGCTGCATGTCACCTTAACATCAAAAGTCCATGTCAAGCCAGATACCTATCCTGAGTTGCATTCAGATCTCCTACGTCTCTAAGAGCCAAGTGCAATAGCAGGCATGGCAGCAAACAACATAGAAGGGAGAGCCTGCCTACTGATTTGATCAGGTACATGAAGGTACGATTGCTTTGCATCCTGCTTTAGGGAAAAAGACATTGTGTTCTGCTAAAAATCTGAAATTTACAGTAAATCATACCCTGAAAGCTTTTTTTTTTCCCCCAATTAGATGTTGCAGCAGCACTCAACACGGGAATAAGTCACAGCCTGCAGAATCTGCCCTCCCTCATGTGCCTGAGAAGATAAGTACCTGTTGCCTGACAAACACTATCATTCCAGCGTTCTCAACATTAAAGGCTCAGAACCTGATGAGCTGTGAATGTCTTTGCTCCACAGCAGAACAAGGAACTGCTTTGCTGAAGTGCTCTTTACATCAAAGAAACAAGCAAACAAGAATTGATGCTTTTCAAGTCTAAGCTAAGGCTTATAAGCTGCTGGTAGGCACATAATAAATAGCACATCCTTTCAAATCGAGATGAACCTGCATAGATAAGAATGAGTTCAGAGTCTAATGTGTGTATGACTTGAGATAAACTGCACCACTCTCCTCTTTTCTGTAACCTCCTGGTAAGACACTGGTCCAAGGCTAAAATTACCTGTCTCAGATGCTGGCCTTTTCATAGACTGCAAGGAATAAAATTTCATCTACAGCCCTCATCTTGCTGCTACCCAGCAGTTAGCTGCAACTGAAGATGGACTATCTCCATGCTTTGGGCAAAAGGCAAAGCAAGAGACATTGTTATTCCTACCTAGGACAGGATGAAGAGATTAGTTGACACACAAACGCTTGGAAGGACTGTCAGCACCAACTGCTTCCCTGCTTTCTTAAGTGACTCCTAAACTCAGGCCATTGCTTCTGGGAGAGTGGTGGAGTAGCAATCAGCCTCCTTTGTGTGTTGGCTGTTCTCCCTATTGCAGTGCCCATAAAGTCTGATGAGCAGCACAAGTGACAATCCACACAATTTCACTTTGCTCCAGCAGCTTTTGCAGGATACAGTCACACTGCCACCACAGAAATCAGGATTTTTTGACCTTTGGAAAATGCACTGCTGTGCTTCACCAGTGAATGACTTGTTAAAGCAAAGACCCAATGTGCAGGCATTCTTATAGGAGTCCAACATCGTACCTTATGAACCCACCTCTGAACTGCAGAACAGTCTCCAGCTGCCTCTGCCACCCCAGAAGAACAGAGCCTGTACTCTACCCCCAGCCTCCACACCTTCTGGCCTTACCCTGTAAGTAGCTCCTACACACATTCCCCCACCTGTCTGGAAGTGCTGCAGAGTCCGTAAGCACAAGTCTTGAAATCTCTTTAGGAAAGCCCTTCTCACCTCTTTTCTGAGAAAGTGTTTGTTCTTACTACCTGTTCAAGAAAAGCTGTTACCTATACTCCAAACAATTAACATTACATCAAATTCATCATCTTCAGCAGACACCACTGTGATCCAAGCCAAATGCTTAACATACAACTTCAGCAAAGAAAGGCGTGTAGTGCAACTCGTGCTAAAGAATCCCTGCACAAAACCTGGAGAGTCTGAACAGTCCTTTTACAGTCTCAGGATCATAATTAAGATTCTAATGGAGAGCCAGCAAACACCCACAACAATGTGGGGAGAGGAGGACAAAGCCCTTACCCTTCACTGCTTAGCCTCAGCTCGCATCATCTGTCTTGTGAACCAGGTGAATTCATAGGCATTTTCTACCAAGTTGGATCATTACAGATTATGCGCAAGGTTTTTATTCATAATATCAGCAAAATAAAACTGACACCAGACCCAAAATGAAAACAATCCAGCAAATCACCAAGAATAATTATAGGAACATACTGAATATTTCTTTGATTTACCATTAACTCTAGTAATGAGTCAGACAAGTGTTCTAATTGCATCCATGAATAAGCTGCTCTCTTATAAATGGCTTCAGATCTGCAAGGAAATAACTCTTTGTGTATGGATCCAAATGCAGAGGGAGGATTTTAAAGAGTAAACTACTTCAGCAAAACCCTATACATGTAGTCATTACTGCTCATCAGCAGTATTAGTAGGTCAGGTACCGAAATACATACAACTTTACAGAATTCAAAAGGAACATTTCAAATTTAAGGCACCCACAGAAAAGCCAGTCTAAGGCAGCAGAATAAAGTTGCTGCAAAAGATAACTTTGTTGAAGAAATCCCTACCATCCCAAGCCACAATCAAGCCCTTGTCAGTCTCCTTTCACAGGGAAGGAGCAGTTGGTCTGGCAAACAGACACTGTCTATGGCTGAGATGCCTCCAGCCTGTACACAAAAATGCTCCTGATCTACCTAGGACCAGAAACAACTCATAAACTAGGGGCAGTAATATCTAGCCTCAAGCAAAAGGGGAACAGGAGAGAAGGATCAATCATATCTGTAAAGTGTTTTGAGATCCACCATTTAGTGTAATTTGTGTATGACTGACCCTTGTAATCTAGGCAGTGCCAGCACAACATGCTTGCCAGAGTCCACAGTCCTTTAGTCAGCTTGCCCCAGTCCCAGCGTAAAAAAGGCTCAGGCACTCTCTATAAATCAGTGAAGTCTCATGAATCTTTGCTCTGCTGTGGGGCTGCGTAGAGAAAGACCCCAGCCAGACGATGCTGCATCCCCACTGGAATCCAGCTTTTCCTTCTGGAAGCCCTGTGCCACAGTAACACACACCCCAAATTCTGCCATCAGTCCCATAAGCAGGGAGCTACCACTCCTTTGAGGGAAGGAGGTAGGCAAGTTGGAGTTCCAATAAATTAAAGATGCACTTTTGCAGTAAAGTCCCTTTCCAAAGAATAATGACAAAGTGAAGTGGCAAGGCAGGGCATGCAGGCTATAGGGCGCCCCCCCCCCCCCCCCCCCCAACCCCGAGCAGGAAAGAACAAGGGAGATCTCTGTACAGCCCAATCAGAACAGAGACTGCTGTGGGAATCCCAGCTGCTGTCTTCTTCCTTTGCCTCCTACACGTTAAATGGATTTGCCACTTTAATATTTTTTTATAGCGAGCCTCAAAGAAGCTCATTTACAATGCATAATGACTACAAGGCTCTGCTAGTAGTTGCATTTAAAAATCTCTACATTATAGCATGGAGAACAAGCCTCCCTCACCTCCTTTTTGAGCAGAAGCTGCCATCCATAACCTGTCAGGAATGTAAAGGGTGTTCCACAGCAAACAGCCACCACCACCACCAATTACCCTGTGAGTCTACAAATCAGGATGCAGAGTCAAAGGTGGAAAAAGCAGTGTGCTGGCACCATCCTGCATGCTCAGGTTGTAGTAAAAACTGACATAATTTGGCAGCTGTATTAAAGGGGATTCTCAATTATACCCCACCCCCTACTGCTTTAGCCTTCTCCAGGCTAAACAAACCCAGCTGGAATTTCTAGCATGTGGACTCTTCCAGCATATCAGTCTTCAACATTCATGCCATGCAGGTGTTTCCAATATCATCATCAGCAGCAGCTGTGCTTGCATGTTTAAGAGTTCTGAGCAAGGAACTGGACCAAGGAGGGAAAAAGAGTGACAACACGGTTCAGTCTCACCCCCTTACGTGGGAAGTGTCTAGTATACCTAGGAGAAAGGCATCAGAGGCACTGCACAAACATTTTAGATATAGATGCACTGCACCATGTTCCAGGAGAAAGTCTGCTGGTTTGTTCTCTTAAGGAGCATAAACTCACTTTGAGAAGCAGTAGAATCCTACCTCAAAATTCAGTGTTGCCAAACACAAAGGGCTTTTAACTACTGAGTAATATTTTTACTTTGACACTTAATTACCCCCTACAGTCCACAAACCTCTCCCTGTTGCTTCAGTCTGCAGCCTCCACAATAGCTAGGAAACAAACAGCAAGTACACATTATTCCAACAACATTAATGTAACCTGAGTGGGCTCTGTCAATGCGTAACTCCATGCTGCCTAGCAGCAAAATGTAAAGGACAGTCTGAATTGGTAACAGGCTGCTTACTCTCAGCTGGCCTCCACATCAGCATGACTGATAAAGATGCAAGACAAAGCTATACCTAATTTACATACATGAATTTTAACCAGAAATCCATTCCCACATATTAGAAAATAAGCCCTGGACAGCTTCTGCCCCCCCA
The DNA here is from genome assembly GCF_000737465.1 of Haliaeetus leucocephalus. Classification (NCBI taxonomy): domain Eukaryota; kingdom Metazoa; phylum Chordata; class Aves; order Accipitriformes; family Accipitridae; genus Haliaeetus; species Haliaeetus leucocephalus. The sequence goes on from NW_010972546.1 coordinate 3,082,938, forward strand.
TGGCTTGTTAATAGTTTATCTGGAAAAATAAGGCAGCCTCACAGAAATACTTCAATTCATTTGTGCTGGTGAAAAAGCAGGAACAGAGCCCCTGAACACCTCTGCAGGGCCTGAAGCTTTGGGCTGTGCCTGATCTCACATGCTATAGCAGACAGGACTCAGGCTAAATATTTTGGATGGGCCTGCCTGACGCTACAGCTGTGATTCCTACTCTACATAGCTGAAGGCTTGGTGAAATAAAGAACAGAAACCATGCATGGCATAGCCAGGCATCAGGCAAAATCTATTACCCAGAATCAGATGCTAAGAATTCTCAACAACACCTTAAGGGGAAAAAGGGATGGGCTGCAACAATGCTAGTGCAGTGGCTGCAAGACAAAGCTAGCCTATTACTGCCCCAGTACAAGGTTCTCTCATTAGCACAGGATATACTTTCTTCCCCCAAAGTAGTAAATTCCTCCTCTTTGCATTAGGAATTAGTTAGCATTTAACAGCCAAGAAAAAGGGGAAGGAAATAATTCAGTTGACCCACCCCCTTATGTACTTTTGAAAACTTCTGTACAGTAAAGCATTATTCTGATGCACCGGCTCCTACTGATTCAGAGAAAGCATGGCCTGAACATGATGTCAGGAAAGTACTGACCAGAAAGACTGGCTCAAAGCTCTGCGTCCAATAGATTCCTCCTGCAGCTGGGACCATGGGAGGGGGTATGTACACTGAACAACAGCAGAGCTCAGGTTTCTTGGAACTTGACCCTGATATGCTGCTGCATTGAGAAAAGCTCCTGCTAAGTTACAAAAGCAGAGCAGATACAGTACTTAACTGATGGCAAAGCTTCAGGCAAACCTAACAGCAAGCACCAGCCTTGCCTTTGTTTCTTCCCCGCTCTAGTGGAGAGTAGAAAAGGCACATGCTGCTTACTAGGACAGTTTGTATGCAGCCCCTTTAACTAGTTCTCTAGTTCTTAATGGTGTTTGATTCTGCTACTTGTTACCCCCAGGTAATTACTGTAAAAGGCACAGCATGGCCTAGCCATCTCAAAAATGCATTCACCTCAGAGGCTTCCTACCCTGGGAAGTGTCATAAAGCAAGCTGCTCTTGCATATGAGCAAACAGTGAAATGCAGCTCGATCCTCATGTATAAAATGGCATTTCCAACCCATATAGCTGCTGTATAGGTCTAAGTGCTAGGGCTTTATTACCAAAGCTGGAAGTCAGACTAGAGAAGTCAACATGGATTCCATGATGGAGGCCACATCAGCTCCCCTTAAATTGTACTTCTCTGGAAGCATGTCCTTCCTTTACCTAGCTATCCGTTTAGTCAAACTGTTTTACTTCATTCAAATCTTAAACGAGATGAAGATTACTACAAAAGTTCATAGATGATACTTACTTTATTAGAAACAGAGTTTCCACAGATCCAGTCTAGTCACCTCCAAGGAAGAAGGGCAATGTCACCGGCGTCATTCCTACAGACAATTATCTAGCTGGAGCTAGTACCTTACCTGCTAGAAAGGACAACCTTTGTGTCAAGATCTGAGGGACAATTTCACAATGGCAGATGCAAAACAGTCTTGCTTGGCCTTTTACTCACATCTAACAGGCAGCATTTGGTCGTTCCCCCTCAGCTATCTTTTGAAATGTAGATTATAAAAAAAAAAATCCCACAACACAAAAAACCCCCCAAAACAAAAAACCCCCACAAACAACCAATATGGACTCTAGAGATAAGAGGAGCATCAGTCTGAAGGTGAGGCTGTGTTGAGCAACCTCAATAGTTATTAAATATTGTCACATAGAAGAAAACAGTAATGTATGTCAACTGAGCAAATCCTTCCAGCACTTACACTACCAGTAGCAATGCCTCGTTAGACTACATTTGTCTCCACTTGGCAAATGCAAGACACTTGATAACACATTTGCTTCTCAGGTTGATGGAAATTACAATTCTGATTCCAGCTCTGAAATTCTAATTTACATTTTTGACCTCCTCCAGTAAGTCTCCACTCCCTTCCCTCATTCCAGGAGGCTGGACTTCAGATATTTTTTCACATACACCTCAATGCAGAGACTGAGTGACCGATTCACTTAAGAAGAGCTAAACAATTAAGTAAAATGCTTGCCAAAATAATTTTATTTCCTTTGAGCATTCCAATATTTATAAACATACTTTCTATAACTTTCCAAGAAAAACCTAGCAGCATCTGAGCACTGACCAATTCTCTGAACTTAGCTACAATTTTTTTTAAACGATAACTTTATGAAAACAGGTTCTCTTTCTGCTCTGAAAGTACAAAATTATTTATGAAGTTGAATTGCTTGGCAACAGAAACAAGCAAAATATTTTCTTCCATAAAAAGAAATTTATTTTCTTTGCAGTCTCATTTTGCAGGCAGGGACTATTAGAAGCAGATTCTTATAGGGCTTATTATAGGTCACTGGGATACTAAAGTGCATCTGTTTTTTATATCTTCATATAGTGCCACATACACTTCTCAGAAAGAAGACTGACACAACATTGGTATAGGCTTGTGGTTTTAAGGATTGGTTTATGTTGAGAATCAAGTGTTGGCTTTTCAGGGATTGTACTTGTGGATAATATTCTTGGTTACGGCAAGCTGGCATTTTGATATACAACAGGAGAACTGCTTGTATAGTTTTCAACACAACTATAATCCATGGCCTAAGATTAACCAGGCTGATGCATTAGTCATCACAAAATAATACTCCATTGTATTGGTATACACCCTTATTCAGGGTATGTATTTATGCAAAATGAAAATATGGAGGTTGCTCAGGAGTGCAAATACATTTTTGATTCAAGCCCTGAGCCCAATATTACTCTTTTAAATGAATGTCTCCAAACTGTCAAGTATATAAACAGGAACTGGCTGCAATTGTAAATAATACATCACCATTTCTCTGAGGAGGCCACGTTCTACACTTTAACTTTTAAAATTTGTTTTACATTAATTTAAAGGACTATTTTGAAATTAGAAATGTTAATCTTTAAAGAACAGTGGGTAATTCCATCTTTATATGGTAATGTTGTTTAAGTAACTTTATTGTTAATAAAAATGTAGTTAGTTTACTCTGAGCAAGAACACTACATGCACATAATCTCTGCATAAGCGACTTAAAATTCTTGGTCCTTAAAATAATTACTAAACCATAAGCACTGATGAGAATTCCTGAGCAATGGAAAAAGAACTGCAGATCACCCTTAGGACACAAGGTAAGCATCAAACTCCTGGCACTCATAGCAAGCAACACTGTCTAATACCCACTCTCGAGTCACCATGGTAACATTGCTCTGTTGCTGGATTGCTGTAAGACAAAGACACAAGTGATAAAATTGTTATCAATGAGTCAAAGCAAGCTTAAGGTGATCTTACTGATGTCTCTGAGATTAAGCTATTTGCTTTATCTTTGACATTTTAAAGGCCTTGATAAAAACCAAGAGTCTAAAAACAGCAATGTGGCACTACTACTCCTTTTAACAATGCAGGTAATATTGCTGCTCCAAAAAGAATAGCTGTTTGGCAAATGGTCAGGCAGGAAGTTTTGAACACCATAGAATAAACACTAAAAGCAAGGAGTGCAGTGTTATCTTTTAATTTAGGACCTCGGTGACAGAGCCTCAGTTCCTGTCTGCTCAGGCATACTGAGTATGTGACAAGCAATGAGTCTCATTAAGAGAGAAGCAACAGAAAATTACTGAAGTGCTGCCAGACTGTTCTTCACCATTTCAGAATCTTTTTCTTTATTTTCTCATTTTCCCAGTGCCGTGGAAACGGCTGTTTTTACATCATCCTCCTGCTCCATTTTTTTGTTGAACTCCACTGTAGCCTAACTAGCTCCCATTCATCCCTTAACTCCCACTATCTCATTTAAAAGTATGTTAGTCTGGAACACTTGCACCAAAGTCTCATGGTTTCTCTGGAGCATTTTGATTAAAAAAAAAAAGTAAAAAAGTAAAAAAAATTGCAAAACTATATCAGTTTAATGCTTTGTAGCTAGATATCCTTTCCAGACCAAGAAAATCTTGTCCCATCTGAGGCTTTCTCCTAGATTTTACTAATCCTCCAAGGGCATGCTTTCCCACCTTTTAGAAACTATCTCCAATCAGAAAAGTTTCTGTAAAGCTGATGATATGCAGGACAACTAAGCCAAGAATAGGATTTGCATGCCAGACTACCTTTTACGACTCTGTTGCTGATTTTTGAGATAATATACTTTGTCCACCCAGATTTTTCTTCCAAGACATACCTCCATTTCCAGATGCAGTAGGATTTTATTTCCATTCTTCTACAAACCTCCCTGATACTTAACTATTAAAAGGGCTGAGGTGATAGAGACACTCAATGTGTACCATAAACCAGTCCATGACTGTGTGTCGTTTTACCTCTATAATCAGTGTTTTCCATCCAAGCATCTGGCTGCACAACCACAACAGCAGTAGAATTCTAGGATTTCAAGATAAGAAAATAAAAATACTACTGTTATCTGTCTGTCACTAAATCACTCTCACACCTACCTGCAGAGAGTGATAACTGGGCTAACTCTGCTTCAGTGCATCACTTCCAGGAGGACTTTAAGAAGTGGTAATAGAGGGAGAAAGACATTAGCTCCTAAGATTTTTCTATGATCTCTCTCCAGGAATGCTGTGACTAAGTTAAAGCACTAAAGGCTTTTTTGCACTGGCAAGTGAGGCTCAGTGCTGATTTCAAGAGAGATTAGCTATCTGGCTTGCATAAAGTACTCTGATCAGTTTTCCACTACAAGTTAGCCTGTCTTCTAATACAGAGTGGCCAGAGCCTAGAACACAAGAACTGTTACCATGCAGTTTAGCATCATTACTGTGCAGACAGTTCTCTAACATACCTGTATGCATCAGTCTTTGACAAGCCCATGAAGGCCATATAATCTTTCAACATGCTGTGTATCACATAACTATAGACCATTCACTATGTTAAGTGTAACGTTCATTAACACTTACTGTTGCGTGTGTGAACAGATGAAGTTGCTTCACGACAGAGGCACCACAAAGCTCCACCATCCATTCTAGATGTTCTGAAGAAATGCAATAAACAGTCTATTACTTCAATATTTTATATCACATTGAAACTGATACTGTTCCCTGAGTCCTCATGTGTTTGTTCCAAGATATAAACTATCCTAATTTGAAAGAAATGTAAGCCTTAGTAAAGAATAAGTCCTTTCACTTTCTAGCCTGCTGAGGAACATCAACTCACTCTCTTCCTTCACCCTCTAGTCAGGACTAAACAAAACAAAAAACCTCTGAAAAAGCAAAGCACCACACACCCAAAACTTAAAGTCACTAACAATTTATTTCCTCTTATAAGCATGTAAGACACAAAATTAAAATTACATATCAGAAGTTAGAACTGTGATTATCTCTCATTAACAAAAGTAACCAAAGTATTTAATTTCCACCAATTTGTTAAATTGATAGTGAAGTAGGTAAGTAAGTCTAAGAGCCATAAGTAAGTGTAAGAGCAATAATTGATGATTCACTGCAGCAGGTGAAAGCACTGCATCCTCTGTAGTAATTAATGTAAATGTCAAGAGACATGAAGATATTTCACCGAGTCAAAAATAAAGTTATATCAGACAAATCAGAAAGTACCTGCTGCATAAGCCACAAAAATGGGAACAGAGGTACAAATATTTTAAGTAGAAAAATTGTAGCTTAAATTTTCAAAACATCTACTATACTTTAATCAATTTTAAACTAACAAAAAGAAGCTATCCTGCCCAGCTCTTTCTTTGTATATAAACTTCTGGCTTTGTTGTGTGTTTCACTTTTAACATCTGCTGCTAGAGAGAGAAGATTACACTGAGGATGTGTCAATTGCTAGAAAAATGATACTTAGGAACTGTTTACTAAGACAGAAGAAAAAAATGCTCAAATACAAGTGTTCAGTAGCATCTAAAGCAATTACCAGACAGCATATTAATGCTTTTCCTTCATTGCTAGAGAATCAGAGATAAACTAGATAAAAGGCCTGTTCTGAAATGCAGCAAAATTGCCAGAGCAGTTCTCTGAGGATATCCAAATAGAACACCGCTTCCATTCTATCTAGAGATATAAATGGATAAAGTTCTTTACCTACACTATACCTCATGTAGGTATTTTGAAAGTTTCAGAGTAAAAGAGGTACAAGAGTATCCAAGAAGAGGTCAAATGTAAAACTCTGGTGAACACACACAATCCCCCTCCAAATATTTTTTTTTTATGCTAAGAGTTCATTTAATTCCACTAAAATGACACACCTGTAGTCATATCAGTGAAAGGTCCATAGCAACAGATCTCAAAACCTTTAAAGATCTGAAAAACAAGGAACATATTAACAGAGTACGTACAGTGTCTTTAAAGGACAATACTTAATATGCCGGTTTCATTGCACTTCTAAGACTGGTTATCAAGCTATCACTGTTTCAAAGTATATCTGAAGCTCTTTGTAACCTACAAAAGAAAAGAATATCATAAAAAACCTGCAACCCTGTGCTATCCTATACCGATGTTATAAAAAGATAGCATTCACTCTAAGCATAGTGAGTCACTTGAGCATATCTGCTCCGCTGCTGACAGAGCTCACCTTTCATGTATAAAAATGCTTAATTTGTAAAACTCTGTATATATAGAACAGCAGAGAAATTGGAAGAAGTTCCAGATGTTCAGCTAGCATAGCAACATATCTGAAACAGTCACAGCAGGACAGGATTTTCAGCCCTGATGTGCTCATACCTTTTCAGTCAGAGACTGTCTAGCCCTCTTAGGACCTTGGTGGTTTCTCCCATTGATTACATCTCCTCTAACTTCAAAGTTCTCCTGCAACATAACAATAACAAGCAATCAGAAGTTAGAGAATGAGAACGCTTTCCTGGTCAGAGTTCTGCACCAGAACAGGAAGAAGTTGTCAGATTTCAAAACTGGAAACCTTACAATTAAGTGTGTGCAGAAAATGAATTAAAAGACTTTTCAAGAAAAATTATGGAAAGCAGTAATGAAACCCCTGCAGCATCAGATAATTTTTAAAGAAACAAATTATAGTCAGACTGTATAGTAATCTAGGAAACTGTATAAAAGAAGGGGCACACTCCAAGTCTGTAATTAACTTATCAGTAAAGTCTCATTTGATAGAAATTAATTATCAGTACATAACCTCTAGATCTTCAACATTTGTTTTATTTCAAGGCATTCACTTAGTATATAGATTAGTAACAAATACAGTGCTGCATTTGATAATTTCAGGCCTACATCCGACTCAAACTCCCATTTCTCCAATACTTTATTGAAACCTCTCAAAAACTTCCATGCAGTCTAACCTGCTACAAGAGTATGAAGAACAGCTGCATATTTTCAGTTTACTTGAAAAAAAATTTTGGTTTTCATTATAATTGGAGGCTCTTCTCCTTGCTTAAAGCAATGTGAGAGCGTATGACAATGTTAACAGCTGTCCCATATTCTAGCATTCCCAGTCAATTCTGTAGCAACTTCCCCCTTTCACCCCAAGCATGGGAGAGCCTTTAATAGCCCCCAAAAGGCCCTAGGAAGGGGTAAGATTTTTCTTCTTCACCCTTAGCTTGACAAAAGGGCACATGGATTTCATACCAGGAAGTGGGCATTTCTGCTCATTAGATACATGAAACCCATACTGTGTCACTAATGTGACATTCTCCAAAAAACTGTACTAGAGAATGAAACTCCAACTACTACCCAGGAATACAAAAATCCACCTAAATCAGGGTCATATCAAATAAGCCATTTCTACTAGGAAAGGTAGTAAATGCTGGCACAAGTTTTCAGTAGTTGGCTATTCTAAAGTTTAAAAACAAAACTATGAATATAGCTATGTTCCAATGTTATTTCCATAAGCAAACAACAGACCTTTTCCTCTATGCTGTAATCCATCAATATCAGTAGGAACACTTAGAAAAAAGTATGCCTATAACTTGTTCCAAAAAACAATAGGGCCCCTTTATGCCTTCAATAACAATGAATACATATAGCCTAGGTGTGGCTTTTGGTCCTAGCATTTGGTAAAACTAGAATCCCAGTTTTCAGTGCCATATTTCCATATATTAAATGCTTAGACGATATCTGAGGTTACTAATAGGTCTATCGACATAACAGCACTCCTTACACATTTGACATTTCACTCTTAAGATAAAAAAACCTACCTCATCCAGTATCCTTCCTTCTTTAAAGGACTGAATTACCCCTAAACAAAAAGATCAGAACAGGACAAGTCATTTTATCCAGCAAAATTGTTCTTCTGCTGCCAATAGTCTGACTTCATTGCTATGTTAAATTGAAGGTATTTGTATTAAGGGAAACTGAATATGGTATGATGCCTGAAATAACTTAAAGAATTTTTTTTACCTTTTATAAATAATATTAATTTTGCACTAACTGATGCCATGCATCTCACAGATTTAAATTAAGAAGGAGAAAAGGCTTTTGTCAGGGTAGGGAACAATCCAATGTGGTTATTTGAAAGCAGGAGAAGTATTCAGAAGTGAAAGAAGCTTGATATTGCTGTTTGTTTGGAATTTTTAAATTTATTTTAAAGTATTTAGAAGAAACTCTGCAAGACATCAGATGCCAAGACATAGAGATTTTTTTTTTTTTTTTACTGAAACAAATGAAGAGTACATTTGTGGTAGAAGGGCAGAAACCATTTAGCTCCAAACCAAGTTATACTTACACTGATAACTAACTACCCATTTGCTTCCTGCAATACCCAGAAAGTACTTCAGTGTCCGTTCACACACCAGCTCCTTATCTGCAGAGCAAACAAGAATAAGATCTCTTCCAGTTTTGCCGCTAGTGAAAAAAACAGCTCAGGTTATCGGCAGCTCTGCAGCAGCAAAATATCAAGACCATCTATAGAAAGGTTCTGAAATTCTAGTGTCGTGATTCTACTAAACTGAAGGAAATGAGCAGAAACTAATCACTGTACAGCTTCTGAACCCTTTTTTAGTTATTCAGTAGAGAGGCAAGAAAAAGCATGAATACTAGTCAAGACAGAGGACACTAGCAGTAGGATTTAGTGCCTAATGTTGGCATAAACTTTTAAGTGACTAGTCATTTAAGATCATCTTCTACTCTACCAGAACAGGCATAACTTCAGAAGGCAGGTTGTCCTATCTGTATTTTGTATGAAGACAGAACAATCTACCTCTCTAAAAACATATGGCCATGGTGTCTATGATACACTTCCTGAAGAAAAAGGCAAAAATTGAGTCCATAGATTTGGAGTAACAAGGTTTTCTGGCTCCTTTTCTATGTTGGTTTTCAAAAGCAAGAAAGGCTTATGTGATAGATTGTATCCAAACATGAGCCAGCTAGAAGTGCTTCCATGAAGCAAAATGCAAGCATAGTATATAGCATAGCCACACCCAGATTTGGCTTAAAATACTTTGCTTTTTAAGAAAATGTTGGTTAAAAAACTAGGTGGTGGGTTCAGTAGAGAGCCTAAATATAACATATGCCTAGACACAGCAATATAATAACTTAATTTTACTGATTAACGTTACACTTTTCTGAAGTCAATATAATGACATCTGTTTCAGAATACATTTGTCAAATTTGAAACTGTAGTATTGTATTGAAGTTTCTATAAAGTTCCTTCAAGCTTTTAATAATGGGATTCCTGAGGTCTACCAAAGAGCAAAGCCTAATTTAAGTACCTTAATTAAGCACGCAAATAATAGTTACGATGAAATGGTAGGGCTGCTTTGTTCCTATGGAAGCATGCCTTCACTATCAACTACCATCAGTTATACATACAGTTAAGTCCCACTTCCAGTTTTCTATTAAAGACAAGTTTCCTTCAAAAATTTAGAATGAAACAGCACTTATAATCCCCACAAGGAATTAGGAAACCAAAACAGCATCTTATTTCCAGAATGTCTGTATCCCATTTCTTTAGGGACCATCATGCTTTCTTTTTGGTTGATTCTGAACTACTTCATGTTAATGTGCTGTAAGCACCTCAAAATTGTGACCAAACAGCTGGAGGAAAAAAAAAAAATTAAGTAACATTAAATTCAAATCACACAACAAAACAAAACATACCCTCACTCTGATTCTGTGAAATAGAATGAGATTCCCAAGTTTAAACTAAAAAATTATGATAGAGAAGAAAACAATTAATACCTTCTCCTCAGACTTACTAAAATTTATTGCTGAACTGTCTGCTTGTTGGTTAGCCTAGAGTTAAAATTCTATACAGTGTGTAAATATAGGATTTGTTCACATAGCTCCCCACAAACCTGTTTTCATTATGACATGGGTTGTTCCTTCAGTAATGTGATTAGATAAAGTGCTCCGAGTTTTTCTCACAAACTTCTGGACCATCAACTGAAAAGTAGTTAAGAAAATTAACAGCTAGCAGATTAAAAAACCCCAACAACTCCAATTTATAGCAGTATAACATAAGATAGTTACTTCAAAGTAATGGTTTTATTTGTTTTGGCATGCAGAATATACATTTCCTTAAAAGTCAATAATTTTGGCACCATTCAACAGGCTAAAGTAAACAAGAGCTCTTGGTCAGTAGTTTATAAACCAAAAGCCATATCATCCTGGAAATGGATCATAGAAACAGGCTTATTAGCAATTCAGAATTGATTAATTACAGAAATCCTCACTATGGATCAGAATTTGGGTAAAGCAGCAGCATCTGAGAACATTAAGGGAACCAACAAACCAAACAGCCCCCACCCCTCCAATCCCCAAGGCTTTCTAGAAATAAAGTCCTCTTGCTTTGGAATAAGGTGTTTTTCCCCTAGACAGTAGGCAGTCATTTAAAAAGTTCAAACTTCACTAAGCTTTAGTGCTGTTTACAGGCAGCATTCTTCATATCTTCAGGAGTGAAAAAGTTTGACCGAGTTGCTTTATTACTAATCTGCCATTCCTGTAAGACTGGTTTCCAGGACACTTAGATCTCTCTATGTTGAGGACTATAGTGGTAATCAGAACAATTAACAAGTGATCTCTAAAACTTCTGAAATATACTTACATGTTCACTTTGATTTAGACCTGAAGCCACAACAGACATTTCTTTCCTGTTAGTCACAACTGGACTTGTAGCATTTTCTTTCCCAGCTGCATTGTGCAGAACAGATGTAGGAAAACACACACTCCTCTTCGATTTACATTCTTGAGCACAGCTTTTATTAGCGTTCTGAACTACAACAGAACTATTTGTGACTTCTGCAGTTTGAGGGTTAAGAAGCCTTATTGAGGAGGAAGCATTATTTGGACTCCTGGTCACATTTCCAGAGAGATTTGGTAAGACAGATACACTGTTTAGCCTGGTCCCAGATTTCTGTTCATCTGTGTTTTCTGAAGGAAAAGAGAAATTACTCCTTGAAACAATTTCATCCTTCTTGTAGTCATGGTGGAAGACTGTTTCTCTACCTTTTAAGTTTAAATGCTGCAGTCACTTCCTCTCCTTATTTGTTTATTACTTTATCTTTGCCTCTATCATTACTTTTTCATAATCTATACCTGAGACACCAGAATACCGGTGAAAATTTTAGTAGCGTATCTGTCAGGAAGTACCAATTTATATGTAAGACAGGTAATAACTCCCATTACTGTCAAAATGTTGTCCAACTCCATCCTGATGGGCAGCTATATGTTGGGCTACCAAACAAACCCAACCAAACAAGAATTAACATCTTTTTAAATTGACCAGGAATATATAAATTAAAATCATTATTTACAAGAAAGAGTTGTATCTTGCTGGTATGTAAAAACATGAAAAAAGCAGAAATCAAAATATGTTGGATCCCTCTTAGATGTTACCTGCTTCAAGCTGACACTGACTATATTTTTGTACTGCTTCCTGCACAGGTTTTGTCTTTTCAGAAGGAGCTTTGTTCTTCAGAATACTGTCACACTGAAGGGCTTTCTCCAAATCTGGTCTCTTTAACAAACAGGATTTAGAAGATGGAAGCAACAATTCTGGACACCTTGAGAGAGGGAAATCGGTTTTAATACCTTTCTTACTCTTCTAAGTATCAGAACCATGTAGCAATAGCTAAGCTATCATAACTGCTCAAAAGCTGAGAGGTGTTTATTTCAAGACTTTTTATTTTTTTTAATACAAGATTAGAAATAAAAGTAAAACAAAACAAAACAAATTTACCTTTCTTTTTCTAACTCCTTGATTTTACTGTTGAGAGAATCACTTGGCATAGTATGGAAATCATTGGCTGAAAATCCCTTTGAACTGCTGCATTTATGATTTTCCAAATTTCCTTCTGAGGTTGACTCTGCCCCTTCAATAAAGAAAAATAATTCTTAAACAAGCAAAATAAAAGCAACTGTTCTTAATTGATTCTTCTGGTAAGAAGTCAAGCATACTCCAAAATCTCAATCCAGATACACTTTAGAGAGGCAAGTGTCCCAAAACAGAAATCTACACAAAATAGTAAGCCATCTGAAACATGGCTAACAACTACATTTTATTTCACATATTAAATCATCCACAAACCTAACATGTCAGCTGTGTATTAGGTGGAAAAAGTAGGATGTAAAATGTGCTGAAGGCAAATTTACACTATTTAGTGCAATTTGTTTATGAATCCCTTCAACACATTACCATATCTCTGTTCACAAGCAGTAGAGAGGCATTTATTTGACAGCTAGATGCTTGTAATTTTTAATCAAACCATCAATAATTCTAATCAGTTTAAGTTTTCATGAGTCAGAAATCCATATTCTAGCATAACAACGTAAACATGCATTGTATTAATGAAATTATTTTAAGTAATTTTCCCATCTGAAGGAAACTAATCATTGATTTGCTGACTTAATCTTCAAGCAGTCTATTTGTAGTTAATCTTGCGAATTTGGCCTACTATGCTTAGAAATGTCACATTCCAAAGCCTTCCCTATGAAATATTCTCAAACTGTAGTAAGGTTGAATGCCATGCAATTCAACCAGCTTTGTTAACTAAGCATGGATTGTAACCAGTCTCTTGGTATTAAGTATACTGTTAATGTTTCAATGGCTCAAGATGTCCAAAAGATGAGATAGAGGGAAGGCTGAAAACACAGTGCAGCTGTTAAATGAGTAACACAAAATCAGAAGAGGATCACAGTGAGTTTCTTCAACAACAAATGGCCCTACTTTCCTGTCAGGAATCCAGGTATCAAAGCAGCAGCCACAGCAGGGAAAGATGCTGTTACATCAGATTTTTGAATCAATTGAACAAACTACTGCGTACCTTTCAAAGGCTCAACCTCTTCACTTTTCTTTTCTTAGCTCTCTTTTCTCCACAAAGGAGCTTCCTGATGCAGACTACACTCTTGACAACAAAAACTAACACACAAGCAGAAGACGTATTGGTGTAGATGCACCATATTGGCTGACAAACTTCACATTTTTTGTACTTTTTTTTAAGATAGAGGTTAATCTAAAGGTCCATACCTCACACTGTACAATGCCATCATTCAGGAGATTTAAAAGCAATCTACAGATCATTTTGTGATATTTGACTAACACCCACAGCAGCGATGAAAGCCTTTGAATTTAGACAGAAAAGACTCCACAGTGAAAACCATACACAAGTAAAGGCATAATAAGACACTAGATAACTTCGAATTTCAGGATGTTAAGTTATTCTAGCTGCCCTCAGAAAATAAAGATAACTGACTGAAGTAAGACAACAGAATTAGAAATAAATTTTTAGCAGCAAGTAGGATAATAAAGCACTGGTACAATTTTAGTATCTAAGAGTTCAGAAAGCATTACATCTTTGGATGTAATCAGCATTGGGTGCCTTTCTAGAACACTGAGAAGTTCAAGAATGAACATCTGGACTTACTGTAGGCTTTGTTCAAAGAATGCTCTATGCTCTGTTGCAGACAGGTTGTCAGAACAGTAATCTCAGCATCTGCCTTGCCTTAAAGAAAAACCTTAAATAAAGCCGTTTCACTATTACTTACATAGCTGGCAGCATCTCACTTTATCCTCAATATACAATAAGCCTTTGGCAATTACTAAAATATTCTTCACTATTTATTTATTGCCTTGTGCACTCTACAGCTAGGAACTCTACATTCACGTCCCACTCAGGGGATTTACACACCACTATAGGTATTCTCCTCTTCTTTGCCGATCAGCACCCTGACCTATACTGTATTACTTTTGACAGCCAATACATACCCAACCTAATTTCTGTCTTGTTCCTTGATATGCTAAAGGACAATTTCTACCACAGCACTAGAGGCCAAGTCCTTTTGGGCATTCAGCCACTCTCCCAGTCCCTTACTCATTCCAGTGAAAGAAAACAAGAGTACAACTAGAACTGACAGAACAGCAACATGGATTAGTACTACCAAGCCACAAGGCCTACTCACACCATTTATACAATCACATCATGTAATCTCACACAGATATGTAACAGGAGTTTTTGAGACTAAGTGTAGTAGCCAAGTTATAAATAAAGCATGTATATCTCACTGAACAGCTGAATTTAGGTAAAATTCTGCTAACGTATCCATTTTAAATTAACACTATAATTTGTGGTAGAGGGAAAAAGGACTAGTAATAGTCACACAACTGTTCCTAAGAAAGCTGGGAAAGGTTTTCATTACTATTTACCTCTTTCTTGTCTCATTTGTTCCATTTCAAGTGTTCCTTCATTACTGGAACGTGGCAGTTCCCTATGGATAGGTAAAAACATACAGTCCTGACTTCCATGCTGCTTTAGCACTGCTTCAAGTACAGCCATTTCTTGCTGAAGTTTTTTAAGGTTATTTTGCATAGCATTCTTCTGCTGCAAAGGATACACAGTTGGGCCAACATTAGCAAACTCAGTTTTAAACAGTAAGATTAATTTCTTTGACAAACGCTTGAAAATTAGAGAGCGCAAAATTATTTTGAATCATTTTTTTACCATGTGTTCAAAAGGTGACTGTGGTGCTTTTACTATTAACAAATGATGCACACATACTATGTTAAAAGCAAAAAAACCCAAAACAACCGCACAGTCATTTTGCTGTTCAAATTATTTCAGTTTAGATGGCTCACCAGAGTTTAGTCAGTCAGGAAAAACAAACAAACAAAACCCCCTAACTTCTGCACAGATTTCCTTAAAAGTAATTTTGTCCCAACTGCGTTAGTTTGCATTAGCCACTTAATTTAAAATTTAATAATGAACATCAAGTATTGAGTCTCTGCACTTTCCACCATTACTGAAAGCCCCAAAGACTTTTTAAAAGGAATAAAATATTTCATCCTACTCTTCCTTACTTTCTCTCTCAAAAATTACAATACCCTCTACTAAAAACATGCCATATACACCTCCTTGTAAGAAGAGCTCAGGGCTTCAAAGGATCCTTTTAAAAACCAAAAACCTTCACCATACAGGATAAAGCAGTCTACAGAGCACTGAATACTACATTTGTAGCTCTAGCACTGGCACCATGTGGAACTTCCTTGTTACTGAATCAATTAAAAAAACCCAACGAAACGGAAAACCCCCACCACATAACAAACCAAAGAACTCCCCACCAATCCATATTGCCACTATTCCATTCAATCCAGGTATATCCTAGAATCTCTATCAGTGAAGCTACATCAGCGTGCAATGTCCTGCCAGTTGACCACATTTCAGTCTTGACGTACATTAAAACCTAAAGGGCTGTTAATCCTGAAGAGAGAGATTTGGCATAAGACCTACCTTGAAATTAGAGGACATTCCCCCCCCCCCCCCCCAAACAAACACCCCAAAACCCCCAGCTGAACCCCCCCCCACGCCAATCACCCAATACATAAAGTCAGGCCATTAAGCAGTAATCAGAAAATAGTAGAGAAAACGTACTGTGCTAGATGTACCTTTCATTGGACACTGCCTGTTGGGTGTTGTATCTATAATATTCTAATATGGAATGATTTGATTTCAACTTTCTGCTTAGAAGGCAAGTCTCCATGCTTCTAAATATCATAATGTAGCAATCCTAACCACCAATCATTATAAATTCCTATCAATAAAGCTTTTAAATACAGGAAGCTGAGGTTTCCAGCACTGGTCAAGTGTGGAGATTTGTTAACTAGCATATTCCACAATTAAGCACTGTAATCAACACCACATAACAAGTTATGGCCATTAGAATGTGATGTTACCATGGAAGACAAAGTTGGACAAATAATGGCATAGAAGCAGTTCTACAATTCTTCATTAATTATGCTCTTAGAAGTAATCTAGTGACACAAAGAATTATGATTAAAGCAGTTTCCCACTACGCTGACTTCACAGCTTTCATGTACTTGCTTATATCCTAGAATGCAGCTAATTTTAGAATTTAGTGCATAAACTCACTCACCTGTGTAGTAAGGATTTCACCCTGAGAGAATGGTCCACATGAATCTTCTACATTACTTGTTTCACTGTCATATCCAGATGCTTCACCTTGAAGGTGGAAGAAAATCTGAGTTAGTTAAAAAAACCAAACCAAACAAAACCAAAGATCATCCATAATCTCTTACCACACAGACCTTTCAGTCAACTGTTAACTATAATGATAAAGTGACAAGTTTTGAAAACACGAGTTAGAAGCACAGATCTACTTTTAGTGAACACTTTGAAGAATACTCTGTCACACATATGGCAAAGTAAATAGAACTCAAAGTGTTTCAATAGTGATGAAAGAGTCCTAAATATTTATGAAAGCCATAAAAAGGTCAAAACAAGCACTACAGAATTCTACATCCCATTGCAACAAACATTTCATCTGGGGAAAGAGCTTAGGTAGGCTTTATGAAATTTTGCTGATAAATGCAAGTATCACATTGCAGTAAGAAAGCTAGCATTTCACTCAAAAATTAATTCCCATCAGACAGACTCAGTCTTGCCTCCAGTGCCCAGTCTATTCATTTTTGCTCTGAACAGAGAATACTGGAAGAACTTAATTTTTAGGAAATAAACCACGTAGGGTTTTTGTTTGATTGTTTAGAGCCGATATACTGTTTTAAAAGACCAAACACCACCTAAATACAGAACAAAGTTCCCATGCAAACACCAAAAACCTAGATGCAATGACATTACAAACACAACCGCAGAGATAAAAATCTTGGTTTGTACCTAGGTTTGCTCCCATGTTTGGGTCTTCTTGGCATTCATCTTTAAAGTTAGTTTTGTTTATCTTCAGCCCTCCATTACAACTCTGAAAAGCTTCTTTACTCTCATTCACATTGCTCACTTGTTTGGATGTATGAACTTGTATTGAAGGTTTCTTCAGCTCTTGTGCTCCATCAACTGATTCTTCAGACACGTTGGACTGGGAAGAAAATAAGTTGACTGAGCATTCCGACTCCTGGCTTGGTGAAACACACCTATTACTTAGGGCGGCTTCAGGCATTTTCTGCATATTATTGTCATCATGACTTCCACTGAGAGGCAATGTGATGGGACTTACTGAAGACTCTACCACAGATGTCACTTGCTTACTGATCTGCAAAGGTGTGCTTACTGATTTGCCAAATATTAATGTCTGAAAACACGGGAAATCTTCATCCTCACTAGATTCTTCATCTGAAGATTGCAGTTTCTGCGCTCTTCTTCGAGGTCTTTGAATACATTGAGATCTTGGCTTAGAACTAACATTTCTATTGTGTAGTTCTTTTACCAGCACATTGTCACTTCTTTTTACAAACACAGCAGATCTCTCTCTCCTATCAGTTTCAGAAAAGCTGCTGTTCTCTTCAATATCATCATCAAAGCACAGTAAGCCATCAGGGGTTTCAGACAAACCTGCAAAATCACTATTCCCTTTAAGAGGTTCTTCTAGAGACTCTGTAACTAAACACTCAGGCATCACTGTGCTAGTGGTTTGGGTTGTTTGTTCTTCATTCCCCTTTACTTGTTTTCTTTCTCTTTTGCTACCTTTTTTCCCAATGACTTCACAGCTGAATTCAGCAGGCCTTTGCTGACAAGTTGCAGGACAAATCATTGACCTGGACTGAAGATGTAGTACTGGTCCTTTTCCATCAACACCTTTGGCCTTTCCTGCTTGATTGCTTTCTGAACTGAAGCATATTTCATCAACTGTGTTTAAATTCATTCTTCTGAAAATGTGCTCTTCTGTATTATCCTGATCACTTTGGCTTCTATTACTTTTGATTGGATTCTGTCTCAACTCATCTTCTATCCCTGTGTCAGTTGACAGTGCCTTTCCATTTCCCTGCTCTCCTTTTTGCGATCTGTTTTTGTCTTCGGTCCTAGCAGTATCCATTCTTAGTGGTGTCAGATTCCCTTGATTTGCAACCTGTGAAACATCATCTTTATGTTCCCCTGTCTGCATACATTCCGTGTTGCTGACAAAGCAAGTCACAGGACTAACACAAGCAGATTCATAGGTCTTAAGCTTCTCTTTCTCACAAACCCTACTCAAGCTTTCAGCAGTTTTCTCTTCTTGCAAGTTTTCTGTTTTTAAATATTTTCTATGCTTATTTTCTACCTGATCAGCACATGATCTCTTTAAAGTTTCAGAAGCAGCATCTTCTACTGCACACACCTTCATCGAAGTAGGATAAAGGCTAAATGATACGCGTTTTGAATGCCTAAATATATTTCGCAGATACTGTGTATCTAACTCGCTATCTTCAGCTTCCTTGGTCAATTCTGAAACATTTTTAGCCATTGGCAATTTTTCAGTTCTAAAGTTCCCTGGAACATTTTGTTTATCATGTGCACTATCCCATGGAAATGTAGTACATGATTCAGTCATCTCTTCAGCCAGGTGGGAAGCAGTTTGCACAACAGCCATTGAAGGAGACTGCAGGAGGAAAGGGCTACCTAGTATTTCACCTTCTTGAGAAACTGCATCAGGTGCAAAGGAACTACAGTTTGAATGCTGACATGAAGATGTAGGATTGAAGAGACTTTTTCCAGTTTCTGCAGTGTCAGATGAATTCTTTAGACTAATCTGTATTTCCTTTGCTTCCAGATCACCACCCTTCAGATTAGCGAGTGGCTTGTAACTCAATGTATCCTGGGGCTCACACAAGTCTTGGCATTCCGAAGTGTGAACCAACACATTCCTTTGGACTCCAAAGAAAGACCCTTCATGGTCACTGTCATACTTTCTTGCTCCCTTAATTACTACTCCTTTTCCTGTTTCTTTTGTCATTTCTTCAGAAAGTAATTGAAGCCTCCTGCTGCGCCTGACTTGTCTTTGCTGAGAATCAACTCTCCTTGGCTCTTCGCTGCTTGGATAGCTATCAATCTGTGGCTCAGCTGGATCAGGGGAAACAGAGTTTCTATCCACTAACTGTAGAGTACACATGGTTCTAGTAGAACGCCTGCACCTTTTTGCTGCAGAACTTCTTTTTTTAGTGCTTTTCTGATCACAATTATTCCGTTCTAGCTCCTCATCACTGTGCTTGCCAGTCACCTTTTCAATAGCTTTTTTCCATGTAGATCCTCCTCCTTCCTCAAGTTCTGTGAGTGTATTATCCTCTCTATTCTCAGAGAGGCGATTCTCATTAACAGCAGAACTTTCATCACATCTTTTCTTTTCAGTGTCTTCAAGGCACCAGTTAACACTTTGAGGGCACCCATTTGCCTCTTCTATATCTTTTTTCTTGATGAAATCCTCAGGTTGCAGGACATGGACAGTCTTCCTTTTTCGTTTCAGTCCATCTTTGCTGGAGTTATTCAAGCACTTATCAGCAGCTGTATCTTCCTTTTTTGTAGTAGGTAAAATGTCTCTCAAGCTAACAGGGGGATTTGACTTCCTGTCTCTCTTGTATGTTTTCCCAAATATTTTGTCTTTGATGCTATCTGCTGTTTGTTTTGACCATCTCTGGTTTCCTTCAACCACTGCAATTTCCATGGAATCTACCATAGGGTCAGTCTTTTCTGAAATACAGGAATCTTTATCTGATAAATATTTGTCTCCTTCACCTGAAATATCAGTTGCTCCAGCAGAATCATCCTGCGAAGAATTGGAAGACAGAATGTCGTTGCTTTTTGAAAACCATTCATTGACTTTCTGAATGCTTCGCCTCAGTCTCTTCCTAGAGACTTGATTCAGGGTAGAACAGTGAAGCGTCCCTGGCTGAAGCAGTTTCTCCAGAGGAAGTTCTTGTTCATGGAAAGAATCATTCTCAGGTTCATACATTTCCACAGCTTCCACACTTTGTACAACAATACCTATTCCCTTGCTTTTATCCAACCTGCTCTCTGAGCTATCTTTTAAGTCAAACTCTTTGCTTTTACTATTGCACTGAGTTTGCTCTGCATCCATTTCTTCTGTGTTCTTAAAGAAAGATGTGTCCCCATTCCTTAAGGGACTGGCATTACCTATTCTGTCAGACTGCTCTGTGAGTAGGTCTACAGCAAGAACACTTAAAGGAGAACTCTGGTATTCAGTCGTATTCACTTGGCCAGGTTTGGCATATTCAGTGATGCTCCGAGTGCTTTTCTTGCTCAAGCCTTCTTTCGAGAAATCGCTTTCACCTGAAGATTTATAGGTATTATAAATTATTGAGCCCTATTTTACACACACAAGAACAATGACAAGCTTCATGGCTACTTTGTTTTAAAAGAACTGTTCTTATTTCCCCCCCAGACAGAATATTACACTGCACAAATATCCTTCTAGAGAAAGATCAAATTACATATGACATACGTTCATCCAACTTCTTACATGAATTACCAGACAGTGCTCTCAACTTGTATTAAAAAGGATAATATGGCTTATGTAGAATAGATTAAGTTTTGCACGTTGATAAATTTACTTTTTTTCCCTTCTGTTCCTGTGCACAGAATACCTACATTTTAAATAGTCTACAGGTACAGTCTTGTATTATACTGTCACTAGCTGTAGGCATCAACAAAACTACAACATACAAGACTGCAAGTATACATAGTTAATCATGTCAAATCAAATTGTTAACTTCTTGTCTTTCTTTCAAGCTTAATCGTTTTTGTCACCAAAATAACAAACACACCTATGACATTTGGTAGAATTATTTCTTTAGCAGCCAGCTTGTCAAGCTGTGTATTGCAAGAATATTCGTTCCCCTTCTCAGCACTCTTAAGTTCTTCTGGCTTTTCTTGAGATGAAATCTGAAGTGCTTCTTTGTCTTCTAACCTGTTGGGAAGGGAAATCTACTTTCATTACAGAGAAAACCACAATAGACAGAAGATGATACTTAATTTTCCCTTTTTGCTCTCCAAAATAGTTTTTGGAGAAGTCAGGCTGCATGATTGGCACTCACAACTAGATCCCTTCAGAGTTTCAGGCCATTCCTTTAAAAGATCCCCTCCCACATTCCTGAATTTAACATTTACTTTCTAAAGCATAGTAGATGCTTTTCTCTTTAAGATCTAATGTCTGTGTAAGCAACAAAACGTTTAGAAAACGGCTTTAAAGCATATTATATGACAAACTGATGGGAGTCAGCTACCCATTCTACCCTGATGCCCTCGAAATTGAAAATCACTTGTCAGCTTGAAGAATTCTATCAGTCCTATGCTAAGAAACTAAAACATAGGAATGAGAATACTGAACTATTGTCTTTAGAAAATATGAATTCCTTAATCACCTTTACTTACCCTGTATTGCTTGCCTGTTTAAAAAGCTCTTCAGATGAATCAGAGCCTAAAGACAAATCAGCTGTTACTCTGGTTGAAATGATTCAGAGAAAGATGACTTGCCAGATTCAGTGTTTATTATCACAGCAGCATGCATGCTTAGTTCTTTCTAGAGGTAGATGCTTTCAACTTTTATCAGATGAAATCAAGTTCAGTTGTGCAGTATTTTAACTAATTATAAGGATTTCTATATATAAATATCTACATAGCTCCAGCATAAAATTCTGTTTAAATA
This sequence comes from Haliaeetus leucocephalus, assembly GCF_000737465.1. Lineage (NCBI taxonomy): Eukaryota > Metazoa > Chordata > Aves > Accipitriformes > Accipitridae > Haliaeetus > Haliaeetus leucocephalus. The sequence continues at coordinate 3,104,825 of NW_010972546.1, forward strand.
CAGTGACTGGTAACAGAGAGCTACTAAGAGTTAATTAACTAAGACTTAGTTTCCAATTTCTAAATTTATACATGAAACAGATGCTAGTATTTAGAATTTTGAACTGGAAGTCAGAGCAATATATTTCAATATCTGTCTCAGATCCTTTGATTGATCTTGGAAGAAACAGTAAGGGAAAAAAAAGGCAACAAACACTATCTGTTAAAAGAAGCAATTCCTTCCTTGAAGGAACAGGGAGAAAATAAACTACGCACAGCATCTATCTTGTTTCTTGCAGCAGTCAGCAGCAGATAATAAGGAAGTTCTGAAAAGCTAAGATAGACAGAAATGAAATATTCTTTTCTCAATTAGAATTCATTCTTATCTCTAGTTATTAGCTAGACCCTCAAGCACTGGTAACAAGGCTTAACATTCTTTAGAAAACAGTAGTTATCATAGTTACAACAACTATAACTTTTTTTCACACCTGTAAGAATCTTCTCTTCTTTGGATCTTGTACACTGAACCTTAAATGTTTACTACAGCAGCATTACTTCCTACAATATAATAAATTATGTAAAAAACCCTTTGATTTACCAACTTGGAATTGTCTATCATTTGTCCCTTTGTTCTCATTTTGGGTGTTAAGGAGAAATTAGTGTTTATAAAGACTTTGAACTTCATCAACCTTATTACTTTGCAAGCTTTATACGTAAGCTCAACTAGCACGGGCAACCGATCTTACCAAACTCTATATAAATCCCTTTTTCAGAGTCACATTTCTGGGTTTTGTTTCTTAGGGGACGCCTTTTGACCCTGGTATCTGCAAGCTGTGTATTCACATTAGCTTCCTGCTGACAGGAGAATAGAAAGGAATAGTTATTTATAACAGTAGGCTATTTCAAAAAAATAAATAGTAATTATTTGAACTACAGCAAGGTGGGCTGATACATCTGAACTAAGTATTTAAATTGGCAGCCTCTATACAAAAAACCAATACATGTAATTTATCATACTGATATCAGTAATAGAATGTGTTAATAGAAACAATTATCATGCATTTAACAGCTCAAATCTTTAACAGTTTGATCTTACGTAAATTTCTATTCAGCATCAAGCAGATGAGACAAGAAACAACGTACCATGAGCAATCTCATACACACAGCAATCACCTTAAGTTTGGTAATGTCTTAAGAATTCTTAAAACAGATTTATGGTCTTATCACTATAAAAGTAAGAAGCCTACCAATAGTTAGACAGCCTCATTAAACAAGCAGTACAAAAAAGCTTTCGATCCTAGTTTCAGTAACAGATTATACCAACATTATCTTTAAGTTCAGGTCATTTTACACAAACAACTTTTTAAAGTAGGTTAGGAAGACAAAAATATTTAGATGTCCTTGTCTGGAATAATATTCAAGTCAAACAGTGATCTGAAAGAAAACCAAAATCTCCTATTCCATTCATTTATGTATATGCATGTATACACATTTCAAATAAAACACTAAACTATCCACAAAAACAAATTGGGGAAAAAAACAATACCAAGGTGCAGTTTTCTTGTCCATTTTCTTTAGCACTTTTTTTCCTGTTTCTGAAGCCCTTACTTTGGATGACAGAACTTTCTTTACACAGGAACTCAGCAGCATTGGCTTCTGTGGATGTTTTAGGAAAGTGATGACTGTTTAAAACTGAAAAATGTCAACAGGAAATAAAAGCAAAAACATGTTCTTACACTGAGCACAACAGCAGGTATTATACATTAATAGCCTTGCATAGACCCTATGCAACTGGCACATATCCAGCTAAAATACAATTATCAAAGAAAGAAATCCAATTGGATTATTAGTCTGATTGTTCTTTGAGTACTTTTCAAATATTAAGTAAAATCTTGATCTTGCCAACTAATTTTCCCAACCAATTTTGCTTATATAGATAATCTAGCAAGAACAGGATCCAATACTAGTGATTTTAAAATGACTGAACAAGTTGAAAAGAATTTGAAAAGAAAGTCTAGTTTTTTATAGCACAATATATTAAGAAAAAAAAAACCAAAACAAAATGCACAAACCACCACCCACCCACCCACAACAACATCTTGTTTCCCAAAATATAAACAAGCATTTGCCTGACTTGCCAATACCCTTTACAAGACACTGAGTACTAGTAAGGATAAATTTGGATTCCAAAAGGATATACCTGAATGGGACAAGTTAACATACACTGTTACAGCACTTGCTAATTCAGGCTCTTAGACTAAGAAGTTAAAGCTGCAAGGTTGGGCATAATCAAGAGCAGGGCTTTGCCACACAGTTATAGATTAAATATTATTTGGTACACATTCAGCTGTATTTCAGGAACTGAAAATAAGATTGGCTGGAGTCATCAAATGCACAGTAAAAACCCTTAAGACTGTTCAAGAGGTTATTGTAGGAAAACCTTGGGAACTTAATGGAACTTATGCTTCTACATCCAAGAAAAATTTTTTTATAATTCTTCCCATATTGAGTACAGCACAGTAAATGAGATACCCTGCAAATAATTATGATACAAATGCCAAAACCTTATTTAAAAACCCCTGGGGGTATACATTCACAACACTTACACTTTACTCCAGTGTCAAGCTCAAATGCATGGATAGTTTCCAACAATCCCTCAATTAGTTGCTTAAATCTGGAATTTTCTTTCAGACTTCTGAAATAACATCACCACATGAGTTGTTTTAAGACAAACGTATGGGTCAATTATTAATAATTTTCCTAGAATTTAGGCTGAACAAATAAAGGAGTAGAACTCCAAAGCGGAAGATGAGACAATGAGAAATTGTTGCCAAGGAATAACACCACAATTCCCCAAAACAACCATTACTACGGGAATTAAAACTACCACAAAGTGAAAATTTCATATTTTTCCCTACATAGGTTTAGCACAGAGAAACTAGTGTAATGACTGAACAATAATACAGTCTGTACTTGATAGCACAAACATTTGCTAAGAATGGTGTCTTCATCTGCAATCACTTGAAAAAAATTAATATTGAGGTAAGGCACTAAAGAGTTACTGCTTTAGAAACTGACAGTTTACTTAATAACCACCTTTTCCTGTTTATTTCTGTCTTCTGCTAAGACATTTTTAAGACAATGATTAGCTTTTCCTTAAGAGTTCAAACTTCTCATCCTCAAGTCCACTTGCAAAGATGCATTACCTCTTGGTAACTTCAGTCTTACACAGAGGACACTGTATCAGCCCTTTTTTCTTTTTGCTGAGAAGTTTGAACATGCAGAACCTAGGGAAAAAGAATAATTACGACGGTAACAAAAGGGAGGATTTTATTTTCTTTGAAATCGAGCCTAGGCATGCACCACTTAGTAGAAATCCTTCATTATCAAGCTGAATACCTGTATTCTTGTTCTGATGTTACAATGAATTAATCAATCCCCTTTGACACATCTGTGAAACTGCATTTATTTCTTATTCAGAATTGATTTTCCCCCTAAAATAGCTACACATTAAGTTATCAAAACAGAGTATACATCATTAGCACTAAAGAAAACAAGTATACATGGAGAATAAGAACAGATTGACTAAGCATTGCAATTACAAGTTTTCAAACCTACCTGCAGAATATGTGATCACATTTTGTTGAAACCGGCTCTTCTACCACATCCAAGCTACAAAAAGAAAAATGAAGGAAAACAAGAACACAGAAGTTACATATAAAATGGGAACAACAAAATAAGATTCAGAAATAGTCACTTTTCTGAACTTAAAAAAAAAATCTTGGTCAGGAAGAGGAGGACACATTTGACTATTTTCATTTGAGAACCAGGTACATTAACAAATACTGTCATTATGTGATATATCTATCTATCTATCTATCTATATCTACTAACTCTTCACAATCTTTGTCTGCCTCTGGCAAAAAGACAGCATTTTTTGGAAATGCCAGTTGCAGGAAACTTGGGTGTTAGAACGCTAATGTCTTCTTTTTCAATGCTGACCTCCTGTGACAAGAATAAAGGACAGTGTAGTTCTGTTGGGTTCAGGAGCCCACTGGACTCTTATTATGTTTGTATAAACCAAATGCACAGATGTGTCAACACAAATAAATACTGAAGTTATTTCTCTGCCCCCCCCCCCCCCCCCCCCCCCCTTTTACTTCATCCC
>NW_010972546.1:3108980-3132276 GCF_000737465.1 Haliaeetus leucocephalus
AGTTGCTTTTTTCCCTCCCCCCCCCCCCCCCCCCCCCGGTTTTCTATTCTAATCCCATTCCTGTCTAGCAGTGTGAAAATTAACATTTAACTTGATACTAGGGCTTTCAGAAAACCTCTAACCAATTCACTTGTTCAACTATACCTTAAAAATAATCTACCTTGAACACACACTAAAACCAAACAAACAAAAAATAATTTAAAAATACTGCTCTAATTTAGGCATACATTTTGTTACAAACCCTAGTTATGTAGGAAAGGTTTCATGAGTTTCATAGACCGTGTATGTATATAAGGAAGACTCCCCATGACCGTGTTCTGTCTAGAACCTAGTAGTATGTAAAAAAGTTTAAATAAGAATTCCAATTAAACAACATAACTTGGATGAAAACAGCCAAACCAAATATAACGCTATTACTGTGGAACAGTCTAACTTGTGCCTATAGCAAAATATACACCAAGAGCCAAAAGCAGCCTCAGCATTACTTTTGCATGCATTATTCATTCCCCAGTATCATTCATTCATATTTTGGTATGTTTTAACATTTTGATTTGCCATAATACAAAAGTAAGATTATACCTTTATGCCTTAGTGTCACATATGGAAATAAAGTGAGACAGGCCCAACCTCACCATATTCACAGACTTCTGCCCAGTTAATAATTACGAACAAAACTGCTAGGTGCATTAAAATCCTGGTTTTGAACTGCCATTCACAATGCGTCTTGCTATTTAACCTAAACAGTACACACTTCCATGATCTTTAATGCACACATACGAAAAAAAGTAAACATTAAAAAAAAAATCTCCATTCCATGTTGAAGTCAGCTTCCTCCCAACAATCAGCTGCACGAGACTGTGTAAAATTACTTTCTGAGATATTTCAATTATTCCATCACATTCCACATGCAGTAAAGAACAGCAGATGTAGGAAACAGTTTCTATTCTAGCTCTTTTAACATTGTTTGTTAAGCCAATGACTAACCAAGCTAACCATCCAATGGTGATACCTCAGTAAAAAGCATGCTGCCTCTTCAGAAAAGTTTGGATGCAAGTTTTCTGCGTAGTGATACAGACATCCTATGCTTTCTGCTCTGTGCCTTCGTAATAGATGTTATTACCAACGCAGAAATTATTTTGGTTTTCCAATGGCAGTAAAGTAAAATCTTTCCAAATAGATTTGAAATTTAAGGATTTAAAAATTTTTGCCACCATAGACAAAATAAACTTCAGAAGTTTGGTTCAATGGAAACAAAAGTCTTTCAAAGGCTCATCAGACATTCTAGGTATGTAGGCTTTAACTAGAATCTATGCTATTTCAGCATTTGTTTGTATTAAAGAACTACAGACCTCAGTTACCTTTTAGAGACAAAGATCCAAGCTGCTTTACAAACAATACTCTAATCCAGTCAGCTACATTTTTTTTTCCTAACTGGATAGAGGACTGACACATTTAGGTTGTAATAGAAAAGCAAAATTTACTAGAACATAAGAGCAAAACACAGGTTCTGTCTTGCACTTCCTCACTTGAGCCTTACAAAACATCAGTATACTTAGCCTTAAAACAGAATTCTTTTTGCTTTCTGATAACCCATAGAACTGACAAAGCATTTGAAAAAAAAAAAGGAAAAAAGAGAGAGAGAAAAACGAAAAGACTCATTAACTATACTAATACGGAGTTCACATTATTCTCCTGGCATACCATATTGGGCACTCCAAGTTCTTCTGCATAGCTGAAAGCACATTTTGTACATCTCCAATAGCAATCACTGAGAAGGCCATCCTTCATATCCAAAAATACTCTACAGAAAAAAAAAAGTAATCAGCTTTGTTTCTGATCTGTTGCATCTCATAACTATGTTTTCTCCCGTATGGCTTTTCTGGAGCATGCTGAACATCGAATATTTAGCTGCTATTTCTTGAGTGAGGCTTTACAGCATTGGAGTTCTTACTCTGAATGTTTACAGTTAAAACCTGTCAAGTCTCTCACAGTCAAAGAGGCAAACTGAAAGGGTTTACAGAGGTAACATTCAGCAGAAACTCAGCAAGGGCACACACAAGCGTAACAGCAAAAAAAAGGAGCTTCCTAGGTGGAAAAGCATGTAAAGGAGACAGCAGACATGCTTACGCAAAGGACCCTGGGAACTGCCTACACCAACCAGCACAGGCAAGACCCTACTGCTGTCCCACAAACGGGGTTCGTTTACCTGGTGTGCAAGCTAATAACACACAAAGTCGAGGTATTTTCAAATTAACTTAATTGATGCGCATGAATAGGTGCCTGTCTCAAGACAGCACACCCTTGTCTCAAAAATTCTCACGTTTATACACTTAACTAATACATATTCATTGTTATTTTCTTCAATGATTGGTTCTTTCTTCTTCACCCCTCATGTAAATTAGTGCGCAGACTTTTTCCTTCATTGTCTTCTTTTGAGTAGGTGGTCAATGAGTCGGTGGTCACAATCTCCCCCTGTAGGGATTACCTTTTACCTACTTCTTCCCTAATCTTGGCAGTTCCAAGTGGTTCTTCAAGGTTTATTGACCAGACCACAATCCATTACCTCCTCTGACATAAAGCTCCATCATCTAGTAGTTAGTTCCTAAACCCCAAATCACATCTAGTTATTGTTTCCCTATTTTAAATATTAACTGATGGGGGCTGTACACAGGACTTTAACAGCTCCCTAGTTATTTCAATCACATTATACATATTAATTGATAACACCGCGGCAAGTACCGCAAATCCTGAAAGCAAGGAGAAACCGCTTGACCTTTACGCGGCGGCAGCTCGGGAGCAGGGACAGGCCCTGCAGCAAGGCCTATCAGCAGGCCGAAGCGAAGCGGCCCAGCACCCAGCTCACCGCGCTCCAGCTGCCCGACCCCCACCATCCCGCCGCTGCAGGGAGAGCCGGTCGCCGCTGCTACGGCCCACCGGGACGCTGCCGAAGCAAAGACAAAAGCAAAGGCAAATCGCAGCCGCCCGGCCCAGAGCCACTCACCCGCCCTCAGGAGCCGCCCGTCCGCATCGCATTTCGCGCCCTTTCCGCCACGCCAGGACACGGCGCACCTGAGCAGCCAATCCTACACCTCAGCCACAGCACGTGGGCCGAGACGCGTCCTCTTATTAGCTCCTTCCAGTCGCGTGCCGCTCCCGCTCCTGCCACGGCGGGGCGGTGCAGGAAAGGGCATGGCTGATTGGCTCTGCCGTGTGACGTCGCCGCACGTATCTAATTTGCGTACGGCGCGATGCATTGTGGGAGCTGCGGTATGGCCTCGGAAATGCGTGGGAGGTGGCGGTGCCCCGCCCCCGCGCTCCCTGGCTCTGTTTATTGTTGTGGTTCCACAGTGTCTGGCCCTGCCCCCGCTGGCCAACCAGGGTGGTGAGGTTGATGAGTGGCAGGCGGGACTGCCAATAGTATCGTGCGGAGGGTGGGGGGGGCGGCCGCGTTCGGTCCGCCATGTTAGGATCGTCGGGCCGCCTGACAGGGCTTCCCTTGCCTCCTCAAGATCGCGGCATGGAGCCGCAGGTGAACCTTCGTGTCACCTGCCGTGGGGAGACCCAAAGTTTCCTCGTGTCAGACTCGGCGCACACGACGTGGGCGGATGTGGAGGCCATGGTGAGCGCTGCCTGTCCCGTCCCGCCTCGCTACGGGAGGCCGAGCGGAGGGCCCGCTGCGGGGCAGCGCTGCCGTAGCTGCGGTTGCCGCAGCCGTGGGGAGCCGTGTCAGTGAGGTGCAGGGAGTGTAAGCGCCTCTCTGAGGCCCTAGCATCTTCTCTCTCGTCTTCCTAGACTGTGTCCCCCATTTCACAGGCTGTTAGAACTGGTGTTTTATTCTGCTGCTCAGTTTTTCTTTTAGCGTTAACAGTAACTTTTACTCCTGTTTATGTGCTTAGAGTGGCATGAAAAGCCTGTTTTGGATAAAGCTTCTTATGGGTCGCTTGTTTTTCTGTGTGAGCAGGTGTCCTTAGCTGCGTGCTTTGCTCTTTTCCACGGTTACGGATACTTGGTTTTGGCACTGTCTGTTCCTCTTATTTCCCACTCTTTTATGCATTGAAGTAGATAAGGTGAAGTAGCACTCTTTTGTTGCTTATAGAATGTTTTTCTGCAGACTTATCTTTGCTGTCGGGTGTACCGAGTTACTAATATATTTTTGGTTTCTTGCTTCCTGGCATCTTGTGTGTGCTAGTTTGGATATAACTGTTTTTGTTACTGGGCCATGCATGCATAGGCAGTTGCTTATGAAGGTCTGTATATCATGCACTTGGTATATTGAAGAGTTTTTGTTTGGATGTTTACTTCCAGTGCTATTTAGTGAAAATTCCTGTATGGGCTGAGGTTGAAATTGTGCAGTAAGGATTCCCTTGGTTATGTTGAAGCTGCAGTGATTTTTTTTTTTTTTTTTTTTTTTTTTTTAATTCTGTAGCAACTGTTCTGGTTTTTTTTTTTTTTGCTTACTCTCAAAGTTGCATTTTCAGAGATCTTGCCAGTATTTTATTTTCTTTCTTTCAGTTCTTTTTTTTAGCTAACATATTCCAGTACCTTGTAGGTGGTTCTTGCATTGTAAATTATTCAACTTCAAAGTTTACACTGCATCATCTTCACTCATCATATTTAAGTCTTCTAGAAGAGGCACTAGTTCAGGCTTAAAATACTTGGTGGCAAGTAGACCCTGCAGGAATGTCTGAATTAGTCAGAATCCTACTTGCATCAAAGCTGGAAGCAGATCGCTATGTAAGCGTGGTGCTGCCCTTCATCTTTAGTCTGAAAGTGAGGGTGTGTTTGTTCAGTTCAAGGTGTGGTGTTCTATTATAATAATGTTTCTCTAACCAAGGTAGTACCACTGGGTGTCTCTGCGCTATGTTGTGTGACTTACTGTTTCAAGGTAGTATCAGTTAAACTGTGTCTTCCGTATGTTTTAATGTGTTATTAAACATTTGGTGTTCATAAGGGATAACCCAATCTCTGGTTCTAGCTTGAGTTTTACAGGAACAATCTGTGGTGCTAGACAATATAGATACAGACCACAGTCTCTTCTTGACAAGCTGAGTTGGTTTTCTTGCTGCGCTCCCAAAATTAATTTGGGATATATCACTGGAAGAACCTGCCTGTAGCACATTCATTGCAGAGTGTTAAGTCCCAACCATCTGCTGTCTTGTAAGGCTGCTAGTAGTGTTCCTCTGTTAGGTCCAGGCTAGCAGAATGTCTTGGGTATATCAGTTTTTCACAGAGAGTTTCTGTTAAGAAAAATATAGCTTGTGTAGGTAAATGATATAAAAATGCATGTGAGCCTCAAAGACTGTTACTCAACATAGGGAAACAACAGCCTTCATTTATGGTTCATTTGATGCTGTTAGTTCTGCCCTATTAATGCAAAATACAAAATAGCTGCTCAGCTTTATTCTCCTAATTCTGATCTCTGTAATGGATTTATATGTTCAGATGTACAGTGCAACAGCCAGTGAGTAGCAGAATGAGATACTTTGCTCTTTTTAGTATTTGAATTAATCCTAGTTTCTCAAAACACAAGTAGGTTTGTGGAAAAAAGGCTGATCACCTGTGTGAGCTGTCTTCCCGGTACTTTTTAATGTAAAAGTTGGCATTCGGTGATTGTTGGCTTTAGCCTCTGTATATTGCAGTGTTTGCTGTGACTGAGTTCATTAACCCTGAGCTAGTCCTCTTATAATGGAAAGGTTATTATTATTTATTTTGGGGTAAACATTAACTGGGGAAGAAAGTGAAACATTAAAGAAATGAATTTTTTCTTTTTGTTATGGAAAGTTAGTAAAGGTTGGAGGCAAGGCACTGGGGAGAGTTGTTCAACTCCAGAAGAATGGATTTTGTAAAACTGTGTTTATTTCAACTGAGAAACTGAAGGGAGGGGTGGAAGGTTTAAAATATTTTTCCCTATTAATAATCATGCTTATTATGTCTCACTGTGGTTTTGTGTTCTTTTTTCTTACAGGTTAAAGTTTCATTTGACCTGGACAACATTCAGATCAAATACATTGATGAAGATGATGATGAGGTAAAATATCCGCCACCCCACCCTCCCAACAGGTCTACCAAAATATGTCTGGTGTGAACCTTTCTGCCTCTTGATAATTTGTAGTGGGTCCCTGAGGAGTGTGTATTATGCAGATCAGAGGTGATTTTTTTTTTTGCCCCTTGATAAGAAAATAGCTGTTAGTCTTGTGGTTTCACTCTTAATGTAGCATACTTATTTTAAAATAATATTTTTTTTAGAAGCTACTGCCTTTCTTTTTCCCACCCCGTAGAATCAGCCAGTGGTTCTATGTGCTCTGAGGGAGTGATGCTTCTGTTGAGGGACTCTTTTAGTTTTCATTTTATGAGAATAAGGTAGTTGTAACCATTTGTGTCTGCAGCCATGGTAAAGCCCTGTCTCTTCAATCTACGCTCCTTCCTCTGGAAAATGTAGGTCCCCTGTCATTAGCATATGTTTACTTAAGTGATCTGGTGTACTCAAATCCTCTGCTTGTTTTATGCAAATGCTATAATCTCCAAGCAGATTACTGTCTTGGAAAACAAATTGGTTGCTTCTGGTTGTCCTTGCTGAGTAACTTCCAGCTTGGTGTAACCTCACCCTCTCATATTCTTTCTGTTTATCTAGGGATTTAGAGTAGAATTTAGCTCTCAAACAGAAGGTAACAGAAGTGTTCCACTACTTGGTTTGTAGCTCTACTAAATTGCAGAGATGGGGATCTTAGGGCGGGGAAAAAATAAAAACAAAGGGGAAATGTCAAGATGCTTGCAGCAGCATTTCAGGGAAAGACTCTCCCTGTATTTTCCAGCCTGCATCTATATAAATATATAGATGCATCTGTTGAAGATCTTTTTCAAATACTAATAGAGTAAACATGGTTCAGAATCATGCAATGCTGTAGTGATTAAATAGCTTCTTGTATTAGTAACTTCTATATGAAAAATTGATAAATGAGCACCTGTGGAAGATGGGCTTGGCTTGTGTCTAAATCATGAAACACTTAACTGTTCTTTTGCTGAGCATTAAAAGCGACCGGATACAACATCTGTGTACGTTTATAGCAAACCCAGTGGTAGTGGCTGCAGCTTCACTCCAGTAGATGAGACCACACTTGTTCTGGGTGCTAGTAGGTGCCAGAGACCTTGCTTATTGTGCAAATCTAATAAAGGACATGGTCTACTCCAGAACACCATAACATCGATTAATGATTAAACATGGCAGCAATAACAAATATCTGCAGAAGTGGTATTTTGGAAACTCTGAATAAAAGTACATTTATTCTGAAAGCGTGTTAATTTTAAGAGAATCACAAAAATATATCAGTGGCTATTACTCACTATTATTTCTCTTTGCAGGTCTCTGTGAATAGCAAAGGTGAGCTGCTACTTTACTGAAGTGAAATCAGTAAACGGACCCCAACTGTTGTTCGTGTTTTTGGAGAAGCAGTTGAGAATGCTTGGGTTTTGATTTTTGCATTTTATGTATGGTGGGACATCAAATTCTTCCCAAAGCAAGGAGTTTTTGATCCATAGGAACAAATTGGAAATTACTAAATTGGTGGAATGTGAAGTCTAGGCTGTGAGAGCATGTTTGCTTGTTGTCATGTATACAACTTCTTCTTTCAGTAGCACTATTTTAAAAGAATTTACAGAAGGTATGGGAGAAATTGCTTGATGTAAGGGTCCCTAAATACTGTGTGCTAAACTTATATCTGTTGTTTGAGACAGGGAAAATTCACATTTCTTTCCCTTTTTCTTTAGAGGAATATGAAGAAGCTCTGAAGGTAAATGCTCTCTTTGACTTTTTTTCAATATATTTATCCTTCTCCAATTAAAATTGGTGTATCTGAGAAAAAAAAGCATTACCTGGCCCATGGAAATCAGAATAACTTGGTGTTATAGCTTTGGACACTAGCTTGAATGTTTTGCTACAATATTTTTTTCCATCTAGGCTAAACTTGATTTGTATAAATTAGTTGAATAGACAGTTGTGATTCAGGGCCCTGAGCAGCCAATTCATTGGTTAAATGACTGGCTTTCTCAAACACTTAAATGGTAATCCCATGGTTGGAGATACTGGGCTCTGATGGGATCCCTTTAAAAATCTTGCCACGTAGACTCTATTGCCAGAGAGTACAACATTAAAACTTTAATGGTATCAATGCTTAGTTACTTTATAAGCAGTTAATTTTACTTAGGCAAAACAAGAATTGCATTCCTTTAAATTTCAGTTGTACAATATTAATGCTTTCAGAACTTTTTGCTCATGGTCTGAATCTCAAATCTGATAATAATTTGAAAATAATGACAAATTAAAATCTACTGAAAGTTCCTGGACAGAATCTTTATTGTTTACTGGCCCATATGAACAGTTTTATTGTAGATTGAAAAATTTCTGCAGAATATCTGCATAAGTATCCTTTTGCTTATAATAAACTTTGTAATAAGCATATTGTTAACCTTATAAGAATGGCAGAATAGAATATCAGCTGACCGTACCTTGGCATTTCACCCAATTTTTCTTTATGTATGTGTTAGTCTTTCCCCAACCTCTCCAGTATAGTGTAGTGCTGTATTTTTACAGCATTTTGTATGTTGGTTGCAAGTGGAGTAAATATGGTGTGTGTGTACTGTTTATTTAGATTGCAGTTAGACAAGGAAATCAACTTCAGATGAATGTATATGAAGAAAACTCTTCTCTGAAAGAAACTTCGTATTCTTGTTCTTTGCAACTACATGAAAAAACTGTGACAGAAAAGTTGACACTTACTAAAGATGAGAAGAAACCTCTTTTGCACTATTCCATGCTAGCTCAGGGATTAGAGGAAGACATAAAAAATGAAAAGGAGCTGACAATTCAGGTAGGATGCAGAGCTGGATTAAATATTCATTAAAACAAAGAATTCATAAGTGTAATTCACTTTATAGGCTGATCGTCATCTTTAGCCATACATAATGGGTATGTATGGGTAACTTGAATTCGGAAGTTGGTCTTCATTTTCAGCTACCTGCACACCCATTGAAGCTTGCAAAATTGTTTGAATGTCTTCAAGAGGCTATTTTGATGCAGCATTTAGAAATACAGATTCTTTCATGTTTACTGTTCTTAAGTATTTTGATAAAAAAGCAGTTGGTCTCCTGAAGCTCTGATTGCTGTCTAGTAACTTCTGGTTGACTTGATTTCTTTGGCTTTGATGTATGATTATACTCAAATGTAAGTAAGGCAGAAATCTTTCAGGCAAATGTCAGTTGCTTCCTTGTGTTGCTTTTCCACTGTTCTCTGAAGAACTTGAAATATTTTTTTTTTTTTTGTAAAGACATTTGAGGGGAGAGCTATTTGAAAGTGGTTAACTTGCTGTATTGAGGTTTTTTTCAGCTTTGCACACTTAAGGTTTGTGAACGTATTTTTGTGGTATGTTTTTCTGTTTGTTTTGGTTTTTTCTCCAGCAAAAGTTAAATCACACTAGAAAAGGAAGAACAAATGAAAATCCCCCAGAATGGTTTACTAGCTACTTGGAAACAGTAAGTGTATTTTCTTCTGAATTTTGGTATTCTTAAAGGAATACAGGCTGTGGGTGGAAAAGATACCTGTGATGCCTGACTTTCTGTATCTGATTACACTTCCTCTCAGTACTTGTGACCAGGATCTTAAAGGGCATTTAGGCATCTAATCACGTTGCTTTTGTGGTGATAAATGGAAACTAGATGTCTGACTATGACTGTGCAGCGTAGGTGTTACCTTAAAAAAAAAAGAAGTTTGATACATGCCACTTCTTGTGAAAAGTGGATTGTTTTGGCTTATGCACTTGATTTGTTTGAGTGTAGTTTCAAGTACCTCCCATGATAGAATACTTGTTGCACTCCAGATGGTCCTAGGAACTTCAGGGCACTCATATGAGAGAGAGCATGAAATACAATGTTGCTGTTGGAGACTCTTGTTTGACCAGTTTCAGTAGGGTAATACTTAAGGCTTCCTGGGATTTGAAGCATAGCATTTGATGACCTTGCTTTTCTTGATTGTTCAGTTTAAGAAAATACTTTGAGACCATTGAGTATAACCTATAGGTTAATAAGATGTGGTTGTTAACTTGTTTTGAACAGCTAATAAACATCACTGAGAAGCAATTAGATATGAATGCTAAGAATTAATTGACTAGTGAGTTCTTGAAACTAAAAGGTAGAGTGTACAATAGCATATGCGTTTAGCTTTAAGCTTTTTTTTTCTAGAGCCTCCCTTCCTTTGCCACCTCTTTATACAAACTAAAGATAGAGGAACTTAATAGTTGTATTTAGAACATCCCTGGTGGACAAAATCAGGACTTAATAGTAGAGACTCCAGAGGGGTTTGTTGGGAGTTGTGTTAATTGTCTTGGAGATTAGTTTCCTTCCCTTCATGCAGCGTTATGGAAGAACCACCTTAATACTGTAAGCATGAGTATATGATTTTTTATTTGCCTTGTCAAAAGCTATGGGCTGGTATTTTCTAAAATACAAATCCTCTTTGAGGAATGTGATACTTGTTAAGTTTCATCTGGAATGTGCTGGGTGGATGGGAAGTGGATTCTGAATTGCGTTATGATTTAGGGATTGGGAGACTTGGGACAATGTAATCCAACTTTTGAAGCTGCATGGGTGGGTCTCATCCATGGTTACTTTTTTCCAGTTCAGGGAACAAGTAGTTAAGGAAACTGTTGAGAAACTGGAACAGAAGCTCTATGAGAAGCTTGTTCATCACAGTCAGCCTCCAGATTTTTCCGAGAGCTCTATTACAGCAGCACCTCCAACTTCAGAGAGCCAACCAGGGAATGGCAACCAGTGTGACTGGCTGATCTCCTGCTGCAACTGCCAGGCCCGAATTGTTGGAGTTCGCTACCAGTGCAGGTAGAATATGATGAGAGATGGGAGCATGGGAAACCTAACATGTAGGGTGTGTGAGTGAGTCCGAGAACCTATTCTGGTGGTGTAGACTTCCAGATTTCTAATCTGCAGCATGCTATACGTTTCAGAATGTCTAGTGTGTGTCTCACAAACAGCTTATATTCTCTGCTGTGGTCGCTAGACCTTATCTGCGTAAGAGTAAGATTAATACTGTTTTGAGAAAATGTGATTGTTACTGAGAGAGTGTTTTTGAGTGCTTCATAGCACTCAAACACTCCTTTACCTTTTTTGCATATAACATGCAGTAATTGTAAAGGAGAATGTTTAGTTCAGTTAACGAAAGAAGAAAGCAAAACTTAAAACCACCAGTCTATAATAGTGCTTTATTTAGTTCTGACACTTAATGAGACTAAGGCAGGTCATGGGCTTTTTTAATGATCTCACTGTTGTCAGTTTAATAATATGAAATAGGTCTTGCTGAGTGTCTTAAGTAAGGTGTCAAAAGTGAGGTTTTTATTTGAATGAGGCAATTGCTGTAAAAGTAAGTATTTTAGGACTAGGCAGCAGCAGTGAATGGAATGCCAACAGGGTTTTTTCTTTGTATGTTTATTTTTCTTGCCGGCAGGAGATGACAGTCTGTTTTTTAGCAGTCCTGTTCCTGCAGGACCAATCTGCTTTGCATCCCTGAATACTTTAGTTGACTTATCCTCTGTTTTCATAAGTATGATGCAGTTTCTGGCATTGGATTTCAGTATACTGTTTTATCCTTTATAGCAACAATTGTTAGTCACTTCTGCTAAAGGAAGCATCAGGTTTTTTTCAAAGTGTGTTCAAGAAGGAAGTGGGAACTATTACAGTTTTGCCAAGAAGAGAGGTACTGATCCAGATATTCCAAATGGCTCCAAATATTGATGTATAAGTGAGAGAACCAGCTTCTGTTTCACTCAGGCACTGCTTACAGTGGTAGTATGATACAGAGTTGTTTCTCTGCAGAAATGTAAGGATTAATTATCCTTCAGTGTCTCTTTCTAGTGCATTAATTCTTTGCCTGCCTCTTGGTAACCTTCTGCCTTTTCTGCTTTTCAGCCTTTGTCCAGCGTACAATATCTGTGAACAGTGTGAAGCAGGAACATATGCACATGATCCTAACCATGTCTTGTTAAAGCTGCGAAGACCTGTACTATGTATTGCTGAGAATTACAGCCTTGCAGAGTTTTCATCTCGCCTGCCTGCTACTCTGGAGCAAGTTAGGTAAATGGTAGTGCCTGTCAGTACCTGACAAGATTATCCTGATAGCAAAGTGGGAACACCTGTATTGGGGTTGATGTTCAGCTTTTAGATTTAGAGATAACAAGAAATGGAAATGGTATTCCAACTGTATTGTGCGTAGCTAAAAATAGCTAAATACTAATAAATGGCCCAAGCCATGAATCTTACAGTGTTTTTAATAACAAAGTAGAAAAGACAGAGTTTTGTGTTTATAGGTGGGTAACAGACTTTGAGAGCTTGCTTTTTCTTTGAGCGTACTGTAATCTGCCTTCAAGTGTGCTCTTTCACTGATGCCATTCAAAATACCTTCACAAGCAACTATGAAGATGTTCTTAAAATTGTCTGGTATCCAGTCTAGAACCATAAGATATTTCCTGAAGTGTTCCCTTTGAGGCTAAGACTGTGTTGGCTAAAGCTAAATTCTAATCAATTTAGTGTATTGTAACAAGGTGGATATTCTCTCTGCAGGCTCCAGAAGCAGATGGACAAAAGATTTCTGAAGGCAGAAAAGCAAAGATTACGAGCAGAGAAGAAACAGCGGAAGGCAGAGGTCCGAGAGCTCAAAAAGCAGCTAAAATTGCACAGGAAAATTAATCTGTGGAACTCGGTCCATGTATTGGAAACTAATGGCTCACCTGCTCTGAAATCTGAGAGTCTCCAACCTAATACCTTCCTGTAAGAGATGTTGTTAGCTGAGTGTTTCTTAGTTGTGCTGTCTGACCTCTCATGATGGGACCAAGTTAAAGTAACAGGAGGAAGTTTATGAAATTACTGATTTAAAGTATCATTTGTCATTAGACTCTGAGAATTTTGTCTAAATGGAATTTGCAAGGTGGAGTGTTTCTACTTGGGAGGAAAGTAGGAGAAGAAAAAAAGCAACTGATGGTTATTACCAGAAACTTGTAGATTTATATAGATTTAGGCGGAAGGGGAATGCCTAGGTTTACATATATACACATGCATGTGCATACAGTGTAAATTAATGTTATTACCAGTTTTAAAAAAGTCTGTATCTTCCTGCTATATTAAGTGTCTCTGCATAAAGTCAAGTACATTCTGTGTGCTTATGTTCAGTGCCTTTTTTTTTTCTCTTAGGCTGAGGCTCATTAGACAGCAGCCTTTGCAGGCAACCACTTTGCATTTTCCATTCCCTTTTGGTTTTATGAATGTACAGGTGTAAAACTTGTGTATAGTTCTAGTTTTTTTTAATTCATCCCTTCCGTTTAGGGCATTCAAAAGTCAAATTAACATTAATCAGTTACTTAGATTTGTGGGGAGCTTGAAACAGCTATCTTTGCTTCCTTCTTGCTGAACAGGTGTGTTACAGGAACAAAACCAATGTTAATTTAGGTCTGAATTCTTTCTTTTAGCTCTTCTAAAGTTGGCATGTATATGAGCTGCTTCACCAGTCCTCTCTGAGTGCGCTCAAATTAACAGTAAAGCTTTGGATTAAATCTATTTTTGAGCCCCTTTCAAGCAAAAACCTGGTATCTTACTGAAAAAGGTTGCTTGTAAGGCCAAGCAAGACACTAGCGCTTAGACCAGAGCACAATCTTTTTGCTTCAACATCATAAAAATGACTTCATTCTCTGGCAGAATAACATAGCCCAAAGTGTTGTCAGACTAAATCAAATCAAGTGAAGAACAGTGAGCTTTTCTCTGTTAAACCTGAGTTCTGTAATTGTAATAATATTCTTCCAATTAAGAAAATGTTGTTCCGATGTGTTTCTTTTTTCCTTAAGCAAAGTGAACTGCTATGTAGTGTTTAGGCTTAAGATGAAAACAGTAGCTAAAACGTTAAGAATTTTGAAATGCTTCCAGAGGTAGAAAAAGAAAACAAACTAAATGGCTGCCTCGCATGTTTAGCCAGTGAAATAACAGCTGAATGACTTCCTCAGTTTGGTAGTGTTTTGGTGTATTTTGTTTATTTGTTTCCTCCCCCCAGTCCCAGGAGTCCTAGTCAACCCTTCCAAGCCGTTGTCCCAACACTTAGTGCAGTGTTTGTGGATGAGAATTTGCCAGATGGGACTCACTTGCAACCAGGAACAAAGTTTATCAAACACTGGCGAATGAAAAATACTGGCAACGTGGAATGGAGCTCAGACACAAAGGTATCTTGCCTTTGCTATTGCTTTTACACACTAAAATAGTTCTGGAAGGTAATATTTGTATGCATTGGGAATCTGAATTCTCTGTCAGAACCTGTGTAGGGTTTCATTTGGCCTGTTAATTCACAAGCTGGGAATTCTGGAGCATAAGCTGTGTAGGCACTCTTTACAGCTGCAGACTATAGGAGGAAAGCAATCAAGATTAACATCACTGAACATGTGGTCTAGTGCTGTTATGATGTTGCAGTTCAACCTTGTTTACAACAGGTGTGTTGCTTTTCTGACTTCAAAAAGCCTTTCTTCTGTGAGTGACTGTGTTCATGTTGAAAGATGGGGGTATCTTACTTTGTGGTGATAGTGACTAATGTGAGAATGTTTACTAGCAGCCTCTCTTCTCTATGCCTAGTGTCTACAAGGCCTTTCAGCACAGGAACTTTAAGTGCTCCTTACTGCCTGCAGTTTGCAGAGAAGCTTGTGAAGTTAACTTTTGCTTTTTCTGTTGTACATTTCAGCTGAAACTTATGTGGGGAAATCTGACCTTGGCATCTTCTGAAAAAAAAGATGTGTTAGTGCCGTCTCTTCCATCTGGACAAGTAGGAACCGTTTCAGTTGAGTTTGTAGCTCCTAATATAGAAGGAACTTACACCTCTCACTGGAGACTGTCCCACAGAGGGGAACAGTTTGGGCCCAGGATCTGGTGCAGTATTGTTGTGGATCCCTCCCCAGCTACTGACTATCTAGAAAGCAACTGGAAGGATTCTGACTCCTGTCAGAAGGATAAAGCTTCCAGCACCAAACAGGCAAGTGATTAATTTGGTATTTGGGTCAGTTCTGAATTGCCTAGTAGAAGGACCAATGTGTATTGTTTGGTGCAATGGTGTAGAGTCCCTAACTATATTGATTTCCAGGGGACTCTTTAGTTACTTGCTTCTAGTTTTTATTTTTAATAGTAAAGAAACAACTTTTATTGCATTTTTAAATTCTAAAATGGTCATTCTTTTTTGTCATTCTTTTTGACAGGCATGGGATTAGTTATGAGTGTTGCAGCTATTTGTCTAGCTTCTTTGATTGAACTGAAGCGCTGCGGGATTTATATTTATGTTAGATCTTGTCCTTTTGGCTCTCTTTCCAAGTTACTTGTGTTCTTATACACAAAATTCAGGCTTTACCTTTCATGTAATTATTTCCTGCCTGCCTAAGGGGACTCTGGGACATTACTTTTTTGCTTTTGCAGGATGCTTCCTTAAAGACAGAAGCAGGTGCTCAACTGATGGGTGAAATCATGGAGCAGGCTGAAATACCTCTGCCAACTATTCCTTTAAAGATCAAAAATCTGCCAAGTGAGAGAGAATTTTATATCCCATCAGTTGATCTCCTCACTGCACAGGTAAAGTGCTAAAATTCAGGTAGAGATAAAACAAACCACCTTGGGTTTGATATCTAGGTACATAGACATCCATAAGAATAAAAAGCTTCTGGGCTCTAAAATAACCACTGTATTTTTGGGAAGAGTATATTGCATTTTAAGTAGCAGAACTATTTTCTTAAATTAGTATTGGGGACTGTCATTATGTTGAAGGTATGCACAGGACAGACTTAAGATTCTCAGAGTCACAACGTTGGGTCTTTCTCTGGCCCCTAACAAGGGAGTACTTAGCTCTGCCTCTTGCTGCCCTAATTTGTGTACCATGTTCTATGATGTGAATGTACGTTATGGGAAAACCGCCCTCTGAGCTCATGTTGAGTAACTAATTAAAGTAGAGTTATTTGTAAGTTCCTGGGATCTGGTGCTGGGAAGTACAGCATAGGATTCCATTTCAGCGTTTGCTGATGAAAACTGTGGTGTTTTTTTCTGTAGGATTTGCTGTCCTTTGAGCTGTTGGACATTAATATTGTGCAGGAATTGGAGCGAGTGCCACACAATACTCCTGTTGGTAAGGTTCTCCTATATCTGTGTGCTGTCTCTAGCAGAGAGAGCTATCCTTTGTATTTTTCAATCTTGGCTTCTTTTCAGCTTCACATCCCCAAGACCATAAGATTCCAGACATTGAAGAAGGCTGCCATTTTCTTTGCTTAACCAGTGCTAGTGTAATGCTAAGCTAGCTGTTTATTTCACCAAATTATCTTGTAAGATAACTGGGTTTCTTCAGTCTTAGAAAAATGTGGTTTAAAAAAGGGTAACTTCTGAAAAGGTTGCCTCCTGGAGGAAGGAAGGTTCCTACTGCCTTAGTGCCAATTATCTTTGCTACCTTTGTTTTTCAGACATGACTCCCTGCATGTCCCCTTTGCCACATGAAAGCCCCTTGCTGGAGAAACCTGGCTTAGGTCAGATAGAGGAGGAGAATGAGGGGAGTGGATTTAAACCAGTGCCTGGTAAGCAGTAGTCATGGGGAGCTTGGGGGTGAGGGGAGGAAGATATTGTCACTTCTGTGCCGTCAGCAGACTTGATGTCTAAAAAGAATTCTAGTCCTGTCTTTCCCTTTTGTGGAAAAACAAACAGTTGTTTGGCTCAAACCAGTAGTCTGATGTGTAATATATGTATGTCTGGAGCATAATATATGTAGAATTCAGAAATGCAAATGCTTCTCTTGATTTGTCCAACCACTAGAATTGTTGGGAGAATTAAGAATTTGCCCTTCATAGACTAGATTACACTCAAACACTCCAGGTGTGGCCCCCGTATTTCTCAATTACTTTCACATTCAACTTGAACTGAATTCCCAAATCTTTCAATTTTTAAAAAGAATTAACACATAGAGTCAATTTAGCCTTGGCTAGCCTGAAAAATTCTTCTTGTATTTCCATGTGGTAGCGTTAAAATTATCTGTTGTGCTTCCCTTTCAAAGGAATGACGGAAGCCTGCTTTCCTGCAGATACTTGCAGACTGAAAGTGAAAGCTGAACATCCATTGAACCAGGAGGAAGGGGAAGAAGATATGAGTGGGACTCAGTTTGTCTGTGAAACTGTAATTCGGTCTCTAACCCTGGATGCTGCACCTGACCATAAGCCCCCACAAAAAAAGAAAATCCTCCAGAGTAAGTACTGTCTCTAGCTGGCTTCTGTGGCTTTACTTTTTTGCAGTCAGACATTGGCCACAAATTGCCCTGCACTGCAGGTGGTGACAAGCTTTAATTGTTTTTCCTGATTGTTTTATTAGACTCTTTACAAACATTGCAAGACACCTTCAGTTGCAGTATGATAAATGAAGAATCTTCTAGAATAAAAAGTAATTTCGCTTCCAAAAAGGAAGCAAAGAGTCATCAGTCAGAGGCAATGACAGAAAATGACTGTGGTAAGTAAAATAGGTTTGAATTTAAGATAAAGCTGTAATAAGGGCTAAAAAAAATTGGGTGTAAAAAGATCTGACACTGTTCTAGGAAATTGATCCTCATAAGGTCAAGAGAATCATTATTTTGTCAAAAAATTGATGTCAGTACTCTGAACAAGCAGCTAGTTTAAGAGCTGCTTTAAAAAAAGCAAAACTGAGACATAAAGGTTCCCATTGGGTATTCGAATAAGTGCTCATATGTTAAACATGGCCGGCGTTTCCATATTTTGTACATGTAGCTTGAAGTCAGTGCTTTGAACTGTTTCTGATGTATGTAATTTAGAAGCTGGAAACTGCTATTTTAAGTTCTCAGTGTAGCTCTTATTCCTGTTTTTATTATAAGCAGTATACATATATCAGCAGCCTATCTGCATAGGCTTAACAGTAAGATCTATTACTCCTTCACACTATACCCCCCCCCTCCCCCCCCAATATATACCATTAATAGCAGTAGCAAAAGTTTACAGTTGTTTCTGAATACTTGCCTCTCATGTCTGGGTCAATACTGTCTTTGCTGTTATCCATACAAAATGGATAGAGTGTTAATACTTAGCATTTTTTTTTCCTGTTAGGGGACCTTCCACTATCTGATGAGAGACCAAGCCCCTGTAGTGATACTGGCAATTCTGATGAGGAGGAAGAAGATGATGATAAAGATGATGTTCAAAGTCAAGGCTCCTCTGCTTCGTCAGAGGATTATATCATTATTCTCCCTGAGTGTTTTGACACCAGTCGTCCTTTAGGGGAGTCTATGTATAGTTCAGCTCTTTCTCAGCCCAGTTTGGAGAAGAGAGGAGAACCAGAAACAGGAGCAGAGCATCCAGAAGGAGGAAGCCAGCTGCAGATCCACAGTGTCAGTGATACTTTGACAACCTCACAGACACTGGCTATAGTACCACTAACCCCAGAGATTGCGGACACCTTACCCCAGACGCAAAGGTATACTTCTTGGACAAGAACAAAATGGTTATGTTAGTGTTGCTGTAGAGTCTGCAATGCTGTGCTTAAGTTCGGTGTCCAAACAGAAATTGTTGCAACAAAAGTTTTGTCACATACTGGAGTGAATGTCCTAAAGCCTGTACTCACTGATTAGGTGAGTGCAAGAGAGGGAAAGAGGGGGGGGTGTGAAGGTTTTTTTTTTTTTTTTTTTTTTCTTTTTTTCCCCCTGTTGATCTTGACCTACCTACATGTGTACATGTAGAATGAAAGTAGTAAAAGTAATTTTTTTTGCCTTATGTTCTCAGGAATCTTGCATCTCTTCAGAATCGTATCTTTCAAGAACCAAACATATCAGCATTGGAGAATATCTCTTCCACTCCTCATCATCAAATAAGAGAAGATATTGACGGTACTTAATGAAGGGTGCATCCTATTGTTATCACCTATTCCTTATGCCTAGTATTGGATTTGATGTCTTGTTATTCTTGAGGAGAGCAGAAATCTACCAAGTAATGATTGTTTTTTCTCTGGTGTTGAAATTTTACTATATAGAAGATTTGAATAAAGAAATAATTGGCTTTGTGGCTCAGTTAAGAGCATCTATTCATTAGAAGTGGTAGGAGGGTACTCAAAAGTATTTGTAGGCATCTAGAAAATTACCTTGTTCTGGAATTAGTGAGCTATGTATTTAAGCTGCTGTTAAAATGACTGGGAACTCAGACAGCAGTTCATCTCATGTTAAAGTGAACACCCGCTGACTAATCAGCCAAATGACTTCTGAAATACTTCGGTTGTTTTGACTGCAGTGAGAATCTTGCATATCTAGTTTGTGTCTGGATAACTAAACTTGAAAGTATTAATTTTGGACTGAATCACACTCCCATTTATGTACATGTTGCATCTCTTCAGCTTTTCATTAACTGGGCATGTTGATGTGATATTTTCTTTTTTTCTTGCTTTTCTAGAACCTAGTGGCAAAGTCAGTCATGGACCAGGATCTTCTGGATTTCTAACTAGTAAACAGAAGTGCTCAGAATACCCAAGGTAATGAAACTGAAGCTGTGACTTCACAAATACTGTTTTAAACTAAGAACTGCTAAATTAGGCACCTAGGAAGAAGCACTGGCTTAGAGATTTCATGTAGTCAATATTTTGGAGAAAGGCCTCCCTTAAAGGAAACATATACTGAATTATATAATGCTATATTTTCATAAGATCTCGGTTTCTACTTAGGAAAGTGAAGGATGCAGAATTGGCAAGCAAAAGTGTATGAAGAGCTCAAGCTGAAACCTTCTAAAAATTCTGTGGTGTTTTTCTGGAAAATCTCAGGATTCTTAAAATAGGGATTTTGTAAGTTAGCTACAAAGTTAAGCATCTTAAGACACTGAGGCTGAAGGAATAAGACAAAGCATTGAGCAGAATATTAAGTGACTTAAGAATTGATGGAAAACAAACGGAAGTTACTCTGGCCTGAATGGATGTGTCATAGTATGCAGCTTTCATGTATAGATGTACTCTTCTGGGTGAGAATACTTAATTCTTTACAAAAGGTCATGTTATGGAAGCAAACTAAGGTACATTAGCATAAAACCATAATTTAATAGAAGGTATCAAGAACGAAGGAATAGGCTTCTTACATAGCTCAATTACTGAACAGCAGTGATTCCTTTGTATCATAGGTTGTTCTCTCCAACAAGAACTAAATCTCAGTTGTCACATCAACAGGGAGAGACTTGTGTTTCGCATGAAACAAACACGTGGCTTTAGTGACCCTAAAGTAATGCTTGACTTCTCCGCAGATACCCTCAAGGAAGCAGCATTGCAGGAGAACTAGTTAAAGGAGCTTTGTCGGTTGCTGCTTCTGCCTACAAAGCATTATTTGCTGGACCACCCATTATACAACAGGTAAATGTCTTTCCTGTATGCTATGTGAGTTTCACAGAATGCCAACCTTAAAATTATAGGTGCATGTTTTATAAATGTATCAGTATTTTCTATAGGACTTCATGCAATAGTAAAATGTTAAGCTTGATGGCATCCCTTTGAAGTATGCTGCTCTACCAGCAGATAGGGAAATCGATACCATGGGGATAGAAGCATGTCTCTTACACCATCATGTAAGAGTAGTAATTCACCTTTAAGTGAACAGTGAAAGTGAATATAAATGGCTAATTGTGGACAAAAGGGCCCCTGTGCCTTAATTACATCCCAGTATAATGTAAGACCACTGCTTCAAATGGCAAAAATAAATGATCTTTTTATAGCTTATTTCACTATCTTTTTGTTTTCAGCAGCCTGCAGCTACAGAAGAGCACACTGCCACTCTTCTATCCAGTCTGTGTGAGATGGGATTCTGTGACAGGCAGTTAAACCTGCGACTGCTGAAGAAACACAACAATAATATGGTTCAAGTGGTAACTGAATTGCTTCAGATCACTAACAGTGACTGGTACAGCAGTAGATGCTGAACCTTCCTGGTGGAAGGAGGAATTGTCTTCATTGAGTAAACTCTCGTTAAACACTGCAACAGTAGCAGGCTGCTCTTCAGCTGCTTTCTGTTTGGAGGTGTGACTAAAACTTTGGCTTTTCTTTGAGCTTTTGACTTTTTTTCTCATTGAAATGTCAAACAGTGCTTGTCACAGCATCTTATGAATTGGAGACCAGAATTTCAACTGTTATTTGGACCTCATAGTTAAATGAGTAGTCTTTAAGTCTCTAATTTCGTACTGAATCCTTTTATCAGGGAATTCTGTAGAATTACTTAAACCTCCACCCAGATAAGAACTTCCCCTTTGATTGTGTGTAAGATTTTTTTTTTTCTTTAGGCAGCTGGAAACTTGTTTTGTTGACCTTATAACAAGCTTTGGAATAGGAACCAATGTAAAATGCTGCTGTAAAATGTAGTCTTGCCTAATTTACAAGAGATGCCCCCAACTAAAAAGTTGTTTATTCTGATACGATTTAGTAATTGATGTGTCCAATGCATGATAGTAATATAACAGACTTAAATCTTACAAATGAGTCTTAGAAGAAAAACATCGCTCATACATGAAAGCTATCTTGAACCATCAAACAACTTTTGAAAAGTCTGAAAGTGTAACCACTGTTAAACTGATAAATGCCAGGGAAGTCATTGTTTCTTGTAGCAGAATGAAGCAGGAGAGTGAATTTACCAGCAGCAATTGAACCAGCTCTAGTAATGATAGTGCAAAACATACCTCTAACAGGAAAATACAGCCTACGTAAAATATTTTGTTAAACATGGAGTGTAAGAGTAGGAAGGGCCTTTCTAAGAATCTTTACAGGCTCTTTGTAAAAATGTTAAAAATTTGACCACTACCTTTTTTCAGTATAGTGCAAAACTTTTATTCTGTTAATACCACATAGAAGAATTGAAGAATGTATAGAAACCCAGACCTGAATTGGAGTACAAACTCTGGTAATGTTTAGGAATGGGCAGAGTGCTTGAGGTAGGGATTGTGTGACTTACAATTATAGTTTGAAAAATGCATTAACTTAAGGAGTTTTAAGTGTACAGTCTCCTGTGATGGTTCTAGCTGCTCCCATGTTTCCATAGACACTTCTGCAGGATTCATTTTTCTCACAAGATTTTGCTTTAGATGCCCATATTTAATTTGAAAATCTAAGAATTCCCTTCTATATGTGCTAAGAGAGATTTGATTCTGAAGAATCGCAAGAAACAAGCAACATATACTGCTGTGCAGTGGTGTATCCATAGATGACTTTTCAGAGTCCAGTCCCTCTGAAGGTGACAGCAGTGTTGGCTATGTTCTTACTTCTAAGCAAACTTTTTTCCTTGCTGCAGTAAGAGACCATTGATCCTAAAATATTTCATATTACTGCTGCTTCAAACTAAGGTGTTCCTGTTTTGTCACAATGTAGCTGAAGTAGTATCAGTATTGTGACTGACCAGGTGATGAGTAGTAGTAATTTTTTAAAAGATGTAATACCCTTAGAGATAAGATACCATTAAACTAATTGAAGAAAAAAAATATCATACCATTTTTTTGTTTTAAACCTATTTTTATAGATTGTGGAAGATATACTCTTTAAATGTTTATTTTGAAATACAGTAGAACTATTTTGCAGTGTTTCCCATCTCTCTGTATGCCAGTACAGCTGCCTGCTGTGGACCAGATAAAGATCTTTCTGTAACTTGAAACCAGTGTTCCCCCCCCCCCTTAATTTATGCATAGTTTTGAGTATCTTTCGCTTATGCCTATGCTAGAATGAGGAGGAGGAAATGACATGGATGAAGTGCAGTAGCTGGTGAAATTTCTAAGCATAGTGTGGTTATCTGCTTTGATCTGGAATGCCCAGCAGGACACATGTTCTTTCTGTGTGTACCCTCATACTTGGAATGTTACTGTGTTCTATAAATTAGCAAAACACTAAGACGTTTGAGGAGGAACACTTCATACAGAGTGAAATGTGACGTGTGAAATGCCGTTTTCTCTAGGTGACTTTTTACTAGGGTTTAGATAATGTATGCTCAGGCTTAAGATGTTTCTGTTGGCTTTGTATATTTTGTTAATGGATGCATGGTATAATTTATCTTATATTCTATAGTGCAGACATGACCTCTGTATCTTATTTAGGGTGAGCACTTTAAAGTCAACTGTGATGAGGGGGAGGACCACCTCTTCCTCCGTCCTTACAATAAAACTCTTTATCCCTCCGGCTGTCCCTCGGGCTCTTGACAAGCAGCGGGCGGCGCGGCAGGGCCGGCGGGAGCGCTCGGCGGCGCCCG
>NW_010972546.1:3132286-3185277 GCF_000737465.1 Haliaeetus leucocephalus
GGACCAAGAGAAGCGGGTGGTGAGGGGGGGGGTCGACCCGGGCCTGCGGGAGCCGGTGGCGGCCCTTGCGCCTGGGGTGCTCGGTGGTAGCAGGGCGCCGGTCGGTCCTTGTCGAAGCTCGCGTTCGTTACTGACTTTGGGTTCCACTTCCCCTTGCGGGCCTCGGGACTCGCCCCGGTGGTACCAGAGTGGTGTGTGAGGCAGGGGTTCAGTGAACCTGAAAGACTGCCTAAGGGCAGTACGTGAAGGGGTTAAACTTTTCCACCCACTGTGCCTTTCGCTTGGTCTCTCTGTTACCCACTCATGACTTTCCTGGCTTTTGTCCCAGTTCTGTGAAAAGGTTGCCACTCCTCCTCCCTGCTTGTTTCTGAAAAGCTGGTAAACATTAACTGAGGGTGTAGGTAAAGCTGCAGCTTCGCTGCCTGAGGTCCTCAAGAGACTGCAGAGATGGGGACTTGTGGCACATTGTGGTACCATATAATGAGGCCCTTCCCGTGTTAGAAAAGCTGAGATCCTTCAGGCATCTTTGTCATTCCTTTCCCTCTGCATGCCCCAAGAGGGTGGGGAACACTGAATTACCTTGAGCCTCCAAACAGTGTCTTGCAGAATTTCATAGTCTGGGGTACTGGGCTGCTGAAAGGTCCCTCTGTGGTCCTCCAGGGCTGAATGAGCAATCCTGCAGGTGTGTCCACCTCTACTAGTTAAATGAGATCCTGATTCTTCCGTTGTCAGCAAGAAGAACAGCAGCTGCCCCTGGGATCAGCCCATGTCCTGCCGTTGTGGCTTGGATTTGTGGACTGTGGAGTGAGCCCTATGCTGTGCAACTCTGTCATGGTGGCTCTCTACTGCCAGACAGTGATTTTCATCCCCAGTATGTTTTATAATAGGGCCCTGAGGAGTTATTCATGCAAAGCCTTTGGATCATCTGGGCAAATGTAGAAGCTGCGGTTTATCAAAGCTAAACATCCTACCTATATCTGAGTTGCTGAAACAAGACTGCCTAGAGGAAAGACTGGCACAGGTAGGAAACTGCATTCAGCTGATGTCTTTGTGATGAAAATACAGATGCTCTTCCTCAGCTTGGTATCGTTAATGCTTTTGGGAGGATTACTAGGAGCTGATGTAAAAATTTTTGATTGTCAGGAGCCTAGGAAAATGAGTTCAACTGTATTTTTAACTTTTAAAATAGACTAGATTCTATTATTTTATCTATTTTTAGATTCTGTTTGCACACTATTTGTTTTTAGTCAGGCAGCTGTTACTGTTAGTAACACTGTGCTTGATTGGGAATGCCAAGGCCTTGATGTTCAGGTGAGTTCCTTGTTGAATGTAGGTGAATAATGACCAGTCAAGAACTTGGCAGTTCTTCTGGGCTATGTTGTCATCTTGAAACCTTCAGGAGCTTTGAGTCAGTGTTTCCCCTCTCTTACAAAATACTAAGAGATAAAGAAGAATCTGGTATGCTCTTCTATAGCATGGCATTCTCAGACACTTTTTCTGCAACCAGGGTGTCTAGAAGATTGAATGTTTAAAATACAAATGTTTAAATTTGAACGTTTAAAGCAACATTAGAGCTGTGCTTTAAGAAACTTGCTAAACGTTAGGATACTTGTGATCTACTACAAATGCTAATGGTGCTGCTCTTGGAGGTTGGTTCACAGAGACAATTTTCTTAATGCATTTTTGTGTTGGACACCTAGTGAGAATTCTTTCAACCATGGGTGGAAAACTTTCACCGTTCTGGAAGACACCTGACCAAAAGGAGAGGGAAGGCAAACTGATCTTACCCAGGCAACTGGATGCTGAAGGCGAAATCGCCAATTATGCTAGTATCAATGACTCTGCTACATCCTGTGCACCCTGTGCGGGCATTGCACGTCAAAGCTGTGTCAACTGTCCAACATGTCAGGGAACAGGAAGGATCCCCAGGGGTAGGTGATTCTTCCCTGTCAGTGCTTTTTGAGCCTTCCGAGGTTGGTACATGTCTCTTTGCCTAAAGACCTTTGTTGAATCAGTTGATCTTTATTGTATCCAGTCTAGGAACGTCCTGTCATGGTACCTCCAGCTCACTTGTGACTTCTGTGGGCTGCCTCTATTGCAGGAGGATGGGGTGGGAAGGCAGGTAGTGCTGTTTCTAGGTGATTACTCAAAGCCCACCCTGGAGCCCCTGGAGAATTGTTGTTTCTGCCTAGAGATGGGAACGCTCAGACTGAAATCTTAGCTGCATCACACTTGCCTTCTAATTGGACAGTGTCACCTGTGAAGCGAGTGCAGATGGACACTAGGCTGCTGTGCAGCATCCTGCAATGCAGTTTGCTTTACTTGTGTGCTTAGTGTGGTTTCTGATTTGCTGCCACCTCTTCCAGAGCAAGAGAAGCAGCTGGTGGCACTGATTCCATATGGTGACCAGAGGCTGAAGCCTAGACGAACGTAAGTCCTGTTAAATTTTCCCCTTTTCTCATCTTTTGAATGTTTCTTGTGCATATGAACGAAAGCCTCAGTCCTTCAGGTGTTTTGCTCTTTGTGATCTGTCTTGCATTAAGTTTGGTGTTTGCTGTGTCTTTTCAGCAATAGCAGATGTTGGACAGTATTCTGCGTGCAGTTGTTGGGGATCTCCAGCAATTTGTACTGTAATGCACCATGTCAGTATGTGAGGGACTACCCTGCTTCTGCTGTGATTTGATAGCTGGCGAATAGTTCTGCACAAACCCATCCCAGTTTTCTGGCACCCAAGCTTTCATTGTCTCCTCCCTTTGAGCTGGAGCAGAACTGCAGGTGCTTGCAGCTGACAAACCAAGAGAATGATTGTGGCCCTGGTGCTGTTTTGCAGGAAACTCTATGTATGTGTTGCTGTGACAATTTGCCTGCTGACAACATCTCTCAGTATTTTTTTCCTGTTTCCTCGCTCTGTTACTGTGCTGCCTGCAGGGCTGAATGCCTCCTCTGTTGGCTTTAATGCCACTACCGCCAGTATATGCCTCAACATGACGGTAAGTGCTCAGCTCACAGTTAAAGGGTGGATCTGGAGGGTTCCCTGCTTATCTCCTGTGCCACTCCATGTGTAGGCTAACTGATCGCTGTCTGAAGTTAGTCTTGCCATTCCCACTGTCTCGGTCCACTCTCTGGCTGCTTGGAATCAATGTCCAGAGCGTGTTACAGCATCAGAGGTGTGGCTGGCCTGGCTGTGAGTGAGCAAGTCACAAAGTGGCCAAAGGGGCTGTGTAGAAGCAGCACTGTGATTCATTCTGGGAATCCTTGTTCTTTTGCATCCTTGAGCTGCTTGGTTGTCCCCCTCTGACGGTCATGGGAGATACTGCAGTGTACATGCCTTTGTGGCCAGGCTGGATGTACATCTGAGGATTTGAAAGGGACCATGTCGTCCAGTGTTGCTGTAAGGTCGTAGCAGGGATATCTTTAAAGTAGCTATGCAGCGGTAAGATACGGCCCTGCTGCAAGGTGATTTGTGTTTTCATTTTTTTTGTTTGTTTGTTTTTCTCCCTAGAACATGCTGAACATAACTAATAACAATTTCTACCTGGTCACTGTTGTGC
This sequence comes from Haliaeetus leucocephalus, assembly GCF_000737465.1. Lineage (NCBI taxonomy): Eukaryota > Metazoa > Chordata > Aves > Accipitriformes > Accipitridae > Haliaeetus > Haliaeetus leucocephalus. The sequence continues at coordinate 3,135,838 of NW_010972546.1, forward strand.
AGCTAGACATAGAGGTTTTGCACCAGTCCCTAGTAGTAGGGAAGACCACCATGAAAACCCTGCTGAATATGAGCCCTTTGCAGAGCAGCCAGGTGAGCTCTGCTGTTCCTTGCATTTTCTCCTGAACTAATCTGGATGTCCTGGACAGGGAGGTGCTTATTGTATAGTTGATCTACTTCTTTGTCATCTGCCTGCCAAATACTCAAAGCTCTTCCACATGCAGCTTTCCCCATATCACTTCAGGAAGGGGTGTTGCAAGAATTTACATGTTGCTGAGTTTGAAGCTAATACGTTCCTGGGCAATGAATATCTGTCTGCTTTTCAGGTAGTGGGCTGGGTTGTGTGCTTGCCTTAAAATGATGGCAAGCTTAAAAATAGGTTATATAAAACCCTGTTGGGAACAGTTTGAGTACAGCTGATCCATTCTTGGTGTAAAGGTCAGGTGTGTGGCCTAGACAACCTTTTTAAGGCCTTTTTAGATCTAATTTCTGATTCTATTTTCTTACCGACTGTTAAAAATAATTGTTAGGCTAGATCTTGAAATTCAGGCTCAGACACCTAATGAGAGTCCAGTTCTTACTACTTTAGGTCTCTGAATTGTATAGAAACCTAACTGTAGTTCTTGTGTACTTCCTGCTTTCTCTTCTGTTTGTATTTGCAGATCTATTATACAGTGGCCAGTAGGATAATGGACGACAACACCTAGTGAGTAATTCTAGAAGATTTCTTCCCTTTTAGTAAGCAATGTTAATGCTTATAGGCTTCTCATGACTAGATTTCTTGTGCTGGTCCTGTCTGTAGAGTGAGGCTGAGTGAGTGTCCCCTTTTCAGTTTAATAGGTGGAGCTGATCTGGATATAAGTCTGGCACATCCATTTTAAACTAATTTCCTTTTCTATTTATTGGTATTTTCTGCTTAGTGTTGACTCAACAATGTTGTTTTCCGTACATTCTGGTGAGTAAGTGATGACATCAGTTTAATGTCTAGGTTATCAACTTTAAATGCTCTATTTGTGAGCAGCTAAAGGTACCTTGTATGAACTGCATTTCTCTGCAAATGACCAGCAAACTGTGTGAAGTTCATAGCAACCAAAGGCTTCTGTGTAGACAGGGTAGTCCATTGCATATTTGAGGCCCATGCTTACTAGATCCACAGTTAGAGTTACACCAGCAAAAACATGTTTTACTGGTGTAGATACTGCTGTGCTTGAAGAACTTTGCCTGCGTAGCTGTTGTCAGAATATTGCAAAGACAGACCTTTTTGGAGAAGCAGAAAAGCAATGGAATAATTGAGGACAGGAGACACATGGTGCAGGCAGCTCTTGTGAAATTAACTCTCTCTCTTCTCTTGTAGTAACATTTGTACCTGGACAAAAGTCAAAGTTCACAATGTTCTGCTGCATATACAGTAAGTGATGCCTGGTTCAGAGCTATAACAAACATGCATGTCACCTACATTGTGTCTCAACTCCCTTCAAGAAGGTCTGCAGTCAATGTTCTTCAAGACCAGGACTGCATACAATGTGTATGTGCTGTTACCCAGATAGGTGTGCTGAGGTGTGAGGAGGAGGTAATTCTCCAAAGCCGTTGCTGCTCTGAGAAGTCCCCTGGATTCAGGCTTACTGACAGCTCTAGCTGTCACTGTTGCTTAAGGCAAGCTGGCCTGGCAAACTTCCTTCTGGAATGCTGATTGTAGCTGTTGGGAAGTAATTCTTTAGTCCGGCTCTAGAAGTACTGACTAGTTCGATTATGCCTACCTGCCTTGTGGTGTTGGGTGCAGACTCAATCAGCCTGGACTCTGTGCAGATGTGTGGATGATTGCCTCCAAGTGTTCTGAGAGCAGCTGCCGAGAGCAAGGTGGGACAAAGCCGACTCTTCTGCCTGAGGCAGCTCCTGTTCACGGGATGGACCAGAGGACCATGCTCAGCTTGACTGTGTTTTACAGTATGAGAGGCCCTGCTGGGAAAGCAAATTCAGGTTGGCTGTTCCTCCCTGCCAGGGAGGAAGGAGCACTACTGCAGTTTTATAATATAGCTCCTGCTGGGACAGGTTGCTACTGTTCTGGTCTGAGTTAGAGCTAAATCTGGTGTGTGAGACAGGGAGGCTTTTACAGGGTATAGCAGTGCTAGAATGCCTCCATGCAGTCATGAAAGCATGGTCTTCATTAGCTGAGTTTAAGCCAATTTGGAAAACTCTGCATCAGAAATTGTCTCCTTGTGTAGCCTGTGTCCACTAGAGGGATCTCCCTGCACATCTGTGTTGACAGACTCCAGGTTGTGAGCCCACTCTTGGAAGATGGACTGCTAGGTTCACCATCTGCAGATTGTTGTCACTGAGTCCATGATTCTTTCAGGAAGGAGGAACTGCTTTTGCATCATGGTCTTTTGTGCTAATCTAAAGCAAGGGCTTCACCTGCTGCATCTGGAAACGGACTGTGAATATTAGGAAAAGTGATTGGAGAAAGTGTGTGAATCTCTTAGAGGCATGCCAGGCTGGAATTCTCCCAGGTCGCTAAAGAAATGTCACTGGTGATCTCCCAAAACACAGGTGTTTAAGTCTTGGTCTTCTGTTGCAATTTGAAGGGCTGTATTGTCAAGTTTCTGGTTTTTTATGGGTCTTAATGCAGGTGGTTTTTTTAATTGGTGCTGAGTGATGTGAAGTTTGAACAGGTAAAGTATGAAAGAAGTCCCACACTACTCGAAGCAGGGTAAAAATGGTGCGTTTTGGACAGCACAGTGAATGGCTCTGGCTGTTAAGGCAACTTTGTCCTTCTTAGCTGATGCTGTGGGCTGACAGGACCTTTGCTCTCTCTACCTGCAAGCTCTCCATTAGCCAGAAACTGATATTACCCACTGATGGATTGTGTAGTGTTAGGAGAAGCTACTTGATGCAAATAGCTCTTGAGGTGGCACAGAAAGACAGTGATTGAAAGATACATGCTTTTGTCTAGCTAACTCCATAAACGGCCACCCACTGTGACTTGTACTAGCACTTTGGGAACATGTAAACAGTGAAATGGCACAGGAGTGTTATGCTGGGTTAGGAGGTCTTAATGGGCTTCTAGAATGGCCAAAGCATCTGTTGTGATGGCAGTGATCTTGTAAAGGCTTTTTTTAATGCAGTCTGAAAGGTGCTTTCCCTCCCCAACATGTGAAATTGAGCTGCGAGGGTATCTTGACTGTTGTGTTCTGGGGCTGTGTAATAGGGACAAAACAGGATGGCAGTGGGAGCTCGCCATGGGACCTTTACATTATGAGATGTCTCATCTGGGACAATCTCAAGTGCAGTTCTGGTCTGCTTTTGCCTTGCAGGGGTACACTGACCTGCACATACCTGTGTCATTCAGAGCAGCTGGCTTTTGAAGACTACCAGTATGTGGACTGCCGGGGGAATGCCACGCTACCTCACCCGCTGTACCACCGTGTGCCATGACAGGGCCAGGTTGACAGAGCTTTTGGGTGCAGCATATTCCAGTACAAAGGCAAGTCACAGGGAGACAAACTTCTGGGGCTTCTTCTCAAGCTACGCCTTCAACAGGAGGCTTGGTGTTTCCTGGATAAGACTTCTATCTCTAATGCAAAGATGGTAACATACTTGGCCTTGTGAATGTGGACTCTGCTGCCTCAGATTGCAGCTTTCTTTTTTCAGTGCTTTATCATGGCTGATGCTTCAGCAGAGTGACCAGTGCACAGGGTGTTTCTGTGTGGCTGATCGGAGTGGACCACACTCTGTTTCACTGCTACTTTGGAGGTAGCGCCTGTTAGTCAGACTAACTAGTTGTTTCCTCCTTGCATAATTTTGCACTTCTGTCCTGAATGTAAGTATTTTGTAACTTGAAAAAGAAGGACTGTGATGAGACTTTTTGGCTGGATTGCATCTGCATCACCAGAATCTAATGACATTTGCACAACCTGCACAACGAGAGCAAGAAACAGGACTGATGTCTCCATCTCGAGTCTTAAGAAAAACTACTGCATGTCATGCCAAAACACCTTGTGAGAGTGACTCATGGGTGACTGCTGTTTTAAGCTGTCCACTATAGCAGGTGAGAATATGCATTTTTGCATATATGTATTTTTAAAGCAAGCTCATCCACTAGCTGTTGCTTAACGGCGTCCATTTCAGTGAGGAGAAAATGCATTTTGTACCACAAACTAAAAAGATTGCTGCTTTCCCGCCAGTGGTGTTTGGTGACGAGTGCATGCTGTTTGTTGCATTGTTTTCTTGTATGCTTTGGCATTTAATGCTTTCGACGTGAACAAGCATGAGAGAGGTCATCTCTGACTGGAAAAAAGCTCAGTTTACAAATACCAGGAAACAGCTGGGTTTAGGGGGTGGTGGTTTGGTGTGTGGGTTTTGGGTTTTTTTTGTTTGTTTGGTTGTTTTTTTTTCTAAAGCTGCAAAACTACCCAACAGACTTTACAGGAGGAACAGCCTTAGCAGCCTTCTCTCCTCCCAGGGCTGGCAGTTATATCCCCCAAATGACAGAGGTGTTAAACATTATTCCTTAGGTTCTAGTTTAGATGCTGCCTGATGCACTCTAGATGGTAAAATAGGAGCCTGTGAGTTGCTGGACTGAAGTTTTTACTCAGCAGTTCAGCATTTTCCTCTATCTGTCCCACTGAAGGACACAAACAAAGCATCGACTAGTTGAAGACTAATGAAGAAAGTCTCTGATCCTGTCTTCAAAATATGCTTCCTAAACCAGCACCTCTTACAGAGCTGTTGCAGAGTGTTGCTCCTCACTGTATCATCGAGATCACACTAAAATGGTAACTAGTCAGCTTCCTCCCTGAAGCTGGGACGAAGAAGCTCCATGTCCTGTTCTGAAATCCTCCCTGCTTGTCACCTCTCTGCAGTGCTTTTTGTATTTGCCAATGTGGTGTGTTGACCCTGGCTGAGTGCCAGGTGCCCACCAAAGCCATTCTATCACTCCCCCCTCCTCAGCTGGACAGGGGAGAGAAAAATATAACAAAGGGCTTGTGGGTTGAGATAAGGACAGGGGAGATCACTCACCTATTACTGGCACAGGCAAAACAGACTCAACTTGGGGAAAATTAATTTATTACCAATCAACCAGAGTAGGGTAATGAGAAATAAACCCAAATCTCAGAACATCTTCCCTCCACCCCTCCCTTCTTCCCAGGCACAACTTCACTCCTGGATTCTCTACCTCCCCCCGCCAGCAGCGCAGGGGGACAGGGAATGGGGTTTATGGTCAGTTCACCACACATTATTTCTGCTGCTTCATCTTCCTCAGGGGCAGGACTCATAACACTCTTCCCCTGCTCCAGCGTGGGGTCCTTCCCACAGGAGACAGTCCTCCATGAACTTCTCCAACGTGGGTTGTTCCTACGGACTGCAGTTCTTCACAAACCATTCCAGCGTGGGTCCCCCATGGGGTTGCAAGTCCTGCCAGAAAACGTGGTCCATGGGCTCTTCTCTCCACAGATCCTGCCAGGAGCCTGCACCAGGGTGGGCTTCCCATGAGGTCACAGCCTCCTTCGGGCACCCACCTGCTCTGGCATGGGGTACTCCCCGGGCTGCAGGCGGAGAGCCTGCCTCGCCATGGTCTTCATCACAATGGGCTGCAGGGGAATGGTCCAGGCCTGGACCACCTCCTCCCCCTCCTTCTGCACTGACCTGGGTGTCTGCAGGGTTGTTTCTCTTACACGTTCTCACTCCTCTCTCTGGCTGCCGTTTCTGTCTGTCCCAGCAACGTTTTTTTTCCCTTCTTAAATATGTTATCATAGAGGCGCTACCGCTCTTGTTGATTGGCTCGGCCTTGGCCAGTGGCGGGTCCATCTTAGAGCCTGCTGGTATTGGCTGTGTCGGAGACAGGGGAAGATTCCAGCAGCTTCTCAGAGAAGCCACCCCTGTAAACCCCCCCTCAACCTTGCCACACAAAGCCAATGCGGCCAAATTGTTGATTTCTGCTATGCTCTTCTCTCCCCTGCCGTGGAGTTTCCAGCTGTGCTTCTATACTGCTGTTACCCACTTGGGCTGTTGCCATCTGTTGGCAACTAAAGGGCCCTGGGCAACCAGCCATGGCTGACTTGCCTGCGCACAGGGGCTTGTTCAGAGCAGGTACGCGGGCATGGAGGCAGACAGGAGACCGCGGGGAGAAGACGTGAAGAAAGAGGCAGAGCTCAAACCAGGGACTAGGGTTTCCCTGGCCGCTGCCCGCGGCTGAACCGGACGGCTGCGCCCCGCTCCGCGCCTGCCATGCGTGGATGCAAGCATCCCCGTAGAAGAAAAAGAGTAGCCCTGCCGCTCTCGCCACTGAGGGGGGCCGGCTGCCGCCCCCCGCCAAGAGCGCCGACCGGTCGCAGCCCCGCCGTCTCCCTCGTCCGCCACGGATCACGGAGCTGGTGTCATTGAGCGGCCCCAGCGCCTCGGGCCCTGCCGCCGACCGGGGCCGACGCGACCCGCCCGCGGCAACCTCACCGCTTCCGTCGCGCCCCGGATGCGGAAGTGGGGAGGGGTGGGGCCGTGCGGTGGCTGAGGGCGGAATCATGGCGGACCTGGTGGCTGCGGAGGAGCTGGCGAAGCTCGAGTATTTGTCGCTGGTCTCTAAGGTCTGCACTGAGCTGGACAACCACCTGGGCATCAACGACAAGGACCTGGGTGAGCGGGGCGGGCCCGCCCGAGGGCTGCGCTGCCTTTGGGGATCTCCGCGGCGAGCGCGGCCCGCGGCACGGCAGCCCGCCTGCGGCGTTACGGGCCCGACGGCAGCGACGCGAAGGGCTGTTGTAGCCCTCTCTGCCGGCCGGGGCGCGTTTGACGAAGGGGCTTTTCGAATTCAGAAGACCCCCGCGGTTTTTCTTCCAAAAAACCTTGTCGTGAGCGTGAGAAAATACTTCTATCGGGGCTTCTGCAAAAGGACTCGGAAAGGAAGCTGCTGCTATTGCGAGCAGCGTTACAGCCTTTCTGTAGCTAGATGGACTGAGTAGGTTGCCGGGAGAACAGCATTTGCCCAAATACAAAGTACTTATACTGCCTTTTAATTGTTTGTTCTAACTTACTTTCTGCTCTTTCTTTGCAGCCGAGTTTGTGATAAGTCTTGCTGAGAAAAATACTACGTTTGACACGTTTAAGGCAGTTCTTTTAAAGAATGGCGCCGAGTTCACTGTGAGTGAGATCTGAAGGTTATTTATGTGCTCTTCTTGTCCTGGTAGATTTTGTAGAGCTTCTTGTTTTGAAGAGAGAGGTGTGAGGAGTGATTATTGGTTTTCTTCAATTGGAAAATGATGCGCTAATTAGCTTTTGAGTATTCCTGACTCATCAAGCCAAGCCTCCCCCTCCCTCCTTTTTTAAAAACTTTTGTAGTCTTTGTGAAGCGTTCTTCTGAGGACTTGAACAGCATGCTTGTTGTCTCGTTGAGCATGTAAAATATGGAAGAAACAACTTTTCCTGAAGGCAAACGCTGTCGTAAGTCTGTATATGATACTTAGATGCTGGGCTTGTGAGTTCCTCAGAAATAACTGTAGTTTGATTAAATAGGTGATTAAAAATAACAAGTAGAAATGGAATTCTTGTGGTCATTTTCAGATTCAACTTATTATGTGTTTTTAGGATGTACATGAAGTCCAGTGATACTTTCTAAAAACGAACGTGCATCTTCAGAATTGGGCTTCTTTTGACCTGCTAATCAACCCTCACGTGTGCCTTCTAATAATGAAAAACAGTGTTGTAGTAATTTCTTAGACTGAAGTATTTTATTAAATTTTTCAGGATTCGCTTATTAGTAATTTACTACGTCTCATACAGACAATGCGGCCTCCACCAAAACCATCTACGAGCAAAGGTACGCCTGATCTTGTCCCTCTTACTGGTTCAGTATAAAAAGAAAAGCAAAACTCTTAGTCTTTTGTAGTTTTTGAATGTGTTTGGTGAGATTGATGTAGTTACTGTTCTAGTCTTGTAAGGCAAGACTTCATATCTTATTGTTGCACTGGGAGCCTCTCTGTTGTTAGTGGTAGATTAGCAAAGCTGTTTAGGCACTAAAAATGTACCGAGTACACTATTTACAGTATTATGTATTTCACAGATTCACCAATACTAGGAAGGTAACGTTGTAATCTTTGAATTGAATCTTTGTAAAATCTCTATCAACCTTTGCACTCAGATGAAAGTTAAACTTTATATTCAATTACAGAAAAATCAAGAGTGAATCATTCTAGCTCTTCTAAGTTTTGGAGTTTTTTGTCTGTTTTTTGTTTTAAATCTCAAAATCAGAGACAGTTGTCAAACCCAAATCGGAGAAGGAAAAGTTGAAAGAATTGTTTCCAGCCCTTTGCAGGCCAGACAATCCCAACATCAGGGTAAGGTCATATTTTCAGATTTCTTTTGTGAGTAGATGAAAACATCTTTTTTTTGTTTGTTTTTTTGTTTGTTTGTTTAGTTTCAAGTTTTTTTCGTGTTAATTTGAGTGTCTTCTGCTAATGTGTAGATAAAAGTGGACTATGAGAAATGAAATGCAAAAAAGGCAGAAGGCTGGTGTTATTGCATGTAGTTATCAAGAATAGCTGTTACAGCAATTGCCATGCTGATGCTGTTTTGCAGAATACCTGGAAGATGAGGGTCTTGTGACGTGAAATTTGTAGCCTGGCCTTTCTCACGTAATGTTTAAAGTAGTAGGGTTACAAACTAGATAGAAATTTTGGGCATTCAGATGCTATGAGAGACTTGCATTTTATATTTCTGTAATAATTTGAGGTGTTGAGATGAAGCTGTCTTGTATAAAAGCAGAATTGTCTCAATGTTTTGGCAAAATAGGGGGATAGCTTTTTACTTTTTTTTTCCTGTATCACGTATTCTGTCTGATTTTTTTATTTTTTTTTTTAATCTTACATTCCTTCTAAATAGAGATGCATATGATTATCCTTTCTGTAGATTAAATCTCTGTGGCAGACTTCTTATCAGCCTTCTTACAGAATGATTCTCTGTTCTTGCAGAACATGCTGGATGAAGATGATGTGAAGGTGGCAGCTGATGCACTTAAAGAACTTGAAGCTCTGATGCCTAGTGCAGACAGGCAAGGCAAGCAAAGGAGCAGTGACCACCGGTAGGTTTCTAGTATGTCTTTGGGGGATGGGTACTGGCAGTTGGTATTGCCTGCTTACTCTGTTCATATGTGCAATCTCACTGCAAATATGTAATGTTTGTTTGTTAGGGTGAAGAAAAAGAGGAAGAGTCGAAGTCGTAGCAGGGACAGGAAACGAAGGCACAGATCTCGCTCTAGGTCTCGTTCTAGGACTCGGGATAAGAACAGGGGAAAATCCAGATACCGATCAAGGAGCAGGAGTCAGAGTCCCAGTAGGGACCGTAAGGATCGAGAGAAGTACATCGAGAAGAGCAATGAGAGATGGAGAGACAAGCACATAGACCGTCCGCCACCTGAGGAGCCTTCCATTGGAGACATTTACAACGGCAAAGTCACCAGTATAATGCAATTTGGATGCTTTGTGCAGCTGGAAGGACTAAGGTACCTTCTGATGTTCACAATAAATCTGGTACTATTCCATCTGACTTCTCTTCTCTGCTAGTATCTTAAAGAGGTCATGAGGCTACAATAAGGTATCCTGGGTTTTGATGCCAAAATTAAGGTCTGTTTCAGAAAAATGAATTCGACAGTAGAGAATGTTCTCCGTATAAAAAACACTTCATGAATGTACACAAACAATCAGTTGACAAAAAAAATATTTTAATCCAGACTCTGAATGATCTGAAGAACTGTTGGAGTAATAATGTACAACATCTCATGCCCCTCTGTTTGTTTCACGTACAGGAAGCGTTGGGAGGGCTTAGTCCACATCTCAGAGCTTCGAAGAGAAGGACGGGTTGCCAATGTTGCCGACGTTGTGAGCAAAGGACAAAGAGTAAAAGTCAAAGTGTTATCCTTTACTGGATCCAAAACCAGCCTGAGCATGAAGGTGTGGAAGACATCCTATAGTGCTTATAAGAGTTTGTGGCGCCAAAATTTTTAAAGATTATGCCTCTCTGCTATTTTTTGCTCTTTCTGATGGAAGCTAATACATAACCCTTCAAGTGGTAGTTACAGAACAGTAACTCAGTTTTTTTATTTGTGACCTATTACTTTTTACTCATTTTCTGTAGGTTCTTGTTTTTGACGTAATGTTCCTAACAATTTTTTGACATGACATGTTAGCTAAGTGACAAGGCAAACCTCAAGCTGTTGCTATGTTTGTCTTCCTTTTTCAGTATAAGAGAAGCATTTCATTTTAAATGAAATCACTGCCATTGCCAAGGCAGAGTAGAGTGTTCCAGGCCTTGGGGTGTACTTACCTCACAATACCGGCTGAAAAAAACACACGCAAAATAGCATTTTCTGCGTATGGGCTGTTGTTGGCACTCGTTTCTCTGAGAAATATACTCTGCTTTTTCTCTTGTGTTAGAGGAAGCACCAGTGTTAATAGATAAGGAGATGTGTAGTACAGGTAGAGCTGATTGATTAGTTAATCTAATGCAGGATGTTGATCAAGACACTGGGGAAGACTTGAACCCAAACCGGAGGAGAAACCTGGTTGGAGAAACCAATGAAGAAACCTCTATGAGAAACCCGGACAGACCCAGTCACCTGTCCCTGGTGAATGCCCCAGAGGTGGAGGATGATAGCCTTGAACGGAAACGCCTCACCCGAATTTCAGACCCAGAGAAATGGGAAATAAAACAGGTGTGTTTTGTATTTAGGTAAATAGGGTGTCAGTCAGTAAAATTGCTAGGGAATTTCGTGAACTAGAATACAGCTCCTTGATTGTTTGTTTGTTTAACTTGTTCCTTACCTCTGAATTACTGCCTTCTTGTGATTTGGGACTTCTAGCTTAGTTCTAGCTATGAAGGTAGCCCTGCTTTGGGCAGGAGGTTGGACTAGGTAACCTCCAGAGGTCACTGACCTGGGGGATCATGATCTTTATCCAGTGACACTTAGGTGGTATTTGTTTATTAGTGCACTCCTGCCATGTATAAGCCAGCTGTCTGACACTGATGGTATTCAGAACAACAAAAGGACTATTTGCTCAGAGACTGGATGACTTGGGGAGAGGTGTGCCAGAATATAGGACCATTCCTTTGTTCTGAAATCACAACATTCCTTTGTTCCTGTTTTACAAGCCTGGCAATAGCATTAGAACCGAGACCTCGTAGGCACGAGTTGTTCTGTTCATGGGGACAAACTCGTGTTGTATTCACTCTCTTCCCAGATGATTGCAGCTAATGTGCTTTCCAAGGAAGAGTTTCCTGACTTTGATGAGGAGACTGGGATTCTTCCTAAAGTTGATGATGAAGAAGGTAATATTTCCAAGTAGTCTTATTGTTGTTGTAAATTCCTTGTGTTTCTGGACATGTTGTGATTCAAAAAGAGATGATGATATAAGTAGGTGTGAAGCAGCTCACAACTTGCTGTCATCTTAAACATTTGGAACTAGTGTTGCTCTAGCCTTGTGATTAGTGACATTTGGATGAACCCTGTCTGTGCATTCTTTTTACTTATTGTGTTTTCACTTTTGAAACTATCATAAGTACATCACAATCAAGAGTGCACAGGAAGCACCGTTTGAAAAGGCACTTTTATGTACCTGAAAAAAAGATGTTTAATTTTTCTATAAAAGTTGTCACTTGTGGATTTAGATGAGGACCTTGAGATTGAGCTAGTTGAAGAAGAGCCACCGTTTCTTCGAGGTCATACTAAACAGAGCATGGATATGAGTCCTATTAAAATAGTAAAGGTAAGAGATTTCCAGAACTAAAACCAATATACTTGATTTAATTAAATAAGTATTTGGGAATTTAATAACCAGTTTTCCACCTGGACATTACTGAGAGCCCTGAAAAACATTACCACTGAACTGAAGTTCCTTTCTTTACTTACAAAGCAGGATTCTTACTTAACTGGTGACAGTGAAGTGGAATCATAGAACTGAAATGCGCGTTAGCCTGCAGCAAAAACTATTTCACATAAGCGTGTTAGAACATACTTCCTCTGTTCTGCTTTTTCTTACCTTTTGAAAGTAGAAGATGGTGCAGAAATGCTTGTTTTTCATTAGTTGTGCCCATAATCCTTCTGTCTGGACAGTGTAGGGATGCTCCATATTAGTTATGACCATGGAAGTTCATGAGGCTGGGCTAATGGAAATATCCTGGAAGTCAAATAGATAAAAAGTTAACATCTTTTAAAGTGTCTTCAGAAGACACTTCTAAAGGCCAGTGATGACAGAGATAATTGAAGTTGAAGGCTTGGGAATGCTTGAAATCTTTAACTTTTTTCTTGCTTTCCAGAATCCAGATGGTTCCTTGTCCCAGGCTGCAATGATGCAGAGTGCTTTAGCTAAAGAAAGACGAGAACTTAAACAAGCCCAGAGAGAAGCAGAGATGGATTCTATCCCTATGGGACTCAACACACACTGGGTGGATCCTCTCCCTGATGGTGTGTCTGAACACATCTAAGTGTGAACTGTGCCTTTTTTGTTATAGTTGAGCAACCCGGGAGAAATGTCTTGATACTGTGTTTGTCTGCCTCATTTTAAAAGCGAGGCAAAGAAGAAATGCTTTTCTACTAAAGTGGAAGTAGGAATGTCAAGGGAAATGTACAGGTATATCCTGTGATCTGTCAAGGATGCATTAAAAGGTGCAATGGATGGTGAAGCAATTTTTTTACATTGAACTTAATGTAATAGTGGGGGTATAGATGTAGGAACTTAAAAAAATACTTAAAACCACAAGCATAGAAGGTGGAACAATAGGAGCAGGATCATCGGGGTCTGTGCTGTGTGAGCCTAGATGTAATGGTAAAATTGTTTTCTTTTCCAGTGGATGGAAGACAAATAGCTGCAAACATGCGAGGTATTGGGATGATGCCCAATGACATTCCAGAGTGGAAGAAACATGCATTTGGTGGCAACAAAGCTTCTTATGGTAAGAAGACCCAGCTTTCCATTATTGAGCAGAGAGAGAGTCTCCCAATCTTCAGACTGAAGGAGCAGCTGATACAGGTAAGACTCTTGAAATGGCATTCTTGTTTGAGCAAGCAATAACTTAAAAGAAATATTCTTGGTTTAGCTTGTTGACAGGTGAATAGCCAGTTGATAATTTTAGGTGCAGAACTGTATATATTTGGAATAATTATTTTAAAGGATTATATATATCTGTATATTTTAATAAAGCTCCAGATATTTGTTGTAATAAGTCAAAATTGAAAGTAGGATCATGTTGCCAAGGGATGAATTAGCTAAATGGTTAAGCAGTTTGCTGACTTGATCAGTAAGAACACTTGTATGATTTTTGGTCTGGGCCAGCTGGAGCAAGAGCAGTAGGTGCTCAGTCTAGTCCTAGATATACTATGTTGATTTTGTTTGGTTGGTTTGTTTGTTTTTTTGTTTTTAAATTTTGACAAGTGTATCTATTATGATCTTTCCTAGGCTGTGCATGACAACCAGATTCTGATTGTTATTGGAGAGACAGGATCTGGGAAAACAACACAGATTACCCAATACCTGGCTGAGGCGGGGTATACGTCAAGAGGAAAGATTGGATGTACTCAGCCTCGCAGAGTGGCTGCAATGTCTGTTGCGAAGAGGGTGTCAGAGGAATTTGGTTGCTGCTTGGGACAAGAGGTGAATTTCCATGCTGAAGAACATGACAAAATAAGCATGAGGAAAAGTAGGAAAAATCAGTACTGGAGCTGCCTGTGTGTCCATGTGTCTGCTTCCTTGTAGGCTGTAAAATGAGCTTGCAGAATAATCAAACTGGGAATTAATGGTGCTTATAACTTAATTCTCTAGCTTCAGTTTCTGTGCAACTCTTCTTTCTAGGTTGGCTACACCATTCGATTTGAAGACTGCACTAGCCCTGAAACTGTTATCAAATACATGACAGATGGTATGTTACTGAGGGAGTGCTTGATAGATCCTGATCTGACCCAGTATGCCATTATCATGCTGGATGAAGCCCATGAGAGGACCATACATACAGATGTGCTCTTTGGACTCCTGAAGAAGGTAATGTAGCATTTGATTTTTATTGCTTCAGTGTCCTCTGTGTGCTACTTATGGGTAGGAGCACACGGGGAGAGGCAGGGTCACAAAAGTCAAGTTCATTCGTGTGCTCCAAGAGTCTCTTCTTAAGCAAAGCAAATGCTCATAAGGGTTTGTAGCCCAACTTTTCCTAAGATAAGCCTCTCTGTGAAGACAAAGCAAGCAAAATTCATCAGAAACAATGAGAATTGGCAGTCCAGGATGCTTATAATGATGGATGAGCAGAGGAGTGTTCTTGCTTTGCTCTTCGTTCTCTGACAAAGGCTTTCTGTGATAGGTGCTGCTAAGAAAGGTTTGAAGTGTGACCTTAGTGGTCAATTTTTTGAAATTCTGGATACTGGAATGAGCTGCCCCTCTACACAGACATTAAAACGCCTGATATTACTGGTCATATTTCTCTGATTTAAGTCAAGTGCCATATGTTAATAGTCCCAAAGGCAATAAATGACTTGAACTTTCTATCCTGCTATAGACAGTGCAGAAACGGCAGGATATGAAGCTGATAGTGACATCAGCAACACTGGATGCTGTGAAATTCTCTCAGTATTTCTACGAAGCTCCAATCTTCACAATTCCTGGCAGAACATACCCAGTAGAAATTCTGTACACAAAAGAGCCGGAGACAGATTATTTGGATGCCAGTCTGATTACAGTAATGCAGATCCACTTAACAGAGCCACCAGGTGAGTAGAGAATGGTCTAGGGTTATTGGTGATTCAGGGACTCTGATACCTATGAGCAAGGTCTTTATATAAGTCATGGATCATGTATTAGTAACATGAGTAGAATGCTCTCAGCACTATCCTCTGTTGTTTGCAAATACAGTAAATGCTGAAAAAGTTGGATGAAAGACTGAAGTATGTTGCTTCTGGCTAAGAGTTGTTGCCCAGGAGCTAGCAAAAGTTGGGGCTCCTCTGCTTTAAATGGAAAAGGTTGAGGCATAGAAATGTGGTAATGCAGGAGCTGTATTGAACAGAATTGATTCTGGGGATGTTTTAATTTACTTCCCATGTAGGTGACATTTTGGTGTTTCTGACTGGTCAGGAAGAGATTGACACTGCCTGTGAAATCCTCTATGAGAGGATGAAATCTCTAGGACCTGATGTTCCAGAGTTAATTATCCTACCAGTATATTCAGCTTTACCCAGTGAAATGCAAACCAGGATCTTCGACCCAGCCCCACCAGGAAGCAGAAAGGTAATTTCAGCTAAGTGTGACTTTGTCTTCTGCTGATACATTTTAATAGTGGGGTGCATTACACTGCTAATCATACTACTTGTTATTTTTTTTTTTTTTAGCACTTCTGATTCTGTTACAACTTCAGATAAAATGATGTAGTTTTGGAGAAAAGGTGGCTTTTATGTAGCTTAGAGCATGTTTTTGATTGCGTCCATGCCTATACATGTTACCTAAGCCTTTGAAAATGTATATAAAAACATCTCGTATAGCAAACCTCTGTGTGGAATGTTCTTGGTGTGTTTTTTAATGCTGCCTTTCAAGGATATTAACTTTAGTGAAATCTAAATGCGGTTCCTGTTGGATGAATGTAAATCTCCTACCAAACAGCTAGCGAATATCTAGAGATATAATCTCTGGAAGGTTCTTCTCTAAATATGGACTGTGTTTGAGTGATAGGCAAAAATTCTCCCTGAAGTCAGTGCAGTCTGCTTACAAACTTAAAATGATCTTTCACTTGCTTTTAATTACAGATTTTATCATGCTCTTTTCCCGTATTGCCCAAATCTAAAACAGGTTAGATACTTAAAACCTGTCCATCTTTGACTGTAGATAACAATTCTTTCTGTTCTTTTGTGAACACATTTCTCCTTTTGATGTTAAATGATAGTAGTTGCATTTATAACAAACTGCTCGTATAATGTAGAATGGATTGTTCAAGTTCAGCAGCATGGTTGGCTTGGCAGCCAGAGACAGAACTGGTACTGAATCAAACTGTTGTTTGCAGGTTGTCATCGCCACTAACATTGCTGAGACATCTTTGACTATTGATGGAATATATTATGTAGTCGATCCTGGCTTTGTGAAGCAGAAGGTTTATAACTCCAAGACTGGAATTGACCAGCTGGTTGTTACACCAATTTCACAAGTAGGCATTCTGTGGTTTTTGTTAGTTTGGTTGGTTGGGTTTTTTTCTTCCTGGTAAAGTGTATCTTGATGACGTGGTGTCCAAGCACATGGAAGCAAAGTGAGGCAGTGATAAAACCGCGTTTTTGATGACTCCCTGAGAATCCTTGAGGCTGTGCCTAAGGAATATATACTTTCCTGGGTTGTACTGGAAATCTCTTTCTGTTAACACTAGTAAAATTGTGAATAATTAATCAATTTATTTTACTTGTTTTTTTCCTCTGCCGGTTTGCACCTGTTCACTGAGATGCCTTGTTACCTTTAGGCTCAAGCAAAGCAGCGAGCAGGAAGGGCTGGGAGAACAGGACCAGGAAAATGCTATAGGTTGTATACAGAGCGTGCTTATCGAGATGAAATGCTAACCACCAATGTGCCTGAAATCCAGAGAACAAATTTGGCCAGTACAGTACTTTCCCTGAAGGTGGGTATTTCACCAACTTGTAGCAAGCCAACGTGATCATAAGTATTTCAATAAATGAATCTCTGCCTTTGAGCCTCATGAAGTACTTCTGCAATTTCAGATCCTTCTAGTGAACAGAGGTATTTTGGAATGGAGACTGCATCAAATGCAATTCTCAGGCACTGAGCTTGCTCCTGTATTTTTCTGTTGAGGGTTATAATGTTGAATATCCACCTAAATTACAAGTCTCAGCTGCACAGAACAGTTAGTTGCAGGTTTGAGAAACAGGAGTCTTACGGGCAGTACACCTTTCCTATGTAAAGTACATCTCTGTTGTTAACACATAAGGCACACCATTTTAGAGTGATTTCTGATCTCCAAACATATGCATCTTCTAAGTGTGTACCGTTCCTCTGGGAGTCCGCAAACTGGGTCTAACTCAGTACGTAGCAGCTGGGGAAGCTGCTGCTTTTCCTCCTTTCTGGTAACAAGGGGAAGGTTACAGACATGTTTAGTGTCCATTGGAGCTGTCAAGCCACACTGGTTTACAAGGCAGGAAGTCCTCAAAACCAGCATTGAGCCTATGTGTCTCCTTGATTGAATCATCTTGCGTGAGAGATATATGGAACAGTACCAAAGAAAACAGACTGTAAAACTGAATGGTGGGTGAAAGACATGGGTCAATGTGGATTATCTCAAGTGTAGAAATAGAGCCATGTATTTGTGACTGTGGTTACAGTCAGGATAAGGACATGAGGCTAGGGTTGCTTAAAGTTCTGTAGTGCCGCATTGTTTGATGGTTATATATCTCTGGCTGGAATTTGGTGTTTTCCTTTGCAGTGTTTTAACTTCGTTTTTTTCCACTCCCTCTGTTCAGGCTATGGGCATCAATGATTTGCTCTCCTTTGACTTTATGGATGCTCCTCCAATGGAAACTCTCATAACTGCCATGGAGCAGCTGTACACCCTGGGAGCTCTGGATGATGAGGGACTGCTCACTCGACTTGGGCGCAGGGTAGGCAAAATAGAATACTTCTTAGCAGTGGCTCGGTTGCAAATACTTAGGGGGTAACATGAGAGTAGTTGTACGAGGACTTGCCTAACACTGTTGGTTTCCTCTTCCTATTATTCTCTTGTGTTTTATTGGTAGCTTTTTCACTTACCATAGTTACATACCTTCTGCTTTTTTAAGAAGCAGCTATTTTTCTCCTTATTCGTAAGGTTACTTTTGTTAATGTCTAAAAATTTCCTGTAAGTATTGGGATATTCTTGTGATAGTGAATATAGACAAATAATTTGCTTCATGTTGAGCAAAGTTATTCTGGGTAAAGCACACTGATTTGGAAAGGAAGCACAGAAGAAAGGACATTGCTCTCTTTTGCATGGGGAGAACTCAAGATTTTTCCAAGATGTTGCAGGTACCCTGAAACAGGTTTCTTGCAGATGGCAGAATTCCCCTTGGAGCCTATGTTGTGTAAGATGTTGATCATGTCTGTACATCTGGGATGCAGTGAGGAAATGTTGACAATAGTCTCCATGCTTTCTGTACAGAATGTGTTCTACAGGCCAAAGGTAAGGAATGCAGCCAAGAGCAACAGTGTTACGGTTAGGATGGTTTTGTGTGCCTGCCTCAGGTGTTAGAGAGTCAGCATATTTGCCAAAATAAACCTGTAGCTTGGTTAAGGCTGTTCGCTCATACATTACATTTCTGATGTACCTTTTTTTGGTTAAACACCCTGTAGCTGTGGATGTTGGTAGTTTCTTTGCAGATGGGAAGATGGAAGTTAGAGGTCTCACATTCCCTTTTGCATTTCCCGGTAAACACATACAACCCTAAACCAAGTCAGTCCCAGCTCTGGAGTTCAGAATGCCTTTGTCATTTTCAGATACACAGAATGTATTTCTTCCTGGCAATCCTATCATGTGCTGATTTTTTTTAAGTCAGCAAGCAGCAGACTATGCTGTGGTAGGATTCCTCAACAGCAGATGACTCTTCTTGAATCCATTGTTTCTTCATTATGATGGCCTGCTGCAGTTTAGTCTGTTAACTTCAGTTTTGACCTATGTAGCCACAGTGTTTGATTCATGTTTTATCTGCAGGTTGGAGAAGTGGGTAGGTCAGCAGGGTCAAAGCTACTGCTTCAGCAACTTTGTTGATGAGTGATTGAGGTTGCTTCTAGAGCAATAAAAAGCTTGCTAGTTCAGTGCATGCATATACTGCCTACAGTATAAATAAGCCATTTACTTTGAAGTGTCTTTTCAAAAATAGGACTGAAATTGAATAAAAGTATCAGTTTGGAAAAAAAAAAATTCTTCAGTCAGGTCCTTGTCACCCATGGGAGAGTCTTTAGGAGAATCTACATGAGATCTCTCTTTGGTGAAAACAGTTCTAGGCTTTCCTTTCATACAGGCATAGTTTTGGCTTAGTGAGAGCGGTCCCAGTGACTTTTGGATTTTCATCACTTGGTCCTTAGTCACTCACCACTGAAAATTATGTGTTGTCTTCTCAGTCTTACCTTGGTAGACTTAAAAAGTCATGGTATGAATGACAAGCAGCCCATGTCCTTCACGTTGCACAAGGATTGTCTCTGCAATGTAGATACCTGATTGATACATATTTTATGTGTTAGGATAAACAAGCACTTGCTGACCAAAAGAAAGCCAAATTCCATCAGACAGAAGGTGACCACCTCACTCTGCTGGCTGTGTACAATTCCTGGAAGAATAATAAGTTTTCAAATCCCTGGTGCTATGAAAATTTTATCCAGGCCCGGTCCTTACGCAGGGCACAGGACATCCGCAAGCAGATGTTGGGCATTATGGACAGGTGAGCATGACGAGAAGGACAAGTAGTGACTTTGTTTTCTTAGTGTTCTTGCACTATAGTAGCTAAACAAAATTTGCTAATCTGATGTTGGTAGCTGCACCCAAATCTGGAGAACTCTTCCCCCCCCCCCAACTCTTGTCTGTCAGGCACAAGCTGGATGTGGTATCCTGTGGGAAGGCAACAGTTCGAGTCCAGAAGGCCATCTGTAGTGGCTTCTTCCGAAATGCAGCAAAGAAGGATCCCCAGGAAGGTTATCGGACACTCATTGATCAACAAGTAGTCTATATCCACCCATCGAGTGCTCTTTTCAACAGGCAGCCAGAATGGTAAGGAAGGCAGTGTCCTGTAATTTTCTATTTCAGTTCAGACTGTATAACTGAAAAGGTTGTGGTGTGCATGATTTGTGGAGTACAGATCAAAGTATAGGCTGCTGATTTCTCACCAATGAGCAGAGTGAGAAAAGTTTCAAGTCTGCTTTTGGCTTTTCCTGCTGCTAGAATTAGTGCCTGTGCAGAGATGAGACTTACTTTTTGAGCCAAGGGCAGGCCTGAAGCCTGCAGTTCTGTGTTTCTGTATTGTGGAAGTGAGTTTAAAACACTGAGCATTGAGGGAGAGGGTCGGAGTGAGGAGAGAGAGAATTGTTTTAAATGGAATGAAGTAGTTCTATGCTGAAGAGTAGTTGTGACGTAGGAGAGGAAAAAGAAGGTAGCTCTTCTGGATGGTTCTTTTGGAGCCTGTGTTGGAGCTTATAAGGACCCTTATGCTGAGCGAGGGTAAAACAGAGGTAAAGGGGCAAGCTTAGATACTCCAGCCCCTTGCCTTCTCTCTTGTTTGGAAAAACTGATTTCCAGAGTTGCTGTCCCTTTTTACAGGGTGGTATATCACGAACTGGTGCTAACCACCAAGGAATATATGCGTGAAGTGACGACTATTGATCCTCGCTGGCTGGTGGAGTTTGCACCAGCTTTCTTCAAGGTTTCTGATCCAACCAAGCTCAGCAAACAGAAAAAGCAGCAGCGACTGGAACCCCTGTACAATCGCTATGAGGAGCCCAATGCTTGGAGGATATCACGTGCATTCAGACGGCGATGAGCCTTGTTTCCTCCTGGACTCTTACTGGTTTTATATTTGTGGGACTGTGATTTATGCGCTGTTTCAACTGTCCTGAAAAAAAGGACATTCAATTAAAGCTTGCCTACAAAATGAGCAGAAAGTAAGTATTTTCAGAGCAAAAGCACAAGAGGGCGATGTGTGCTCATGTCAGCTGCCCCTCAGACTCCACAGCTGCATGACAAATGTCCTGGGTCTCCTCAGCGTGTTACATCATTTTAGAAACGGTTCTTGAAGCACTTCTTTAGTCATTCCGCTCTTAAGAGACAAAACCTAAAACTCAGAAATCTGGGCACTGAGCTGAACAACAACAAAAAGGTAATGATTAAAAAATAGTTCTTCACCAACCTAACTGTGTTCTGAATGACCAGAAAATAGAAGCTGGAATAGTTTGTTTCTTTACCCTGCTAAAAGGGATTTATTTCTAGTTATGCTCTTGGACAGTGGCTGTTTTTTGGAAGCTGCTTGTTCTCCATTTTTTCCTATTTTATGCATTTTCCTGTTCAGTGTAACTATTTGTCTTTTATGCAAGCCGCCTGTGGTGAGATATTTAGTATCTGTGGCTTTGGGATAAGGCAGGAAAGATCCCTTGAAACCCAACTAGAATGTCAGTTATACTTGGACAATGGCACAGGTCAGGCTGCAAGTCTTATCCTTCATCACCGTCTCCTGTGTGCTGAAGGCTAGTATATCAAACAGTAATTAACCACATCCACTCTGTAGCACGGCTCTGTCTGTGAACATAAGTGGTTACAGATGTTTAGACTTTCTATACAATGTGTCATGTGTTTTATTTCCACTTACAATGTTTGGTGACATCACAACTGTTGGGTTTTTTTAATAGAATATGCTTTTACAGCTAAAATGTCTGTAAAACATTGTGTAACAGTTCCTCGTTTAAAAAGAAATTGGCTATCCAGTGTGTGCTATGTCATGCTGAAGCTATCTGTAAATTATTTTTTCTGTTGGAAACAGATGAAACTTATTTGACTCCATAGCTGCAGATACCCACTTTTTTATTTATTTTTTTTTTCCCCAAAGCTGGGACATCTGCTAACATTATTGTTGAAGTGAGTAGAATGAAGTTGGCTGGTTGGTTTACATTCAGTGAATTTGAAGAAAGTTTCACACTGAAAAGTAGCTATATTGGAAATCTGTATCTCTGTACAAAGGTGGGCAGGGATGTTGTATATACTGTTTTATTATGTTGTATAAATGCCCTGAGCTTTCCCATAGCGTTACATCTTCATAAAGTTAAATAGAATTAGAAAGTTCGTAAGTTTGGAGGCTCTTTTCATTATGGCATTAGGCAGAGAAGGTTGTCCTACTGAATGCTCTTCCAAGCGTATTTTCTTTCCACAAACTCTGCAGCTGCATCTGTTACTGTTTTTCTATGAAAAATTTGCACTTGACTTTCAAAAGTCACGTGAAAAATGTAAAAGAGAAAATGTACACAGTGGAAGTCCCAGTTGTACAGCATACTTCGAGGTATTTCTGTTCCAAATTAATTTTGTATTTGCTTCTCCAGTGTAGCCTCTTTCTGACTTATGGTAGGGGAAAATGCATCAACAGAGAGGATTTGTTTTGTTTTGTTTTTTAAGTGAACAACTGTCATCTGTTTTATGTGTGTTATTTCTTTCCTTGGTGTAATTTTTTCAGTAATATCCTTTAGTTCATTTACAGAAACTTTTCCACATTGACCTCAGCTGCTTTCTTTGGCAATACCCCACATCCAAAACTAGCCTGTGAAACTGGAATGCTGGCTTACAAACTTGAACCGCTTACATGTTTTTTTTAAAGCAAGTTTTATCAACCTGTTACCGCCCTGAGGTTTCTGAGCATAACATCCTAATGTCTTCTACTGCTTATGTGATTTTTAGTTGGTTTATCTTGTGTAAAAAAAAAAACCTGAAAATAAGCTGCCTGGTCCTAGGATAAAACCACAGACTTAATGCTTTATTCTGGCAGTACTTACATAACTGAGTAGGTATTTTAGCCCCTTGCTGGGGAAAGTGTTCTTTGAGCTCTCCTGTGTGAGGTGCTTGTGCAAGCACTTGTCAACCTGCCTCTGTCTAATGAACTGCATTATTTTAAATGGTATAAATCCTAGATCTTCTGGTTCGTTTTGACTGTACTCAGTTAATGCACTAGGACTGGTAACACAGATTTCTTACCTAAAGGCAAAAATTATGCCAGCAGAGGCAATGTGTCTAGTCTAGAATGTTTTTGGAGGTGTTTAGCATAACTGCTAAAAATTCCCTGAGTAATATAAGTATGTATGTGTGTGTGCAATCTTTGCATGTGTCCCTTTGTCAGCAATAAATAGCCTCCTTGCCTTTAGCAGGTCTTGTGCTGTACACTGTGCTAGTGTGGAGTGGAAGTTTCTATAAACATGCCAGGAGGAGACAGATGTGCTTGCCCTATCTCCAGTGTCATTACTGCCAGCAACAGGAGCAAATACAGCCACTGAAAGGCCCTCTCTCAGACTTAGGTGGTTCCTTGCTTCCAGTAATATTTGGATAAGGTGTTGAAAAGAGGCTTCAGCTGTAATTAAGGGGGAAAGCTTAGGCTGCCAAAGCACTGGGGTTATTCTTATACCTGCTGGCAGAGAACAAACTAACAGTAGTTAGCTACAAGTGAACAGAGGGGAAAAACGGATACAGACAGTGTGAGAATAACTAAGCAAGCAAGAGTAAATTGAAGGATCATAATGAGTGCCATTCCCACAAGATATTGGCAGAATGGCACCAGTCTTTGGGCAGGTGGAAGGGGTATAGATGAAGGCTCAAGCTATGGTTGCTTTCCCCCCCGCCCCTCTCCTGGAAGACCAAGGAGCTATGTGAAATGCTGAATGGTTCCTCTGATGAATTCCAAGCCATCTGTGAACCTCTCTACTCCTCAACAGCATTGTGGCTTGTGGAACATTTAATGCAAGTAGCATGGACTAAGCATTGCTGGTTCCTGTCCCCCCTCTGGTTCCCTAGAGTTTGATGTGGTGTCCCTCGCCTAGCTGGGGACCTCATTCTGCTTGTTGAGATACGAATCTTTTTGTCTGGGTGGAGCAAACAATCCTTTGTCTCAAACTCCAGCAGTATGTGCCATATAGGCCAATTTCCACATGTTAGCTGATTGTCACAAGCAAAGGATTCACAGCAAAAGAATAACTCACACATTCATGTGTACACGCACACACACATGCAAAACCAACCTTTTGCCCTTAATGCAAGAAAGATAAATATGATTTTTACAGCCAGCCCCACACATGCTCCATCTGTTATAGTAACTACCTTAACCTTATTAATGGGCTTGTTACCAGAGCCAGTGTGACAGCAATGTGCTACTTACACAATGGGGGTTTTGTTTTTTAGTAATTCAGTTTTCATGAGATTTCTGTGACAATTGCAGAAGGCTGTGATACTGACCCATTAGCAGTTTCATGGAATTTTTCATTTATGAAATGTATTGTTCTTTCAAGCCAGCTGGGAATACAGTGAGTGAGTATCTGATTTTAGCAAATGTGTTTTGTATGTGTATGTTCTGTAACCTACATAAATCCTCTGGCTGGTCTGTCCATACACTGGAGGTGGAGAAGTGGGGCTGCACTGATCTGGATACGCTGGTTTATTTGGCTGAAAAATGATCTTGTAGTTCTTGTAGCTGGTAGGCCTGTGGGTCGGTCCAAACACAGCTCTGCTTTGCAAGCTACACTGAAAGCAGTGGGTTTTTTGTTGAGTGTAGAAAAGTCTATTTGAGTTCAATATTAGCTCACTTCTACTAGAAGAAAGGCAAGGAGGTAGAAGTGAACTGGATCATACTTAGTCAGTGGCAGATCCTGGCTATTTTGGAATGTGAATGTTAGTTTCTACCATTTAGGTCTGCCACAGAGAGCATCTGAAAAGCCTGTTGATGGAAGTCCAGTGTTAGATTTTGTTTCCTAAACTTGAAGAAAATCTATCGGAGGTGTGGGGGGAAGCCTTATACATTTTTATGCCTCTCTTGCCTTTTGTTAATTCTTCACTGTGTCCACTTAGGACTTAAAGATGCATGTTGTAGAAGCTTCTGCTCTGCCCTATCCCCCTACACATAAGCCTGGCTCCCTGAAAAGTTGAGGTGGACTCATAGCCCTGAGGTGGATCTGTTTTTTACTTCAGTAATTTGAATGTTGTGTTTCTCTCCCCCACCCTCTGGTCTGCACTCATGTTCGAACTCTTCTCTACAGACATGAAGCTTTCAGCCTTGCTTTGAAGGCAGGATCAGCAGAAATTCCCTGTCCACTTTTGCATCCAGGATTTAAGGTGTTCAGGAAAACACCCACTGTCACCAACCACAGGACTGCAGGTAGCTTGCCCTCCAAGAAAGCTGTGTGCTAAGGCCACATGCTGTGTTGCAAGCAAGCTCTTGTATAGCAGAGTTCAGGAGCAGTCATTTGCACAGTTGAATTGAACAGAGCCAGTGAAGGGATGAGGACCTGCTGGGTGACACAGGTGTTGATCAGTGCCCTGGGGGCACACAGGTGGCTGCTGCCAGCGTAGAAAGTGGAGTTCCCAGCCCTTGCACTCTGAGAGGGGAATTGGTTGGAGGCTGTTGTCTATGTGTCTTATCTCGGGGGTTGTTGGGTGTCTAGGGTCTTTTCTGTGTTTAATTAGCCTTAGGATTTGGGGGCAGTCAGGGTAGAATATGCCCTGCCTCAGGGTATCATTGACCAGCATTGGATTAGTGCACAGTGCCAAAGCAGGGTGGCTGGGCTGTCTCCTGCTGCAGTGTGCAGAGCCTGTTCTGCTGCAGCATCAAGCCTCCAGTCTGGGTGCTTCCCCAGGCCCCACCAATTCCTGAGCCCTTGCTACTTGCAAACACAAGCATATGGTCTATGAAAGGACACACAGAGTGTAAGGCCCTCGGGACTATATTTGTTGTGTGTTAAGAAGTGGGGGTGACATTCAGCTAAAAGTGCCGGTGTTGAGCTGGAGCAGCCAAAGGCACCTCACTACCACTGTTCTCCCTGTCACAGGGCTGGGCCGAGGTGGTGGATGGTGTCAGGGCAAGCTGGGGTGAAGCAGTCTCCAGCTGGCATGGACCCTGACTTGGTAAGGGAGAGTGGACTGACCTCTTGCTCTAGGAACAGACCCTGAGGAAACCGCTCCAGAACCGGCACCTGGGAGACCTCCCAGGGACTTGATATAGAGAATGAACTGCTAATTGCTTAATGATTGTCTCTCTGTAACTTTAATACCAAAGACTGGTGTTTTTCAAGGATTAAGCCTGTCAGGGACTGGTACTTGGGAGTGATGGAACAAGAAGGAACCATGAGCAATCACAAAACTTAATTAAATGTTTGATGAATTTACGATCTTGTTGAGAAGGCACAAGTAGAGGCCTTGCTTGAATAGATAGGGCCAGAAAAGATAAGAACTCCTGCCTTTGTTCTCATCCTTGTAGATAATTTAGCTTAAACTAACCATATGGTTGTACACCACTAATGAAAACTTAGATAATAAGAGCACTAACAAGCACTGATGTATCAAAACATGTAAAAGACCATACTGTGCAGAATCACCTGAGGAGGGTCAAATAGCGGACAAGTGAGGAAGACTATGAAAGACCACCAGAGACCTTCAATGCGCCTGCGTAAAGGACATTTGCATATGCTAATAGTTTCCTGGAAAACTAATGAATATGTATAACATTTCTCAGAAATCTAGTGAATATGTATGTAGAACATGTACTTAACCTGCACAATTAGACCCGACCGTGTGCACGATAGGTGGAGCGATCCCCCGTGCATCCAGCGCTGCCAATAAAGAATACCTACTTAATAGTTAAACTATTGAGTTAATTTCTTTGAATCAGACTCTACAGGCTGGTGAGGTCTCTTGGTCCCTACAGACATAAATGGTCAGAATAGGCACTCCTCAGCTTCTGCTGAGATGTTAGTGCAGTTTGCGGTGTTGATTTCTTGCTATGTTTCTCTTAACAAAAGTAGGCAGATTCCATAATTGCTATGTGTTCTTGCAGGGGCTTTTAAAACACCATTATCTGCTGGACTGTTTAAAAGCATTTTTTCCTTCAATAGGGGTTTAGTTCATTTGTATTGGGATTCTTTAATTATGTGGAAATCTTCAAATAGGTGGAAATCAGTTTAGTAGATGCAGCATCAGCCAGTGGGACATGGGTAACCCTGGCTGAGGTGGGATCTGTGTTTCTGTCTCACAGAATCAAAGCAAAAAGGACAGCAATGGTAGTGCCTCCAAAACACACTTGAAACTAATTCAGGGAAATGGAAACAGGTGCCACAAAGCAGCAGCTCAGCAAGAACCTCAGAGGCACTTCAGGTCCCATTAGCTATTTCAGCTAATAAGCTCCCCTGAGATACCTCCCTTTCTACTCCTTTGCTTTCTCACCTGATACCTGCCCATAGCTCCATAATGGCCGAGAGAATGGTTATTAATCTCCTAAGCAGAGGCCCTGACTAAGCAGTGACTCTGTGCGGGGCAAAGGAATATGTTTGTTCAGCTACTCTTTCTTCAGAGACCAGACACAGGAAGGCCTTTAAGGAATTTACAACTACATAAGCTGGTATCTGTTGACACATTCTTCAGAAAGAACAGAAGGTCGGCTGCAGAGGGGGGCTGTGCATGGCTGCCCTCCCTGGCTGCAGGAGGCAGGGAGGGGAATGTGGTCTCCTTGCGAGCCTGAGGGGTGAATCCTGCTCTGGGGCAGTAAATGCTGCCCTCAGGGTTGACTGAATGGTCATCTCCTGCTGAGGCCAAACTGGCTGAGGCCTCCACTGCATTTAGCTTTGCTCTTCTCTGCCTCTGTGTTCAGCATGCTGATGAGCGCTTCCCCCTCCGCCGTCTCATCAACGTGTCAGCTGTCAAGGCATAAAGAGATCAATATTCATTGTGCAAAGTGGTTTCCAGCCTTGTGGTAGACTACAATCTTGCTGTGATTCGAATGCAGAGGAGGGTGGGGAGATGTGTACAGGTGTCATTTAGGGCCAATTCATTTATTGGAATGACTCTTCTGAGCGTATCAACAAAACTAATGCCAGTGTCCTTGGGAGTGTTATACCTCCAGAAAACATTACAAGGAGTGAAATGTCATGACGTTATTGACCTTGGAGTTACCTACCTCCCCTGTGGCTGGCTTAATGGTTTAAACGACACACTGCTCCTGTCGGAGTCACCTCATCCTCAAGCCTGAATGCTGAGCAGAGCAAGCACAAGTTCTTCCTAAGACTGTTTTGGGTTTGTGTGGCAGGGTTTGGGTAGCCATGGAGGGGCTGCAGGGGTGGCTCCTGTGAGAAGCTGCTAGAAGCTTCCCAGGCTCCAGTTTGCACCTGCCTCTGGCCAAGGCTGAGCCCATCAGCAACAGTGGTAGTGCCTCTGGGAGAATGTATTTAAGAGGGGACACCTGTAGCAGGGGAGGGGAGTGGGATGTGAGAGAAACCCTTATGCAGACAGCAAGGCCAGTGAAGAAGGAGGGGATGCCCCTGCAGTCCCTGGTGAAATGGCAGCCTGTCTTCCTACAGCCCATGGAGGTGAGCAGGGGAGCAGATGCCCACCTGCAGCCCATGGAGGAGCCCACACTGGAGCAGGGGAAGAGTGAGGAGTCCTCCCCCTGAGGAGGAAGGAGCGGCAGAGACAAGGTGGGATGAACTGACCCCAACCCCCATTCCCCGTCCCCCTGCGCCGCTGGGGGGGAGAAGGTGGAGAAAATCGGGAGTGGAGTTGAGCTGGGAAGGAGGGAGGGGTGGGGGGAAGGTGTTCTAAGATTTGGTTTTCCTTCTCATTATCCTTGTTTTGATTTGATTGGTAGTAAATGAAACTGATGTTGTTTTTTCCCCAAGTTGAGTCTTTTGCTCGTGACCATAATTGGTGAGTGATCCCTCCCTGTCCTTGTCTTGACCCATGAGCTTTTCTTTATATTTTCTCCTCCTCATCCCACAGGGATGGGGAGAGGAGTGAGCGAGCAGCCTTGTGCTTTGTTGCCGGCTGAGCTGAAACCATGAGGGACTCTGTCTGATGGAAACCTCCATGGGAGTGTTTTACAGGGTTGTGTGGGAGCTGCGTATCTCCCTCCTGGAAGCTCAACTGTGGCAAAGCCAAAGGTTTGTGGCTCACCAGAGCAGGGAGCTGGTGAGCCCAACATCCTGACCCCACACTGTAACGGACAGGCTTAGTGCTGCAAAGAAGACAAGTCCCTCTTGGGCTCAGGTTAAAAGTACTGACCAGAAAGGGTCATGGTCAGCTCTGGTTTCCTTTGCTCTGCTGAGCCTCATAAATAGGTGTGAGTGAGAATATGCTGCACATGGGAGTGTCTGTCTGGTTCAGAGAGCTCGATGCTCCCACAAGGCTCTGTGTGGTGGGTCAGGAATGGCACCAAAGGGGCAAAAGGGCATCTGCTGCTCTTCTCATCTTTCAAGTGACACTGCTCAGTTCATGTGGCTTTTGGAGCCTTGACCTGGCCAGGCCAGAATTCATTCCTGGCAGATCTCATCCTGGCACTCTTCTTAGCACTGCTAGGAATGATGCATCGCCCCTTCTGACCTGCCTGCAGGCCCTAGGCACGCTGTCAAGGCTGTGCCTAGCCAGATGACATCAGCCATCTTTGTTGTATACAGCCTGAAAAAGATGAATGCACTTTCTAGTAACTCTCCTGCCTTCCCACTCAGTGCTCATTCCATAAAGTGAGAGTTGCTGCTGTCATTGTTCTTCATTATCACTATTCATACTTATTTCAGGGTATGGAATCTAGTAGTAGAAGTATTTCCTGGGTTAGCCTCAGCACATTGCATCAGATAGTTCAGCTCTGCTTGGAAACCCGTTAATACTAGGGGCAATTCCTTTGCCCTAGACAGTACACTCTAAGGGTACACCTGGGACATGCTGTAATGTTACATGTTAATTATTTACTATGACCAGAAAGGAACTGCGCATCGTGTTCTGGGTAATAGATTTCTGGTGTTTCCTGCTGGGCTTTGTACTGTTGATATAGCAGGAGTAACAGCAAAGCCATTGCAATAATAGCAACCACACAGAAGAAAAAAAAAATTCTAGAAAAAATTACATTAGGAAGAAATGACTGCTGAGAATTTATTTCTGGCTGGTCCCAAAGCACCATCACATCCTGAGGAATAAGCCACCAGAATAAATCTTGAATATAATGAGTAAACAATAGTAAAAAAGCATGAGAACGTTAGGTATATTTACATCCAGATGTCAGATTGTTTGTCACGAGCTGAACTCTAAAGATAAGAGGGTTTTCTGTGAGGAAGAACAATGTCTTTCTGACCTTTCTTACCTGCCTAATGTAGAGCAAAGCTCAGCTGTGAATTTGTATGGTGAAGGGATACTCACTTAAAGGTGTGTTAGACCAGCTGTATATGCTGTCACACAGTAACATGCACTTTGCCCCACTAAAGTGCCAAAAGCATTCAGCTTGGGAAGACAGCTCTGCTGTCTGTATCAAGAGTTGCTTCAACTTTGCTGTATGAACAGGAGTGTGAGTGCCTAGATAGCAAAGCTGAAACATCTTCTGTGTGGTTAGATGGGGCTGGCACTTTCAGGACCAGCCTAAGAAATTTATGACACTTGTCTATTACCTCCAATATCTTCCCCTAATCAGCTGCCTCTCTGTCTTGCTGAACTGGAAACACAGAGTGTATTTATTGACGCCCAGCTCTCTGATCTGGTTATAAATCTTTGCCCTTTGGAGGTCACTGCCTCTCAGTTATGAGAACCTGATCTTCCTGATTCCCAGAACTGCTCTGCAGCTATCGATCTGTTGCAGTGACTTGACAAACCTGAGTAAAACATGGAGGTAAAAAATCATCCAAATGTGAACTAGCTCCTTGAATTTCCTTTCTAGAAGGAAGACTGGCTGGGCAGAGGGTAGCCCAAAGAATAGTGGATAAACGTAAAATCCTTGGGAATCCAGCAGGCTGAGATATTGAATAAAAGCAAGCTACTAGTCTCATTCATTAGAAACACAGTATTGCACCAGGGTACAGCCCACACCTACATTTTGCCTCCAGAAGGCATAAAGATTTCCCATAGGGAGGCACCTGATTCTCTTGAGGAATGTGCAGTGTGAAAGGGCTCCTCCACTTCAGGGTAACTCCCATCCTTGCTGTAGCCTTCGCTGAGGCCCACATGGGTGGCTGTGTCCTGGCAGGGTGCTCTCAGCTCTGCTGCCTGCGACAGGGTGCCATTCTCGGTGCTAGCATGCCCTGTGCTACCCTGATCACGTTACCAGCTCAGCAGGTAGTAACATGCTCACTTTCCTAGCAAGCAACCTGGAAGTGCCACTGCTCAAGAGAGAGATGAAATTCAGGGAAAAGCTAATTAAATCCATGGAGCTTGCCTCAGCGGCCAGTGTACTGTCAGTGTGGGAGCGTAGGCGATGTTCTCTGCAGCTGCAGAGAACTGTTCTCCTGACACCAGGTGCAGCCGGAGGTTACATATTTCATTGTGATCTTTCAGTCCTGGTTGTATGACTGGTTGTGAGGATGTCAAGGGGGTAAAATGTTCGTTTCTTGAACTCCACAACGATTCAGAAGTAAATACACATCCCTGAACTCTCCTGATCAGCCACCCAAAGCTGCAAGCTGGTACCAAGGAGATGGGCAAAGCAAGCTCAGAAGGTAAGGGAGGACTAGCCAGAGGCTGAATAAAGGTGCACTGGCCAAAGACATAGACCAATTTATTAATTATAGTATTTTTACACTCATAAATAGTAAAGGCAGCTTATACCAATGGAAGGGTTTTCCTTCACCCTCACTTCTGGGACACCAGAGGAAGTGTGCTTGCCAGGTAGCAGCAGGGCAAGGCAGGAGGGCCAGGAGCTGCCAGAACACCAAGTCTCTGGACTGCTCAGGGCATGCAAAGGCATCAGCAGAGTGGGCTGCTCTTGAGTATCTGGCCTCTCCTTAGGCAGGGAGAGCTGCCTTTCCTGGTCCTCATGCCCAGGGAGAAGGCTGGGAGGGTTGGCATTAGCCATGCAGGGGAAAGTCATCGGGGGAGATCAGGCTTTCAATCAATATATAGAATTTCCTCTACAGGCTACCTCATTGGCAGGATTGGCAGTACTCTGTATTCAGCAGCTGGAACATCAGTCTGAAGCAG
Organism: Haliaeetus leucocephalus; assembly: GCF_000737465.1. NCBI lineage: Eukaryota > Metazoa > Chordata > Aves > Accipitriformes > Accipitridae > Haliaeetus > Haliaeetus leucocephalus. The sequence goes on from NW_010972546.1 coordinate 3,167,490, forward strand.
TAGGAAACAGGCTTTCTCTGTATGGGTACAATGTACTGCTCCCTGTCTAACTGGGCACATGGTTGGCGCTGCTAATTAAAAAGTGAGGCACCTCTCAAGGAGGATGTGGTGCCCATCATAAACGTTCGCTATTGTAGAAAACCAGTCAAAGTCTAGTTAAGTTGCATGTGCTGCATTGGGCTGCAGAGATAGCTGCCTTTCCAATACATTAGGATTTCCCTCAAGCATGCAAGTATCTGTGGAGGTTAAGTCTAAATTCAGATATTAAGAACTACATATGGTTTAGGTTGCTTTCGAAAGCGTTTTCTTAACACACCTCCACCAGGTTCTTTTCTTGCCTCAGCTGATTTTCTAGCCAAAGCCCAGGATAGGCACATTCAAGAGCCTGACAGGTCTTCAAAGGTCCTGAGGATGTTTGTTGAAGTTGTTCAGTCTGGAAAAGCCACAACTAAATTGTGTGTTGTGCCATGTACTCCAGGACTGCTCTAATCCCGGCCAGTGCCTCCAGCTACCCTGCTTAGGCAGAGTGCCTAAATACCAGATAGTCCTGGTGTGAAGTGTTAGGAGCAAGGAGCTGATAAGGCAGGAGCATGCACATACAAGACAACAAGTATTCCCCATTCCCACAAAGCAGTTCACACAGAAGGCATATGATCTGGGACCACTGTGTTGCAGCCATCCTGGGAAGAAGGCAAGACTGGCCTTGCAGAGGTGAGTCCATGTGGGTTAGAGCCATCCCTTGCTGAAAGCAGGTTATACAGAGGTTCAGTATGTATACTGGAGGAATGGAGTCAGCAGCAGCATTGTGGCATCTTCATATCTGAAAAAAAGCCCAGTAGGACAGCATCTTCTCCCTTGCCTAAGAGAGGGACTGCAACAGGCTCGTTTGTTCCAGCTAGAGGCAGCAATTACCCAATATGCTGCTGAAGCTGCAGCTTTGCTGCTCGGAATATGTATGCATTGCTGAGAACGAGTCTCATCCTGACAACTATGAGGGTCTTATCACAAGCACATAAGAGCCCTGTCAACTGTCAGGTGATTATCCACATGTGTACCTGAACACTGTTCCTGACCAAAGCAGGTATTCATAGTTTAGTGCCACCCTAGGCTGCCCTGGAAAAATGCTTATACTGATTGAATGCTAACCAGACATCTTATATACACAAGCAAGGGTGGCACAGTATGCTCCCAGCAATGCTAGTATGTATAGCCTTTGCTGTAAAGCTGTGGAGGGAGGCTCCCAAGGTCTGGCAGATAAGCAGCATTCTCATCCAGGTGAGAAAGAGGCACTGTGTCCTCCTCACTGACCTGCCGGTCAAACTCTGCCTTCAGACTTGGCCGCTGATTATCAGGGAAGGCCAGAGAGAACAAGGCTTCAGGCTCACACACAAACTTGTACACGTAGCGCTCTCCAGCCACCTGCAGGCAAGATAGGAGACGAATGCTGCAGGCACACAGGCACCACTAGGCAATGGTCCTCAGCAGTGGAGAAGGCTTGCAAAACCATCTGGCTGCTCTAGACCATTGCCCTGAGATGTCAGAGTTGTAAACGTCTTGTGCTGTCCTCCTGCTTCTCTGCTGCTCTGGTCTCCCCTGGAACAGCTCCTGGGCAGTGGGATGCTGCCAGCTGACTCTTTGTCCAGGTAGTAACAGCATCAGCAATCCCTGACCAGTCTGTACTGTGACATAACTACACTCTCAGTTATCCTCTCCAGTGCCCTGGATCTGGAAGAGACCATCCCTACCACATAGTACCAACCCCCAGGCAGTCTTTCTCTCACCAACAAGTCTAGACTGATTGTATGTCCTTGCAGCTGCATAAATTCCAACTCTTCTGACTGCAGCTATCTACAGAAAAAGAAAGCAATCATGATTCCCCTGTTTTATTTCCCATATGTTGCCTAGATTCATCTGCTTTACACCTTCCTCATTTAACTGCTGCAAAGAGAAGTTAAGTTATGGGGAAAGAAAGCTCAGAGTGCCTTGGTAGCTCAAGTACATTCTGTACCTGTAAGACCTCCTGTCTCAAACAAGAGAAGCATCAGTAAAGGCATAAAAACTCCATCTGTTTGCAAACTGACCTTCTGCATGATGCCTTTCTCATAATAGTAGCGAAGGGATCGACTCAGCTTGTCATAGTTCATGGCTGGACGGTTCTTTTGGATACCCCACAGCCTGGCTACCTGTAAAATAAAGCACCAAAGTGCGTGAATGTTTGTGAACCCAACCGAAGGACAAAATAACATTATCCAGCTTATTATCTTTTGAGGAACGGTACCACAAGACATACATACAAACATTTACAACATTTAAATAAAAGCCACAAACAATAATTATTTAGCAGCTTTTCAACAAAAAGAGTAGAACTCAAACTGAAGCACCCTATATCAGAGAGGCATTCTCCTTGCCACTACAGAGCTCATTTTCTGTCACCACTTCTCTCTCTTCAGTACTCTGAAAGCTTGACGATGCTAAAGGACTCCTTCATCCTATGCTACACTTTATCTTCAAGGATCACATTTACCAGGAGCCCAAGTATGAGGGAACACCTCCATTGAAGATCCATGTGCCCTTCTTCCTCCTACTACATGATTTTCAGCTTTGTCCATGAGACCCGGAAATCTGTTGTATGCGTATGTCAACCCACAAAAACAACTCATCTGCACTGAAAGTGCCCGTAAAGGTTGATATGTAGCAAGAACAGTGCTAAATGAGCTCTGACTGGAGCAAGATATGAACAGATATTACAGACACATCTCCCATATATTGTCAGATATCACTGGGGTTTTTGGAACATGGCAGCATTAGAAATTACACCTTAGTTAATGTCATTTTGATATAAAAATATATTTAGACTAGGACATATTTTCTTCCAGATTTTAATGAAAACTTCTGCAATTAGTAGAGTTCAAAACTCCAAACTTCAATGTCAGCCTCAAGTACAGGGTGTGATAAGACATCACAGGTCACTGCAAGCTTGAGAGTGAAGTGTCTAGGGAAGTGTAGGCAGTGGGTAATTTGGCTAACTACATTGCTGAGACTAAACTCACAAGAAGCCTTTCTTAAACCTGATATTTGTGTCACCTAACTGTTTTGAGCTCTTCTAAAAACCTTGACTTGCTGCAGGGTTTAGTGGGTACCACTGGTAGGCAGGAGCCTTCACAGGGCAGAGGAAAAGCCACTTGGGAATTTGCAGTCTCAGAAACAGTGGCTACTCCCCCTGAGCCAGTAGAGAAGCTAAATGGTTTCACCTCTTCTGGCTCAATGAGCTTAAACTCCATCCCTCTACCAGTCCAGGCAATGAAGTGGGAATTAGTTGGATCGTCCAATAAAGCCACAAGAAATTGCCAGAGCTGGAGAGATCCCCGTCTCTGGTATGGAGGTCCTTCCCGGTACCCTCCAGCTTCCTGCTTGATGTCTCCTGCTGAGAAGAACAAACAAGGTGTTTCTAAGGGTAATAGTGCAAAAACAGTTGCAAAAAAAAAAAAAAAAGCACATTTCACAAATGTTTACCTGGAATATTTCAGTTTACTCAGAGTGGCCAATTCACCAGCAGCTCTTCCAAGAAGAGCCCTGATGAACCTCAAAATTAAGCCACTTATGCTAGAAGGCCTGCTTGCTGCTTAAAAAGCTCAAGAAATGGGATACCAAAAAGCCAGGTATGAACCACAGCTAACACACCTGCAAGAACACAGTGTAACGAACTATGTAGACAGTGGTCAAGTGGCTAGCAAAGATGCTGGATAACCCTATCTTACACCCAAACTGCGGGCCATTCTTTCTCCGACCTTCAAATTTTTCTGGAACAACACAGACATCATCAGTAAAGGACCTCATCTGCTTGTCATAGCTGCAGCCTGAAAGAGAAGGCAACATAGGCAGTCATAGACAGACAGGGTAGTACTAGAGTGCAATGCAATGCAGGGAAAAGACGACAGTCACTGAGTTTCTTACCTAATGTCTCTTCTGTATTTGAATGGCTTGGATAACTCTCAACATTTATGTACATGGAAGGACAGCCAGGAACATCTACAGAACAATCAACAAACTCGTTTAATTAAAAAGCACAGGAGGCAGGATGATCTTGCTCTCCAGAGGTGGATAGGTAAGTGCAGCTGTCTAACCAACATCCTCTTAGGGCCCTCCTAAAGGGTTAGTGGCAGACTTATAACTTTTTATGTCTCAGCCATCTCACCACAACTTTGTCTTCATCATGCTTTCAATCATGAATTACACTAGTAAATTTTTGTGGTACTATCATGTGACGTCCTTCAGGGTAGCCAGGATAGCCAGTCAGTTCACCTATACACCACTCAGTACAAAATCTTGGACAATAGGCTAAATTTGCATGGCAACTCTCCCTCATCTTAGTTTAAAATAACTACATGCTCTGCTACTGTTTTCACAGATGAGAAGGGATTACATTTTTCCAGGGGTACTTTGATGATGTTAATGGAGAGCAGCAGCATCTGAATGTTTACTACAGACAGTGGCTCACAAATGTCATTTCAGATGTCTTGATTCTCCCTGGCTTTTTCACATCATGTTAGGGCATTCTCACAAACAGTTGAGAAAACACAAAGGAAAAAACAGCCTGAGTTTGAAAGCAAGCAGAAAGTCTTTTCATGATCTCTGTGCAGCATATATTGGTGCCTGGCCACTGCAATTTATATCTTCTGTATCTGGTGTTTTCTGAACCCTGCATTTTCTGAATCAAAACTATTTTCCATCCACAGCTGAAATGCAAGCTGTAACTGGGAGCTTTGGAAAGATTTACCTTACGTTTCCCTCATACTCCTGTGTATAGTCATTGCTTTCAGCAGACATTTTGCTGATGCTAAGGGCAGAAGCGTACTCTGAGCTGACAGACTGTGTGTTATTACAATCGTAAACTACTCTTACAAAAAGCATTCTTCTGGGTTTGCACATTTTCTTCCCCTGTCTGGACAGAAGGACCCAGTGAAAAGTGTAATATCAGCATAGCCACAGTGGTGGATTCTATACCCTCATAGAGGCTTTTTATTTATGTATTTATTTCTGCTAAAGGAAATAACTCAAATTGTCCATTAAAATACTAGGAAACCAGAAGTAACATTCCCTCTAGAAGAGGGCATTCTGATGTCAGGGTAGCAAGTTTTTTGACGGGTCTGCTGAAAAAATAACATTTATTCCCTGTGGAAAAATAAGAGGATTACCTGATTGATCTGATATCTAGAGAGCTATTTTTGGAATTATAAACTTTTTTCCTCCTGTGATCCTCTGAAATCTCTGCTATCTGCTGTGTGTGCCCCATTTCTATGGGAAGTAGCAGGTGGAGGTTTACACTGCAAGAGACACAGAGCAGCACACTTGCACTTAGCCGTGTCAACTCAGACCCCACTCTGTGCTTACACCTGTCCATGGAATTGGCCAGTTTGTTGTTAGCCTCCCAAGTCTCTTCAGACTGTTTTAGTTTTAGACTTTTAGATCTGTTTGTCAGAACAAAGCTTGTTTATCTTGCACGGTAAGCTCCAAAATGGGGCATCGGCTCTCTGTGACCTGCTGCAGCGAGTTTCCAGTGGGCGTCAGCTGCTCGTGAGAGACCTCAGCAGTGAAAGCTGACACCCACCAGCTGGGCTGGGAGAGCTGCTTCTTTGCCTCCATTTTGTGAATTAAATTCTTCTGCCTCCAGTCAGGGAAAAGGCACAGGGCCAGACAGTGTCATGAGCTGCTGCTCGGTGTTGTGCAGTGCAATCCCTGCACCCAGAGAAGCTTTCCTCTGCCAGTGCTTGAAGGTCCCCTCCTGCTGCAGGGATCAGAGACAGTTTTTCTGTGCAAGCTCCAAGATATTTGATCCCCTCCCTTCTGCTGCCATTTACAGAACATTTTCAGTATAATTTTTTCAACGCTGACCTCACTTCTCTCCCTTTCTACAACCTACCATCTCACACATCCTCCTGAAGACAAAAAAATCCCCGTGAAACTGGGAACACTCTTTTCTCCACTTCTGATAGTGAGTGGACTAATTATGAATTTTGAGAGTCTCCCCAATGGCTACTTATTCCCTTGGAAAAAAAATGCACACCTTTAATCTAGTTTGAATGGGTTTAACATCACCTTCTAGCTCCTATTTCTTGTTAAAGCTTTCCACTATCTACCAGAAAGTCCTTCTCAGAACACAGTACGGAAAGTGAATGTCCCAGCCTTCTCTTGGATGCAGTAGACAGCCAGAACTGTTTGTTTCCTGCTACACAGCCAGTTTGCCAGACCACACATGCTCCTGAAGATGAAAGCCCAAAGACCACCTGTGATGGATATTCACCCAGGAGGTTGCTCACCCCGCCACTGATGCCTGGTTTACGCAGTCAGAAAGAGCTAGTTCTGCCTACCTGAGTCATACATGTAGTCCGCCTGCTCCTGCTTGATCACCACAGCTGCCGGGTACTGACGGCTGCTGCCCGCCCGGCTTGCTTGCTCATACTGTGGGTCATGGTACTCCTGTTTGAAGCCCTGATGAGGGTACTGGAGGCAGGGCTTGGACATCTGGTGCTGGTAGGCAGTGGGGTCTTCCTGGGCCATGCCCTGGGAGGAGGGGAAGGAATGGCACATCTCCACAGGTGGCTGGTATGCAGAGCTAGAAAAGGGGAGAGGATATGGGATGGCTGCTTTCTTGGCCCTCTCATCTCAGCCCCAGTGCAGGGCTGGTTGAAGGGACAGAAAATTCCCCAGCTTCAGCCTGTTGCTAGGGCTGTAGAAGCTGCACAAATAGTTGGGGCAAGGAAGGTACCCCAATGAAAGATGTTTCCAAGGGCAGCTACACAGCCCATCATTCACAGAATCTGACAGGCTTAAGGTTATAGATGTCTTCAACCCCTAGGCAGCAGTGGTGGTTCCCAGGTACTTTGGATGGGGGCAGATCCTGTGATTGCTGGAAACTGAGCACTTTAATCTGGATGCTGCAGCCCCTCCTCCCTGAATCATTGAGGAGGGCAATCCTTCTTGCCAGTGGCTGCCTCCTCCTGGCAGTAACTCACCTGTTTTTGTTGAGGTATCCACAGCTGGATGTGGGGTGGGGTGGCCCCGCAGGGGTCAGGAAGCTCTTGTCCTGTCTAGGCAACTGTTGGACCGGTGACTGTATCGGTGTTCCTGGGTTGGGGGACTTGATTCCAACTTGTCTGGGTTGATCATAGGCACTGGGACAGTCAAACAGACATTGGAGCATTACAGTTCTCTGAGAAGGACTTGTGGCAGCACCTGGGAGAACGCGTCACAGGCAGACACGCTGTCCCTCTATGCAGCCACCTACGCCAGAAAACTCCCAGCATAAACTCCTTCCTTTCCATTTATTGGTTGCCCCCATGCACAATAGCAATAACCCATCAAGCAGAAAACCAGAGAAGGTGTCTGTACTGAAGAAGCCATACTATAACTCAGGCAAGTAGCTGGGACTATGGGCAATGAATGGTGTCAGGGAGCTCCCTGCAGGACAGATTTTGGAAAGCAATGGGGGGAGAGAGGCACGTGACAGATGTCAAGACTGCTCTCAGCATCAGGACAGCTGAGGAACAGCACTAGGGAGAAGGAAAAAAAAGAGGCAAGCCCAGATCTACTCTACACAGGTCTGAGTTATCCAGTGCAATAAATGGCAGTCTGAGCAGGCTGCCAGGAGCTGACCCACTGGTTGATTTGTATTGTAGCATGTGTGCGCTGCCCTTACCTAGCAGACAGACCAGATTGTTGTCATAACACTTCGTTGTTAAATAATGCAGTAGCACTTGATTTCCTAACAGCTCCTGTCCCTCCCCTGTGTAAGCTGTGTTACCTGGCATAAAGGCACGGCTTGCCATTGTGGTACTGGAATGGCTGCTTATGGTTGCAGGACAGTGTGGGGTCCGATGAGGGACTCTGTGGCTCCTTTTTAATCTTAGCAGGAGGACTGTGAAAAGCTACCGTGGGAGAGAAATGAAAGACCAAGTTGACACTTCTCCTGTTTATGGAGACATATTTTTATCAGCCAGTAAAAAGAGTTGAGATGCCACCACCTTGTCCTAGTTCAGCTGGCTCCAAGACAAACAAAATACCAATATGCACAACTGTTCACTGGACTTGCCTGAGCTCTGCCCTGGATTTAGTAAGGTTTGTATGATACATCAACCTTAAAAGAGCAAATCTAAGGCAGTGTTAACATGCTCTGTGATAATCCAGAGCACTCTGAAAAGGATTTAGAGTAGGTATTTCCTAAGCTGTTCAGGGCTGGAACAGTTATTTTCTGTTATGTCATAAGCGGTAGCATGCACATACTCTATTTTTCAGGACATAAAAGCAAAGTTTTGATTCGCATCATGCAAAATGCTCTTTCATTGACATACCTGGTAAGCATGTCTTGTGAGTAGCATTACCATGTAGCACTGCATTAAATTATAATGCACTAATATGATGACACATTGTAGATTTCCTGATAGTATTTTTTGTCCTGTAGGACAACAAATGTAAGGTTTTTGTAGACACAGCTACAAAAGCTGAAGGTTTTCTGTGGGAAAATACTATTATATGTATTGCATACTGTTACAGGCTGTCACCAGGCTAACTTGCTCACAGACAAGTAGTGTTTTCAGAAGCACCTAACCAATTTAGATAGCTAAAATACCCTTTCCAAAGGAACTGCATCAGTGTTAAAGCACAGTACAAAACAGAATTCTGACTTCTAAGTCCTTGCTTTCACTGTTCGAAAAGTGAACAGTTTTGTGTTTCAAAGTTCGAAGAGCAGCTTGCAGTCCTCTCAGTAGCCTCCCTTTGAAGTATCTAATTTCATTAGTTGTATCATGTTTATACTTCAGCACTCAGGAAAAAGGCCAGGCCCTTCTACAGCATACTGTGATTCCTCGGTGGAAGGCTGCCACGCTGGCACTCAGCAGCTACCCGTAAAATTTCCAAATGCATGTTTCCCTTTGTTGAATCTCTTCTATGCTATTCCTTCTATGCATCTCTGAATGTGGGATTGGGGGAATCTCGTAACCACTCTGCTCATCCAAAACACCAGTGACAGTCCAGGAAAAAGTAAAAACGTTCCTTTTCATTTTCAGTGCACTGGTCTCTGGTCGTGGCCTGATGCAGATGAGGAGGAATACTTCTGGGCTGGTCAGAATTTCATGAATAACAAATGTGGGTTGCAGTTTACAGCACCAGGAAGTAGGATGTGGGTATTGTTACTTCTTATGCTTAATTAAATCCAGCAGGGAGCAAAACTTCCTTCACTAGTTCCTTAGAAAAGCTTATCCTGGCTGAAGAACATGGTAAGCCTCTTCTACCTTTGCCTCTGGGTTCTGCTACTGCTGTTAGGAGGTCGCTGACACTTAGGAAGGAAAGAAAAGTAACCCCAGAAAGGTACATAGATCCAGGCTTGTTTTTCAAACGAGGGAAAGATCTGCCCTCCAAATCAAAACTGTAAGTTTTTAATAAGGGTAGCTTCAGTCCTTCACCAGCTTACTCCCACCTCTTCAAGCTGACACGATGCTGCTTACAAAGCCTGGGATGTTCAGAGCTGTGATTACAGTTTTAAGGATGGAAAGTAACACCCTGATCTGTTAATACCCCTATTTTTGCTGAGTTTATTTCAGGACTGACCTGAACTGTATGTGCACCAACCATCTTCAAGCCAGTTCTCCCTCACATAAAGGACTAATTGTTCCTTCAGAAGAGCTGCAGCAAGCAGCTATCGAAAGGGCTGCTGCTGTCTTTCTCAGCACAGGATATTAAGGCCACTTTCTATTGCAAACATCCCTCCCCAAAATTAATTTTCTCAGCAAGAGGGGAAAAAAAAACCCCAAACCTGACTCCTTTTGTCTGCCTTCAGTTTCAGCCTACACCAGAAAAGCCCATCTTTACTCTTTACATCACACCAGCACCCAAAGGGATCCAAACAGCTTGACAGAATCAATATAAATAAATAAAACAATAAGATACCAGAGCCTCATATTGTTTCTGGCTCCTACTCCTTCTCAGAGACAACTGGCTCCCACAACCAATCCTGGGGCTGCCATCAATCATAGCAGAGGGGCCTGTTCACAAACAGCTCTTGGCACTGTCCAAACCAATGGCAGGTGTGAGTGCGCTGACCCAGCAGGCCTGCCCCACACCTGGGATGGATTCAGTATCCCAAGCATGACACTCCTGCATCTGTGCAAACACCCCAGGCCCAGGGAAGGGTCAAAAGAGAAAAGGGTCTTTCTATGCATGGAGCATCATCCATTTCCCTTCTGTCTGCAGCAGCTCTTTTCAGTGTATGGAGTAAACAGATATATAGAACCCATCTAAAAATGCCAATGTGTCAGCTGAGTCTCAGGGGAAAAAAAAAAAAGCTCTGTCCAGTATGCTGAACTCCATTGAAGTTTCAAGAAGTTAGATGTGCTAGGAGCAGCCAATTCTTTCCGGCCCCTAATAGCTGGAACAGGCTATCACATTACAACTGGCTTGTTCATTCATTCAGAGTGAAACATGGGACCAGCCCTCTCCTCAGTTCTAGGTCAAAAAGAGGAAGAAACAAGATATATGACTCAGAGAGCAAGCCCAGCTGTGCTGCAGGGCCAAGCCCGCAGAAAGGAGGCAGACAAGAACAAACAGTGAAAGTGCTTCTTTTTTGTTTTCATGGGGAAAACTGCCCTGGGCAGAGGGGTATCAGCATAGAAAGGGCACCAAAGTTGACTGCACCAGCTTTAAATGAACACATCTACTCTCAGTTAGGTGCCATGTATAGGCCCAGGGAACAGTGAGGCATCTTCTTGTAGCTTTGACATGTCTGTCAAAAGTCAGGCTCCAGGCTCCTGCAGCTGCTTGCAACACAGAGCTGTTCAGAACAGTCTGTATTCACTTCAGGCATGTAGTCTTAGCCCAGCATCAGCTTCCAAATAAAATTGTGGCGTGCTGTGAGGACCAGCTGAAGCAGGCCTAGCGTGAGAAAAGCAGAGTTGCATGGCTATTGTGTGGAAGGCTCCTATATGTACACTTGTACCTGGGCAACATTCAGCTCCTTTGTAAGATGAAGTGCTTTGACTAGTTCTCAGAGCAAACATTTGTGGTACAGTCTTTACACTCCTGTGCAAACACATGCAATTTGTTCTATGCACAGTTCCCAGGAACAGAAAGCAAGCAGGCTAGCAAGCATATCTCTTCAGGGATACTGTGCCCTCATGCTGTGGCGGGCAGCAGACAGGACCTTCATCTCACAGAGGCCATGCTGGCAGCAGATGCTCAGCCAGAGGCCACGCAGGTGAGCAGAGCCCCAAAACAGCACTCGCAGGAGACACAGCACCCATAATTCCATGTACAGTCCAACTCCTTTTGCTTTGCAAGGAGTAATAGCACAAATTTTACCTTTGATTGTCACAGTAATGCATTTTCTCAGCTATTCAGGGTTGCCTAATTATTCACACATACACCAACTGAAATACACGTCTGTTGAAACCACCACACAAAGACACTTTTGCATTGTCCAGATGTGGACAGTTAGCCTGGGTTTTTTGTCAGTCTCACAACAATGTACAAATAAAATGAGTACTTTAGCCTCAATGTCTGTGTATCGCATTTCTGTATTTGTTTGGTTTAAGCGTATCCTGCCCTTCTCCCCTGAGATGTGTGATTGCCCCCATGCTACTTACAGTTTTCTGAATGAAAGTCAGGCACAAATTGCTCATCACTGTCTGGAACCTGAGCTGCCAGGGGAGAGGGGGGGGGGGGGGGGGGGGGGGGGGGGGGGGGGGCGGGGCAGAAGGAGAGGGAGAGAGAGAGGAGAATTAGATTTGGCACTTTGTGTTATAATTAACAGTAAGGCAGAAATAAGTCTATGCAGAAAAGATCTGAGCTTTCTGCTGCAATGGACTTTAGTGACTAAGGATAGTTTCCCTTTAGGATTAATGAATACAGTTGTTCTTCCTGCAGATTTACCCCTTAACAGCCTGCCAGTTTCTTTCTCCCTCACCTTGGAAATAAGGACAAGAGCAAGTTTATTAGCTCAGGGTTCACAGTTTTCATTAGAAACATAACATGCAGGGCCTTTTAAGCATTTAGCGTAGGAAAAACAACTACCAACTGATAAATTTGGAAAGGCTATGCCAAAGTGATGAGCAGAAGAGGAAGCATCTATGCCTTCATATACAGTCTTTTCAGTAGCTCCAGAAGCAGCGGATAGATTGGCACTAGTGGTATAGGCTAGAATTTGTAAATGAGCAGAAGGAGAACATTTCAGAAGAAAAAATAAAATTATCCGGTAGCAGCAGAGGGAAATGGTTAATGTGCCTTGCATGTATGTGTGAATTCGCAAATGGGAAATGCAAGAGGAAGTGCTGGTGTAGTCATAGAGAACCTGACAGCAAACAGCTGCTCTTTCCCCACAAATCAGTGCAGTAAAGCATATTTCTAGGCATCTGCCCTGTGGACAGCATTGTTAGTAAAACTCCAAGAATAACAGCAAGGTCTAAGATATTTGAATATTTCAAAGATTGTCTAATAAAGATACCTGAAAATCTGCAGAGGCCTCATTTACCATGGAACAGCCTACCTCCCTAGAACAATATGTTGCTGAATGTGGTAAGCAGTAAAATAGTTAACAACATTAGCATGTCAATGACAAGAAGCTTCACGCTTAACACCTCCTTTAGACTAACTGGTGAGGGTCATGTGTGTTTGATGCCTCTTCATAACTCAAGGGGTCATGTTTATTCTGACTTAAATGAAAGACTAGACTTCGAAAAAGCTGTAAAGCCCACATAAATATAGAGTTTCCCACAGCATCCAAAATGGATGCACTAGAAGAATCTTTCACTATGTACTTCACAGTATGTTTTATCACTTCCTGGAGTAAATACTTATTTTAAATTAAAATATCAGAATTCTTCTTTCTGTGATGCCTATAAAAGATGTAACAGTGGTTGGATGCTGGTATCTAGTGATGGCTGGCAGCTGTGCTGACCCTTATGACATCATTTGTGCAAACTCCTCATCTGCCTATACATAGCTGCCTGCCTTTTCTTATCTCCAGCTTAAATCATTCCATTCATGGATCACCATGTCTGAGTTGCATTAAAGCCACTGCAAAATATATAATAAAACAATGAAATGGCACAGTGGAAGAAAAAGAATTTTATTGTCCTCCTTCACCTACAGGTTGACTCAACAAGGTACACAGGTGTGTCCTTGAGAGATTATTCCAACATACAAAATCAAATGTTGTAATAGTTCAAGTGCTATTATACTAAAATTCCTGTGCTGAAACAGTGTATATGTAATTAGTGCTTTTCTGATTTCACAGAGGAATCAGCTACACATAGTCTCCTCTAGCTCCTGCTTCCCTTATTTGCTGAGAAAAGCTTTAATCAACATCGCCCTTGCACATTCATAAAGAGAACAATTAATTCCAATTTTCCAACTGTAAATATAATTGTGCATGCTTGCCCTATTCTGCAAGATGATTTGTCCCTATCTTTCCTTTGCAAGAGCTATATAAGCAAGACAGAACACTACTCTTGGATAGCCTGCACACAGTCTCGAACATAGAGGTTTTGTTGAAGCACATCTCACAATCACCTCCTTTAGCAATAGGACACCAAAGCAGGTGATCCAATCTGGCTTTCTCCCTGACAGCAACATCTGTATTCATTTACAAACACCTTTGCATTCTTCCCCACCACAGAAAGAGAAGGTGTTAAGGAAGCAGGAGACACACATCATCCTGATGTCCAGAATGCATTACTAATCAGAATTTAGTCAGTATTTTAATACACAGCTATTTTTTCTCCATTACTCAGAGCCTAGTTCAGATATGGCCTCAGTCCACCACCTGAGCAGTCCTCTATTACCCAGAGACAGCAACTAATGTGGTAAATTCAGGTCTGACAAAGAACTAAGCTTCTGGGTGTGCCCTGGCAGAAACTGTGGGGAGAACCTTAACCATAGCACATGTCATGTTAGAATATTTTATTACTTCTAACAATTAGTTTTAGGTCTCTCTTACTGCAAGGAAAGGAGAGCTTGCAGCAGATTATTTCACAAAATCTCTCACAAACTATTGCTGAAAGAAGTGCTGCTGCTAGTACATAACAGACAAACCTAGAGTTTTTGCTATTGCAGAGTGGACAAAAGATTGCACTCTCTCAGCTCTAAAGCAAAGGTGATGTAGTCAAAGAAAAGGGATATGTGGAATGGAAGCCCACTAATCTCAGTCACTCGAAGCTCAGCTAGACAAGACATGCCAAAAATAAACCTTAGGGAATAACACTGCATTAACAACAGGCAGTGGATTAGAATGGAACTAGCCAAGATCTTCGCACTGCAATCACTGTTCCATAAAATAACCTGTATGACAACAAACTGGAACTATAAGTGATAAAAGGTGGGGAACAGAAAGAAAAACCTTAAGAAGTTCTTTTTATGAATGATCTTTAAAAAGCAACACTGTAATAGAAGAAATAATGGGGATCACATTGTATGAGGTGAGTTTGGATTTCACAGCCTACTGCCTTGAGGCTAGTACTGTCTATTGCATTGCTGACAATCTTGCTAAGAGCATTACATACTAGAAGCAACAGACCACAGAAAAGATGTGAAGCAAAGAGCATGGCTGGAGTGAGAGCACACAGCTTCACTGCTGGACAGTGATACTTGCAGACAGCTACAGTCCTGTACTAGAAGGCTAAAGTGCCAGAAGAAAATTTAAATTTTTATATTCATTAACTACTTCATACAGTAACAACACAGATAGACATTTCCTTGTTATCCCCAAACCAGCATCTGTACTTAAAATAACTGGGATACCTAATCAGATATTTAAAGCCCAACCGCGGGCTTATTTTAGTCACTCAGACTGCATGCATCAACATGCACCTCACTATCTCCCACATCGCTTTCAAGATCTGGAGCACCTTAACTAAAGCTTTCTGACTAAGGATACACAAAGTGCATCTCTCCCCTCCTTGTAACCAGCACAGATAAACTACCTGTGCAAATTTTCTCCAAGGAAGTTTTTTTGTTTCTCTGAATGCCAAATCACTTTTATATTGGCTTGAAATTAGTTCCATACAGTCATCAATTGCCAGCTTCACATCATTGCATTCTAACAAATTCTGGTAAAAATGGTGTAGAGGGAAAGTTTAGATTTTTAGCAACAAGGCCTAGGATTTTTCAGCATCTGTTTCTTTTAAGAGTCATCTGTACACAGACATTATTCTTTTACCCTGCGAAGGAAAAATCAGGTGTTAATTGACACCATTAACAATAGTCTAAGAAGCTAACAAAGAGATACCCCTATGAATGAAATCACACAAATATATATTTACACATATACACACACATGTATATGTGGTTTAAATTTGTCAACATTTTTCATACAGCTGATTGTTTGTTTTGAATTTATATTTCCCATTTGCTTCCTTCCTAAGTTTGTTTCTCTTATTTCATAAGTAACACCAAGAACTGTAAATAAAATAATAGCTAAATTTCTTAACTAAATGAGGCAGAGAATAAATAACATATTTCATATTTTCACTTTATTTTCTTTTTCTTCTGCATTCTTCAGGAAAGTACTCAAGTCTTCAGTGGGCTTCATCTCATGAACAAATGCTAACATATAGACATGTACAAGACATTAATGAAAACAAATATTTTCACCATTCAGGAAAATAATTTGACATACTGGTGAATACAGAAAAACAAATGATAGTTTGCTTCAGAAGGCAACTTTTCTTGTTAAAAGTGTGGAAATGGGAGTTACTGTGGAAGAAAGTAGTTCCCCATGTATACAGTCTACAATAATAAGCTAGAATATTAAAACATGAATTGAATTTCCCAAAGATTTCACTTGGACTCTAACTAGGTGCTATGAGCTATACAAAAAAAAAAAAAATATATATATCTGCCTATATTCTAAAAACATGCAATAGGGTTTGCATTATCATTTACTAATCACGTATAACAGCAGATTACCTCTTTCTACACAGTGCTATGAGACGATATGTGACCTTCCCTTCACCCCAGGGTACTTATGAATTCATCCTACAAACGGTCTGCTACTCACAAACAAATTTTAAGAGATTCTATGCAAATTCTTTAGATTGGGGAGCTAAAAATATTAACCAGCATTAAAAAGCCTAAAATTGAAAGTCTACCAGGAATCAATTCTGAGGCAAACTTATTTTATTGGCAGCTCAAGATTTTTCAAGATTTAAGAGAAACCAGTCTCAAGCATGTGTACACATTCAGCAGATCTATCAGATGACCAGCAGTTAATACCTCTTTTTCTGCTCTGATGTAAGTTAGGTGAGTGTTTCAATCCTGGAACAGTCTCCAGGTAATTCCTCTTGCATCCTTACAATCTTCACATTCCTGAACACTGCCTGATCGATGGCATTTCATTTCAGTTTGATGTAAACATAAAACATTTGATTCTTTTTTTCCCCTTAATAATCCTGCTTCATTGTCAAATACCTTTTTGGAGGCTTAAAAAAAAAAGAACTGTTTGACAGGACCATCCTTCACTTACGGTAAAATTAGGGGAAATAACCCTGCTCAAAATGCCGTGCATATTTTTATATTATTATTGTTAAATATTTGTTAAGTACCTATATCACAGTAAGTACTTTTATATTTATCAAAAGTCTGTACTTGAGAATAAGTTTTAAATTGTCTAGAAAATGGACCATTTGTAGTACTGGAATTAGAACAAATTCACCATTCTGTTTAAAACTAGTTTCACTTAGAATTAACGGGACTCCCTGGGATTTGAAGTTTTCTCTTCCTTGAAGTCAAAAGGCAAAACGATTTAGACACCAAACTGAACGGTGTGTAAATTCCAGGAAGGTCCCTTCAAAAAATTATCTTAAAAAAAAAGAAAAAAAGGAAGTTAAGAGAAGCAGTTTATTCCCCAAATTAAAAGAATAGTTTATTGTTTGTTTAGGGTTAATATCAACGCTCCGGCAACCAACAAAGATAAGTGACAAATTAGCATAAAATCGAACCAGTTACAAGTAGCCTGAAACGAAAATTGTAATCAGGAAAGCGGGCCAACTGCCAAGCTCCATTCATAAGCAAATACCCAGCACAATAGTGTGATTCATGCGTCTTCGTTTACACAAGCCAGAGATTGGCAAGTCTGAAAAAAATACTTCATGTTTGGAGCTAGGCAAACAAAGCCAAGGAGCAGTACAAACACCAAAAGACAAACAACTGAAAGAGGAACAAAACGAAACAGAGCAAGGGGAAGGAGCCTACCTTCTGTCAGCCAAGTCTCCTGGAACTGGCTCAAGTCCTGGAAGAGGTCTGCATGAGAAGCGAGAGGTCTCCTCAGCAGACCGCTGGGCAGGGACAGCGGGATGCTCCGGCCACGGAGGTGCCGGGCGGGACGCGGAGGTGGGGGCGGAGGCGCAGGGGGAGGACCTGCTCCTTGCCCAGGAGCCTCCACCGTCCCCATCCGTCCCTCCACACACACCCCCCGCCCCCCTTACCTTCCGAATCCTGAGCCGGCGGCAAGGCCGGCTCCCCGGGTCTCTTCCCAGCGCCCATCAGAGCTCCGCCACCGGGAGCCGCCGGGCCCGGCGGCTGCTGCTGCGGAAGGAGCAAGATCAGCGCGGGGTCCCTGGCCGGAGCGGGCCCCGGCCCAGAGCCTCCCCCCCGTCCCCCGCCGCCCGGCGGAGCCGCCACGCACCTGCGGGAAGGTGAACGGCACCTGCTGATCCAGGTACCCCTTCATCCTGCCGCCCGGGCGCGGGGCTACCGGCTCACGGCGGGATCCTGGGGAAGGCGCAGGGGGAGGTGGCGGCGGGCC
>NW_010972546.1:3185468-3271514 GCF_000737465.1 Haliaeetus leucocephalus
CGGCCCACGCGGAGCCCGGAGCAGCCCCGCCCCGCCCGTGCAGTCAGGCCGCTGCGGGCCCGGGGGCGGCCTCCCATTGGTGCATCGCCTCGCTCGCTGCCTCGGCTCGCCCGCTCCTTTGTTTCATCGAATTTGTGAATGAAGCGCTGGGTCGGGACACGCCCGCCAATCCCAGCTCTTTTTGGCCCTCACCCAGTGAAAAGTGGGAGTAGCTTTAGCCTTCGGGGCCAATCAGATCGCGGTCCTCTGGTATTCATTCAAGGACGGAGCTCCCATTCATAAAAAAAACCTCCCGAAGTTCATTCACGAGAGGCTGCAAGGCGCTCCAACTGTGCCTACTGTGCATGGCAGAAGTATGCTTAGCCTGCACTTTCAGACTCCCACCCAGCGTGGCACACGACCAGGCCTGCTCGTTCTCACGCACACTGCACTCATTTAAAAACAGTCTTCAGGTACGTTCAATTCTGTTCTGGGGAAGTTCTTTCAGTTTCAACAAGGTTTGGAAAAAATCTCACTCATGCATCTGGAGTGAACGTAATTAAAGCCCTGGCTGCCAAAATCAGTTTTACTCTTAAAATTTTAAGGGACAAGAACATAAAATAAAGATCAAGTCCTGGGATTTGCACACCAAATAAGTGGGTTTGTGTGCTTTTATGCCTACTGGGTGCTGTCTTCTGTGCTGTGTGCATGCATCCTGTTATTTTTTCAAATTTCTCCTTTAAAGTTCCATAATCTTATTTAATATTTATTGGTCCTATTTGTCCTACAAAAAATATCAGTAACAGTTGGGACCCGGCAATAATACGGTAATCATTCATGGAATGTCATCTCCTAGAAGAGAAGTAGATACTCAGAAAAAAGGGAAAAGTTATCCCTAAGGCTAAATGGAAACTACATTTTTCACATGTTTTCTCTACAGCTAACAACACCGCTGTGATGTACTGATATGCTTACTATGAAGGGGGTATCTGTTATGCAGAATAACATGTTTAAGTATCTAGTCAATATATATTTTGATCTTTCTGCTAGCAGACTACAGCTCCAGTGTTCCCAGGACCCCACTGTGTCAGGACACCTGACGGAAACACAGTTCTGACGTGTCTATGAGAGCAGAATGAAAACATGCTAACTGTCAGGAAGTTTACATCCAGCGACTGGTCCCACATCCCCAAACATTGTAGACGTGGTTAAATGCAGCACTAGAATTTGAACTTACTCTGATTTGAGAAGATCACTGAAGCATACAAGTTAACCTTCTGAACTTTCAGTTTTACTGAACTTGTTTCTGCTCCGTATATTTTGTAACAATCTATTCAGGCTGTTAATTTTAATCTAGTTTTATTAGAGAACTGAAACAGAATATTTCTGCCAGTTGGACTGTGGTTAGGCAATTTATACCTTAAATGTCTTACAAAGTCTAAGTGTCAACAGATACTAATGCTTTGCACTTTTATGTGTACATATCATAGCAAAATGGCAGTTTGACTCTCAGTTACTAGTGCTACCTTTCCTGGTTAAGAGATAATGGAACCTTTGTTACTTTAGATCTGATTTCAATATATGACTGTGCTCTGCACTCTAAAGTGGGTGGGATTTTCTACTGTAACATTTGTTTGCATTATGATGATCTAATTTCCCATCCAACTGGTGGTAACAGAAATGCTGATGTAGAAGGAGACTTAGGTCTCAGCACAGTTGTCTTTTCCTTTCCCTTACTGTGAAGAGGGACTAGAGACTAGAGACTCTAGAGAACAAGCCTTATGAGGAGCAGCTGAGGAAATGGGGCTTGTTTAGTTTGGAGAAAAGGAGGCTTAGGGGAGACCTTATCACTTTCTACAACTACCTGAAAGGAGGTCTTAGTGAGGTGGTATCAGTCTCTTTTCCCAAGTAACAAGTGATACGATGAAGAGGAAATGGCCTCAAGTTGCATCAGGGGAGGTTTACATTGGATATTAGGAAAAATTTCTTCACTGAAAGGGTTATCATGCACTGGAACAGGCTGCCCAGGGAAAAGGTTGAGTCACCGTCCCTGGAGG
Organism: Haliaeetus leucocephalus; assembly: GCF_000737465.1. NCBI lineage: Eukaryota > Metazoa > Chordata > Aves > Accipitriformes > Accipitridae > Haliaeetus > Haliaeetus leucocephalus. Next base: position 3,187,505 of record NW_010972546.1, read on the forward strand.
TATTTAAAAGACATGTAGATGTGGCACTTAGGGACATTGTTTAGTGGTGATTTCCAACATAAATAATTCTATGATTCCTAGTCAGAGTGGTCACTGCAGTTTGTGAGTGCGTATGTGTGAATGAAAAAGCAGAAAGGCACAGTGTAGATATGAGCTACAGTGACTGCGTGCATTTGACATAGCAAAGTCACCATTTTTACTAGCCAGGCAGTAATGCTATTTTTTTTGCTGTGACTGAGATGTGTTGCCAGTACTATCATTGAATTCCTCTAATTATTTTAATTAAATTAAGATCAACTCATCCCTTTTTGTATTGGGACCCTTCTGTAATGTGAATGTCTAAACAGGTTTACATATGTATGTGTATTTATGTCTGTGCATACCTGTGTAGGATACCTGAAATTTTCCTGACACCCATAAAAGTACTGTATGGAAGACGAACTACATAAAAGCTTATTTTTGATAGCTGCACAGAGGCAGGATCTGGGACAAACTTTTCCATTTTTTTATTGCTTTGGAGCCTGTGAAAAATGCCATGCAGCCTAATTAGAAGGACAGTATTAACCGGGGCTAGACACACTGGCCATTGAAGGGAAAATCACCGAGAACTTGGGGCTTCCAGATCAAGCCATGTTATTATAGCTTTTATGTTATTGTAGCTCTTTTTTCCCTTCAAGCCCAAACTCCTAGACCAGATTCAGGTTTCAGCATCTTTTGTTTGTCAAAGCAATTTACTAGCAGTAAAAAGCTGGAAAGCTTGAATTCCTGTGCTAAGAAGGTTAGAAAGCAAACAGACACATGGCACTAAATTGCTAAATTTATCATTTAAAATACCTCATGATTTTGAGTCAATTTCAAGAGATCTGGGGAAGGGGGTTTTTTAGTTTCCGTTAGCTGGGTTTGACATTAATATAAACTGATATATTGTTCCTTTGTCTCTAGGAAACATTCTTACTCCACCAAGTAGGATTCAACAGGCTACTTCTGGTTTCCAATATCCAGGCAGTAATTAGTGATAAAGAAAGATGCAGCATAAAATCCACAAAACTAAAAAAAAATTTTTCCTCCACTGGTCTGGGCAACTGAGTCCAATTATTTGACACATTTCACTTACATCACAAGCTCTTAGGCTGGAAACAGAAGCACATAGTACATCACCTTAAAAGCAAAGAAACCATTAAGCAACAGTACAAGAGATACAGTAATAGAATGAGGCAGTCATTATCATGGCACAGCTGATCTTGATGGTGAGTTAAGTATCACAAGGTGAAACTGATGCTGCTGATCATGAGCAAGGTTAGTCTCTGATTGATCCCTTTATGACAACAGTGGCCTCGGGGGATGAATCATGCTTTAAATCAGTTTGCCTCTTCACCTACCTCTTTTTGTGTTCCGTACTTTCCTCAGTGATCTGTATGAATCCTTCCTTCTGTTTTCATAAAGTTGAAATAGGAAAAATATTGTTGGCTAATAATTTGGAGGATGCAGAGTTTGTAAACAGGGTAAGAGAGAAGCCTTGGATTCCTGGGAAAGCTGCTGACTTCATATCAGGAAATATTCAGGATGGGCAAAAGGTTAGTAGAAGTTACAAATAACAAATTACGTAGCTTGCTTGCTTGATAGTTTCTCCTCCATTCCTCAAGTGCTTGTTGTACAAATATGTCACATTTGTTTTCAAAGGCTGACTAATCATCAGATGTAGGAATATGATTCTGGAGTTTCTCTTTGCAGGCTCAGCAATTAACATTCAGGGTGATTAATTGCCTTCTATTTTTTTTTTTTCCTTAAAATGTAGAATGTGTGAAGAGTTCAGAAGTGATATACAAACCAGACGGGAACAGATTCTTGCTTATAAAGTATTAGCAATAAATTTATTCCAACATTGAAATCCATACTGCCTGACATGTTTCTTCCCTGGGCTTACAGCTTATTTTTCTTAGTTACCAATTGAGTTCTGTGTATAATCCCCCTCCCTCTCCTGTGTCCGCCCCCGTGATTTAACTGTTTCCATCTATTGTACTGGTTTGAGAAAACCCAGTCCTGAGTTTCAGATGCATCCCTTGCAGTCCTCACCAGTTATGGTTAGTGCATTGTAAAGCTCCCAGTGACAGATCCTGACACAAACAGGAACAAATGGCAAATGTCTTAGTGAAAAACTGAACGTTGAAAAGATTTTCTGTACTGTAGAATGGAGCATGAACAGACCTGCAGTTTTATAAAAATAATAATAAACAAACAGCTGGATTAAGAGCTCAGGTTTCTTAACATCAGGCTTGAAATCACCCCAGCACTCCTCAATACCCTGTTGTTCCTTGGACAGGAATATCACAAATAAGATGCTGAGTCTAGTCATTGCCTGTTGGTATCAGTCATCTTTGCCTAGTAAGGTGATGCAATACCTGAGAAAACACAGAAATCCTGATACTGGAAATACCTGCCGAATAGTTGTGAAGTTGAGTTGGAACTACACACTAATGACAGTGTGCAAAGAACAGGCTGGGGAGAAGGAGCGTGTTCCCTGAGCTGTCCTAATCCTCTTCTCTCAGTTACTGCTTCTCTGTCTCTTGCTGCCTGGCATGTGGCAGGAAACATCAGGCTGGTCTCTTACACTGCAGAGAAGCAAAATGGAAGAGACTGCTAATTGAAGGAAGCATCATTTAAAGAATATTCCTAGAGTGAATATGTCTGCTTATATTTTAGTGAACAGTCCAACATACAGGCATTACATGTGCGGATTCTCTTGCTTGTTGTTTCATTAGAGGAAAATGCTTTGTCTGTGTTTCTAGATACTTTTCTTTTGTAGCACACATGATGGTGACCTGCATTTTGGCATGAAAGGTCTGAGGGTCAAGCCTTTGCAACCTAACAATTACAGCTTTGTTGCATTCTACTGTCAATGCAGCAGTGTCTTGTTAATGTTGTTGAGGCTATGGAAGTTTGAGCCCATGCAGCTGATGAGTCTGTGGGCAAAGACATTTGCCTCTGGAGTGTGTGCGATCTCTCATCCAGTCTGATAAGATTGACTCAGGCCAGAACCTTAATGAGGATTTTCCAAATGAGCATATTCAGCAAGGGACTGGTAAAAGAGCGTGGAGCTTAGTGGCTGAGCATCTGACTACAGTGGGGTGGTGTACAGAAACAGAAAATGTGAGTTTTCACTCGGTAACATGTGGATTACTCTGCAATCCACTTCCTAATGTGTCCATCACTTAGAATTTTTGGGTATTATAGCTGTTCTTGATGATCTGTTTTAGTAATATGAATGACATTATATCTTTGAACCGTGCTTTTTTTTTTTTTCAGATTAAGATGAAAAAGTGTTGATTCTCTTTAACTATTGAAGTTAGTCTCCTCCATCAACATGACTGAATTTTAACAATGCTATCAGATAATTGCTTATGAAGTTACATGCCATTATTCCAATAGCTGATTGTTCTCATTGTGAAAAATTTTCCTCTTGTGTCCAATTGGAATCTACCCAGGAGTAACTTGTACCCATTACCCCTAGTCTTTTCCATGTGACTCCTTGTAAAAAGGGAGTCTCCATCTTCTTTGTAGCCACCCTTTAAATACTGGAACATAGTGACAAGGTCTCCCCTAAGCCGCCTTTTCTCAAGGCTGAACAAACCCAGTTGTCTCAGCCTTTCCCCATATGGCAGGCTCCCCAGTTCTTTGATCATCTTTGTGGCCTTTCTCTGGACCATCTCCAGCCTGTCCACTTTTTTTTTTTTTTATAGTGGGGACCAAAACTGAACACAGTATTCCAGGTGCGGCCTGACAAGCGCTGAGTAGTGTGGGATAATGACTTCTTTATCTCTGCTGGTGATGCCCTTGTTGATGCAACCCAGCACGCTGTTGGCTTGCTTTGCCGCAGCAGCACACTCTTCACTCCCATATTGAGCTTCTTGTCCACCAGGACAACCAGGTCCCTTTCCACAGTTTGGCAGTGTCCCCATCCTAACTCATTTTGAGATAAAAAGTGAAGGAAAGGAAGGCTATGCCTAATGAAGCCCCAAACCAGATCTGGCATAATCAATCCATATTCCTAAAAACAGGGCAACACAACCGGAAGAAGACTAGGGAAGTCTAAATTGCAGACGCAGGTTATTGATCAAGGTTTGAAATGCACAGTATGTCTTCCTTCTAGTAAGTTCTCTTTCTCAAGACTGAATATGTAAATTGCAAAGATTACTTTTGCTCAGTCTCTTTCTGAATCTGCAAGAGGATCTATGGTAGCATGAGTTATTTACTTGTAATTTGAATTTCATGTTTTAATTTCAAGATGTTGTATATGGGCAATATGACAGGAGATTTCCACTATCCCATAGAACTTGCTTATGAGACTTGCCATGCTTTTAATCTCTAGGTGACTTTCTATAGTGAAGGTAGTCCCAGTAGGCACAGAAGTGTCTGGGTAGGTTTCTTGCACCTTTGTGTCCGAGACACAACACAGAGACTCTGGAGAAAACTGTTTTATGTAAGGTCTTGTGAATAAAATACCCTTTTTTAGGTATTCATGCCAGCTACTTTTTATAATGTTCTGAATAAGAGAAGACAGTTCAGGCACTTTGTCTGCAGGAAGGAAGCAATTAAATTATTAGCACTTTGAGAAATTAAATGATGTAAGTTATGGCAGGATAAGTTTAGCAAAATGTTATAATGTAAGAAAACAATTAAAAAGAGTTATATAAGGTTGGGTGGCTTCTTTATTGTGATAGAGTGAGCAGTTAATTGATTGTCATATCGCTATAATGTACCAGGGCAGTTGTGAGAGCAAACAGAGAAGTCTCTGCTTAGGATGTATGGAGATTAAGTGCAGAGAAAGGGACACGTCTTCTAGGGAAATGGGAGTGAGCAGCACTCTGCTACCCTCAATTCCTTTTCCCTGTATCCCATGAAGAGACATGAAGTACAGAGAAATTCCCTATCATTCTCTTCAGCTTCCAAGGCCTGATGCTGCAAGACTACATTGAGCTCTCCTCATGACAGTGATGTGGGAAGCAGAAGTGTTTCAGAATTGGATCCCAAAAATGGGAGAAGCACGGAGGTTGCTTTATCAACACTGGCAATGGAGTCATGCAGCTTCGTACCAGCCTTGCCACCAGCATCCTGTTCCTTTCCGAGAGTGCTCATGAATCTGCAAACCCTCCTAGGCTGTTAGTCAGATGTTTTGTGAAAGAAGCTGGAAGAAAATTATATCCTTTCCCATGAGCCCATTGCACTGTGTTCAGCACAAAGAGAAGCATGTAGTTTCTGGCCAGGAAAGCAGCTGTATTAGAGGAAAGGAAATTAAACCAGAAGTAGCAAGTTGCAAATCACTTGTATTGTTGCTCTGAAGAATCAGTTTCTTAAAATCTTTGAAGATAACTCTGCACTTGCTGGTACTCATAGATTTTACACTATGCACAGGCAGTACCACCTCTTCTGCTTCATTTTTTTAATATGGCTCATGCCTTTGCTGTGGTCCTGCCCTGCATTTTATGAAGCTCAGAAACAAAACCAAAAAATCTAAACTAATATTGGGTCACAGATGGCATCCCCCAGGGCAGATCAGGAGCATGTGTGCACACAGGCAACTCACCAGTCTGTCTCTAGGGCTGGGAGGAGCATTGGGACAGGGGACTGATAGGGAGGAGTCTTGTTTGCAACTCCACCACTTTCTGGATCTGGGTGAGCTCTCTCAACTGCTGTGCCTCAGTTTCATGTCTGCAGGAGGACGAGGTATTTGTATACTTACGCAGCACTGGAGATGCATCATTAATTAGTGCTTGTAGAGTACTGAAGTTTACCAGAAAGGGAAAGGATTGGGTTAAATTCTGTTGCAATGAAGGTTATAATAATTATAATCATAGTAATCGCTTTCTTATAATACTGTTTGGCACCTTCATTGCTCTAATTGCAGAAAACGCAGCAACTTCTCCCTAAATATCTACATGTTACCACTTAACAGAAAGGCACTTTCACTGTGGGTGAAAGGCCATCACCCTGCAAAGAGTTATGGATTTGGGGGAAAGTCTGGAAGGCTGGATGGGAGTCACACAGCTTGAGCAGCAGGAAGAATATGATGCTGAGAAAAGCTTGGAGGAGCTTAGAGCATGGAGCCTGCATTGTTTGGGAGTCGAAAGGGAGATGTACCTTTTTTGTAAGGCATTTGAAGAAATGCCTGACATGATTACCAATTTGTGCTGCTAACAGACATGACCTTAAGACTCCCAACCTTTCTTTCATATAGGATAAGGCAACAATATGAAGCACTGAAAGTCAGGAGTATGAGGGGAGGGCCCCTCAGTGTAGTCAGATCTACAAGCTCTGCTTTCTCTCCCTTTCTTTGCTCTACTCCTCAATTTTCACTGTTATGAAAAAATTAAAAGAAAAAGAATCTGCCCTAAAACAGTCTGCTCAGTTTTGTCTTGAAAGTGGTGATCTCCTGGCTTCACCTGTTCTTGTGATGCTGGCTGGTAGGCAGCCCTTCAGTTGGGGGAAATTTGTGTGACTGCAGGGATGACCAGAGATAAACACAGAGATGCTGCTGGAATAAGGTGCCACGTGCAACAAGTAGGGGACTTTGTCAGCAACGCTTGGCCATGCAGTTGAATTTCTGTACTGAAATGAAAAAGGACAAAAGCAACTGAGGTAGTAAGGAGGTAAAGAAGGTGCTGGTAATTATCGAGCACTCAATCAAGGCAGGAGAGAGGAACCCAGCCTTCACTTGTAGATGTATAGAGCCAGGGTACCAAAGCAAGACACATAGGTGTTAGCAGGTACTAGCAACTTATCCCATTATGGTTGAAGTAACCACCAATAAAACCTAATCAATGAAATCCCTTTTAAGTTGGTTGGATCAGTGACCCAGAAAATAGCTCCCCTGCAGAAAAGGAAATGATAGTCTATAAAGTGAGAAGTCAATGGGAAAAATCTATTAAAGCCAGTGAGCTATAAGGGGACCTTTGGTGTTAACTGAAACCTTTTGGAAAGAAGCCACAAAACTCACAGCAGACTTTTAACCCTCCCAGTGCTGTCGTGCCAGAAAAGGGCCATCTGTCCTTCTGTAGCCCAGTGGAGGGCACTGCAGACAGCCCGACTCCCACCTTTGTAATTCCCACCTCGGCAAGGAGATGCCTGTCAGGTGGAAAGAGGTGCAGCAGAAATACCAGGGCAATTAGTCAGGTTTTCAGACTCAGACTTCAGAGAAGTTTGCAACAGGGAATTGCAGAGTACTCAGCGGTGTGGGTGGTGATAATGGTGATCACTGGTCTAGTGACAGGCTCACCTTGCAGGACTTTGAACTAATTTCTCCCCCTGCCAAACAGTCAATTCACAGTATACCTAGAATTATCAGATGGCTTTTCTGTACTAAGGAAGTCAGCCAGAAGCTTAGTAATCAGCATGGCATCTTGAGCCTGGGACAGTACAGAAGATTAATCTGATGGACACAAGAGTGCATTATGAAGGAAAGGGTTTTCTGGCACCCAAATTCAAAGTAACCCACCTGACAAAAGAAGTTGAATAAAACCCAAACCTATTTCATTGCTCGTTGCATTCTTCTTTTGTTCCCAAAAGCAGCTTTCCGTTGTCTAGCTTTAGACAGTATTGATTGATTGTTAAGACTAGAAGACAAAAAGCAGAGTCTCTGCCTTGCTACTGCCTCTTCTCGGGAAATTGCTCTGTTATGTCAGAAACTAAACAGGGATCCAACAGACATGAAAACATAATTAAGTCACAACAAAACTGGGAAAAGCATCTTCAAAGAAGTTATTAACACAGACCTCCTGAAAATCTAATAATTCAGATTGTTATGCATTAAATTCCAGCTAAGCTTAATTTGGCTCAATTAACTTGTAAAATATTTTAACAAAGTGCTAGATCATCTGCCATCCCCATTCATTACATAAAAATGAAGAGAAATTCAGTGATGCAAAATAAGTCAGGTATCTAAGAAAACTGGTTATCCAGAGCTAGGTCTTGATCAATCAATACAGACTTTATTCTTGCACATGAATCACAGTAAAGAAGCTAAGAACATCCATATGGAAGCAGAAGTATCAGTCAAATCTGTTTCCACATTGTCAATTTTAAAAGTATTGGAAGAAATACAGCAAATCTGCCCCCTGGGACACTTAGCCTCTTTTGCTTTTCTCTTCACTTGCTGCCTCTGACTTTTTTTTATTACACGCAGGCAGGCCAGGGGCAGGGAGCGGGGTGGGGAGGGAGAAAGCTTGTAAACACCAGGAGACGTGTGAAAAACATGTGTAACCTCTGCATACCCTTTTTAAAAACAGTAAGAAAAATCCATAGAATTACAATGTGAGATAACTTATTTTCTAAAGAAGCTGCCTTGGGACTAAAAGGCAGGAGCTGAGCTTTTTCTTCCTGTAGTAACCATTATGTTAAAACTCCAGATTCTGAAAGTCTGAAAAGAGGATCTTACATACATCAGAGTTTTACCTTGTTTTCTTTATAAACTGTTTAGTCCTGGTGTTTAGCCAAGTAGGCTTGCCAGAGAGAACTTGGTGGTTAGTGAGGAGAAGAAGCGAGTCATCCATTTACAGTACAACGCATTTTCTGAATGAAGCCCCTGATGGGGTGGGGTTCATGCTGCTTTGCCAGACAAACTGGTTTATGGCATACTGAAAAGCTAAAGATATACAAATATATATTTTTATATGAAATTAGTTTTAAATTTGCTATTTGAAAGCCATTTTAAGTCAGCATAAATGTGCCTTACAGAATAGTTCAGTCTTGTTCTTGAAGGAGTAAATTGTGTTATCTTTTTCTGACTGTGGATATATTTATATGGGGAAGCTGGGAGAATCCCCTTCCAAACCCCACTGTAAGCAATGGTAAAGACACTAGGAGATACCACTGGCCAAGATGTGTGCCCTCCCTGGAGCTGGGAAGGGGGAAGCTCTGCATGCTGTGGGGATGCAGGGATGGTGAGGTTCCTGAGCAGCAGATGTAGAGAAACAGCCTTGTCCCACCAGGTCAAAGGCCACAATCCTGCTGGAGCTGCAGGCCCTCATGTACCTCTGCCTGCCTGGCCAGATCCCATGCCTCCCACTGTACCTTCTCTTCCATGTAAAGGGCAGCAACAGTGTGAAAAAATCCTCAGCTCTGAAATGAATTGAAATTACTCTTTCTTATTAGCCCAAAATGAAAAACAATAATCCAAGTTTTTGAAATAAATATTTATTTTTCCTTATAATTTTCAGTGTAAGAATGTTTTAGGAATTGCTCACAAGAAAAAAAACCATCAATTTCCCAACAAACTCCGACAAAGTTTTAAAGCACCTACCAATCTGTCAGAGTTTTCAGTGTTAATTCGTGGTGATGTACTGGCCAGATACTTCTTGGGGACCTCTATCTGGTCAGGTTGCTGCAGCACCTTTCTCCTTTTCAGACCACTTCTCTTTATAAAAGGCTGTGATGGCCCCTTCTGAAAGCTGTTGAAGTTATGGAGTACAGGGCCTGGCAAAGCCATGTGTCTAATATTAGTAACACAGCAGAGCACTGGGTTTCTTTGAACTTTCACTCCATATACACTTCCCCATCATCCAAAGGTTTGCTCCTTCCTTGGCATTTAAGCCTTTTGCAGACTGGGACAAAGGAAAAATACTTCTTAGGCTTTAAGAGGCTTCTGACTAAAATGGGGTCAGGAATGGTGGTTCCCATGAAAAGCTGAGTCAACTTGTCTCATCTGCCTCTCTCAGAGCTCCAGTTGTCCTGACCACTCTGGTACTAACACATCTTAGTCATTCAACACAGCAGCTGAGGCTCAGAGGGACCATGGTTCTCTCCTACCTGTGGCACCTGCAGTGGTCTGAAAAGTGAAGTTATAGTATGTCTGGGTCTTGAAAAACAAGACTCCGTACTGTCCTTGGCTCTGTGTCAGACGCCTTCATGGAAAGGGGCACTGTTTTGTGCCTTATGGAGGAAGATACACACTTTAGAGCAGGAAATAAAAAAAAAAATCTGTGCCCAAACTCCTGGATCCCAGAAGCTTTTGCAGCCTGGGAGTATGCCCTTGCTCCTCTGACACAGACAAGAGCAGGGAGTAGCTGATCCATGTTCTTTTTGACGTCTGTATGGTAAGAAACACTTCCCACCTTGGGTGCAGCCCAGGGTATACCAGTCAAGATGCTGCTTGATCTGTTGGGAGGGACAGAAAGGAGTTGTCTGGACCATTGCTCAGTCCTGTTTTGCACTCCCTTTATCATCTGTAGTCATCCCAGCTCATCTTCCCCTCCTTCCAGTGAAGGAACTTTGTGCTCTTTTAGTGAAGGTGTCTCTTTCAGCAAACCCTATGCATTGCAGAACCTCCTGAGCAAAGGCAACCCCCTGGGGCTCCTCCTGTTTACTCCAGCAAAGAATGAAGTGATTAATGAGGCCACAACCTATCTTTTCTCCCCAGGATCCACAAGAGAGGCACAGCTGAATAAATACCCCATGTTATTGCAGTCTGCTTGGTTGGGAGTCAAACTGCAGGTAGCAAAGAGCACAGCCAAATGCAGTTATTGCCACACTCTGCATCCACTGACAATCTCGCAGATGAGAGGGAGTCAGAAAGATTTATAAGGCCAAAGTTACATTCCTAGCTTTCCCTGTGCTGGAATTGGATCACTCTGGGCTTCCACTGGGGGCAGAGGATGACTCGGTCTCATGCTCTTCTGCTCTTTCAGCATGTGCCTTTAGATGAAGTCTCTGAGATATAGCATAGATGATTCAGTGTAGGCTGGTTTTTTGCATTGTCAGTCACCTCTGCCCTTATACAGCATTTTGCACTCCTCCATAGTGATAATTCATTTTCCTAACAAGCTTTATATGTTTTGGGCTCATATCCCTGTGGAATAGTATGCAAAGACCCTCATAGGGCACAGGAAGGTGAAGGGTTAATGCACTCTCCACTTAGCCAGCAGGTGAAGGTATGTGTAAGCAAGATTGAGTTCAGTAAGAAGCACAGGATCCTAGGGAGAGTTCTTATAACCACCACTCCTGGGCTTGTAACAATTTTTCTTTCTCTCCTTCCATCCCTCTGCCTATTTTGATAGACATTAGCAGAATAGAGATGATGTTTCTGTTTAAAAAAAAAAAAAAAAAAAATCTTTGGACACAATTTTCCCATGAAAGGACTTCTGTGCTGATGAAATTTTTCTAGTTCATAGCTAGGGAAATGGTAGCATAGAAAAAGGTGGGCATGCTGGAAAGAGTTTATTTAATTTTCCTTTTTTTTTCTTGAATAACACAGATTCCAAAACAATGAGTTTAGCTGTGTTGGTTGCTTTCAGGTGGACTAGTCTTCTGAGTGTTCTGTATTTTCCCGTGACTCCTGTCTTCTCCTGGTAATATTCTTGTCCGGTTCAAGGTGCACCTCTGCACTTTGTAGCTCTAGAATAGTTGTGAATTTGTCTTCCTAAATGGAATATCAAATCCTTTGAGCTGAGGCTAATGTTATTTAACACAAAGCTATTAAACCTATGAAAGATGCTGTTCTGGATCTCAGTCAATATGGTGGCTACAGCAACATGAATGCGCAGTTCCATATTCTGTAGGGGTTTTTTTTACTTTTTTTTTTTAAACAAAACACCAAAAGAACCCAAGATAATACTACAAGACCTGCAGTATGACATCTTATTTCTGCTATCTGTGAGGTATGTGAGTGCTGGAAGGCATAGGAAGCATTGTCTGTGAGATTTTCAATCTTTGTTAGTGCTTTTGCTCTCCACAGTTTGTTTCATAGACTTTTGTCTGAACACCAACAAAAAATGAAGATTGAAAAACTAAACCAAAACAATGAAAAAGGAACAAACCCAAGTCTTTAGGATGTGTGCAGTGCTTAGGTCTCAGTAGTAACACACTATCAGGAGGTGACTGCTTCCTCTCCAGTCTTTTATAAAAGCAGTACACAGAAGACTGATTCCTAATGGTTGCAGACTCAATATAACACATATTTCCAGACCTTTGCAGAATGCATTAAGGTTAAAACTTGCACTAATGTCTGGAGGAGTCTCGAGCAGCAGATGGAATAATCGGAACAGCATCCCTGGCTATTTACAAAACCTGATCATTGTCAGTCTTGCACATACCTTTCTTCTGTGACATGACAAGGCATAGCCATTTGTAGTTGCTCTGGCGGCAATGCTGTGTATTTCCTGAAAGAAGAGATTTTCAGGATTGGTTGCAAGACTCAGGCTCTTTGCTGGGCTTTCCAAGCTTGTTAAAGTACTTCTTGGTGTTGGAGGGCAAAAGGGTATGCCCAGAGTTTGTGTTCAGTCACTGGTTTCACTGGGCTCATGAATGGCTGCATCTTGTGTAATTGAGAACAGGACACAAAGTTAGCAACAATGGAGAAGCAGAGTCATAACTAGGAAAGAAAACACCAGTGACTTTTTTCAAAGAAAATCAGTACTGAATGAATTTATTTTCACGTTGTATTTAACTTCTGAAGTGTGTTAAAGTGCCTTGGACTTGAAAATAGAGTAACTCTTCTGTAATCCTTTTCTAAAGCCCACAGAGAAAAGAAAGATGTTGATTTAAGTTATAGAGCAAAAAGCATGGGGGAACCTGCTGAAGGCTCCTGCTGTTTAGGGTCATGGGTTACACTGCACAGCCTGCTGACTTGGGATCAGGCTCAAGGTTCTTGAGTGGTGGAAAAACATTTGACACTATTTTTCAGTGAGCCTAACTTGCTAACATGAGACAGCTGAGTGAACACAGACACTGTAACTAGGACAAATCCCACCTTCCTCTGAAATTTCCAAACTTTTTTTTTTTTTCCTTCCCCCTGTCAGATTCCAGACAGATGAAATTTTCTTGGCATAGACCCATTCCTGGCAACATGTCTCCTCTGAATCATGATAAATCAGGACTTGAAGATTAAGTGATTGACAGTGTGGGAAGAGAAGGTGCCTGGCTGTGTAGATCACATATGGCCTCACCTGCCCACTATTCTGCATTCTCCCTCAGATCTTGTCTGTGCTATTTCTCATTTTCTGGAAAATTCCAATTTTAATTTGATTCCAAAGGTTGCTGAGCCCAGTTGATACCGTTGTTCGCATGATAGTGTCAAGAGTGAGTACATTCCTCAGATCATAAATCATCTCAACCTGACCCCAATTAACTACAGAGCCTGGATTTCATTTCTCTCAGTTCTTACCAGCCATAACAAATTAGGTCATTCTGTGTCAGTGAGACACTGGAGCAGACACCACTGGGAAAGTCACAGGGGACTCTGTGATCCAGTTCTGTTGCAGGAAGAGCGGAGGTGATGGAATGGGTCATATCTTCCTATTGCTTTCTAAATAGGAGCTATGGGATACTTGGCAGCATAGCTAAAGGATTTTCAAAAGGATAAAGGAAAACTATATATCTTTAAGTTTTATTTAAATTTTGGTCACATAGAGAATAAGGCAATCTTTGACACCTATGGCTACCTATCTTGCATAAAATGATTTAGTCATACCTGTCCAAACTGCTGTGCAAAACTCCAGCCAACCAGTCAAACACATCATGAGCGCAGATGTAAGTTATAGATATCAGAACTGTCTTTCCTTGTTGAAGAGTCCTTCATTTTTATGCAACACGCTGCAAAGATTGCATGGAGCTTGTATAAGAGACTGTGCCTCTGGTTTTCTTAGAAAATGCACTGCTGAAGAGGTGATGGTTGATAGATGTCTCAGCTTTGAGAGATTCTTCTGAACTAGCACAGCACCATTGAGAAGGATTCATTGTTCTGTAGAACAAGAACTTTTTGAGCTCAGTGTGATCCAGAAATCAACAAGGTGTGGAAAGGGTGCTGAATCCATCATTCCAGAGGCTGAGATTTATACCTTGAATTTGAACAGGAAAATCCAAATTACTCTTTCTTATAATTCACCGTTTTCACTATGTTGTTTTAGCAAAAACATTTATATTGTTCATTTAATATTAAAAGTGTAATAATTCCTAGATACCATAGATCCCTTTCCTTTAACAAGTCCATGTGATAAGATGAAGAGATGCAGAATTGAATCGCAGCTGCACAAGACCCTTAGAGGAAAGATCTAGTTAAGGAAATGTCTATACTGCCTGTGACTCTCTGAAGTTCAACACTTCTAATGCCTCTACCTTGCAGATAGCTTGTATCCTAGACTGCAGCAGACCACCAAAGTCCTTCATTAATATATTACTGGTTATGGCATAGACTTTACAGAGCATGGAAAAAAGGAAGCCTTTGCAGAATGGGCCTTTGCAAACTGGAACCAGGGTAGAAATATAAAGCTTACATTTTGGATTACTAATTTGTTTGTATGCAAGTCCTAAAACTAGAAAAATTTCAGGCTGAGTGTGAATAGATAGTTGTGTTTTCTGACATAATTCTTGGTGCACAACAGCGGTGCTGTATGCTAACGTTTCCTCACCTACTGCACAGAGAGTTGGAAGTCAGCAATTTGAACGCCTAACTTACTCTGCAAACACCAGTCACTTGCATTTGCCTATACCCCTGCTGGGATAAGAACAACCAACCTTAAAGAGAATGTTTAACATGTGTAACAGAAGACGTAAGTCACCAGAGGCAGGAAATCCTCAGAGACGAGACCAGAGGCTGAACTGAGCAGCAGTACGCACTTGAACACTAATTCCAGTACCTGGCAAACAATCGAGGCAGGCACCCAGTCCACCTTCTTCCTGTTGTGCCTGAACAGCTTCTTGCAAAGTCCCAGATATTCTAAGGAATACATTTATGGTCTACATTCTGCAGTTCTGCACCTGAAAGCCCAGTGGACACCCCAAAGCAAGAGAAAAGCAGCTTGCAATGCTGCCAGTAGGGTGCAATGGAGGTGGAGGCATCTCAAGCACTGCAGCATTTACAGTCATGACCAAACTTTAAATTCTAAGGTTTAATCTGTGTATAAAGTACACAGGTGTGTTTTAAAATATATGCATCATCTTCTCACATGCCCTTATAATTATATCTTCACTGACTTCAGCAATGGCCTGATTTCAAATTATATAAAACAGGAACAAATGTTATGAAAGCAAGTTAGAGCTGCCAACATTCAATGTGTTTGAACATCATTCTCCCATAAGCAGCTGTAGGACAGATAAATATGGCCATTAGTGGGTGGTGTGCCAGTCTGGCAAGTGGTGGGGTAGGTTATTTAGTATTTCAAGAAATGCACACTCAGCATTAGCAGCCAGTTTAACTTCTGAAGAATAAAGCATTTTATTTTTGTTTCCAATAAAAATTACCTGCCTTTAACCCAGTTGTATACCATTGCCTACTTCTCAATAGTTTTTATTTGTGAAACCTCATACTGTTAAATGCAATGAGCTCATCCTTTTTCTTGGCATCATCTCATCTTGATTCTGGCAGAGACACAATGAAATTACAGCAGAGAGAAGACTGTAAAAAGAGGGCTCATTTTTCTTCTAAAAATAATGCTCGTCAAGTTAGCCCTAGCAACTGTGAAGGAAAGTAAAAATTCAAGCCAATTTTCATATTTGAAGTTATGCACAGATTCCAAATCCAACATTATTACCCTTGTGTTGTTTTCCAAATGGTGAGTTATATTCTTCACATATGTAAAAGATGGTGCAGCAACTGCGACTAGACTAGACTAGAATGCTTCAGGTTGAAGGGACCTGCAACGATCATTCTAGTCCAACTGCCTGACCACTTCAGGGCTGACCAAAAGTTAATGCATATTATTAAGGGAACTGTCCAAATGCCTATTAAACACTGACAGGCATGGGGCATTGACCACCTCTCTAGGAAGCTTGTTCCAGGGTTTGACCACTCTCTTGGTAAAGAAATGTTTCCTAATGTAAAGTCTGAACCTTCCCTGATGCAGCTTTGAACCATTCCCAGGCATCCTGTCCCTGGATCCCAGGGAGGAGAGATCAGTACTTTCCTCTCCATGTTTCTTCCTTGGGAAGCTGCAGAGAGCAATGAGGTTGTCTCTCGGCATCCTTCTCTCCAAACTAGACAAGCCTGAAGTCCTCAGCTGCTCCTCATAGGACATTCCTTCCAGCTCTGTCATCAGCTCTGTTGCCCTCTTCTGGATGGTTCAAGCACCTTAATGTCCTTAAATGGTGGGGCAAATGTTTGGCACACGCCAGGATGTGGTTTGCTCTCTTGGCTGCCAGGGCACACTGCTGACTCCTCTCCTGATTTATACTTGTGTATGGCATTACTCCCTCCCAAGAATAGAATCCAGCATTTGTTCTTGTTGAATTTCATGCCGTTGATGATTGCCCAATGCTCGAATCTACCTGGATCCCTCTGCAACTGTTTTAACTCTTTTTCAACATCCAGGGGCTGCTCTCCAAAGGACAAGCTTTTGACTGGCCTCAGAATATTTGACCCCTACATGTGGTTTCATCTTCAGCTCTAGAAAGTTTCAGGCACAACTTCCTCTCCAGCTGCTCTCTCAACTTGTTACTGGCTGAGACATTCTTACAATGCAAAAAGAAAAGAATTACAAAAGAAATTATGTATAAGCAGTAATGAGATGCTGTGGGCCAGACTCTGATCTCTCAAAGATGAGTAAAGCCATTCCTTATAATAACGTCAGGATAAGAACAGTATTGTCATTGAATTACTGGACAAAGGCTCCAGATGCCTCAGTTCTCTTACTAGCACTCTTCCAGCATTGGACATGTCCCCACTTTACAGTTAGAGAGGGAGGGTACATAGGACTATTTTTACTTTCTTCTCAATACTTACCTATTGTAAATGACAAAATACCTTTGAGACAAGGCCTGCTCTGAGCTGAACACTGTGAGGCTCTGATCTTAACTAATGTCTCATGGTGCTACAAAATGCAAAGGGTAAATGAACTGGAATGTTTTCCACTGAGTTTGTTTCCCTTACGGCTTTCTCAGACTTTATGAACAACTCTGCTAGAATCTGGAGGCTTGCTCTTTAAGGAAATTTAGCAAAAGCATGAAAAGTATTTAATTATTGCAATAGAATGACTATTCATGCTTATTTATCTAATGTTTGAATGGTTGGAAATGTCTTCTCAGTATGTGCATTAAAGACTTCCTGCCTTGAGCGTGCAAAAGACTCTGAGCATTCACAGGATATTAAACAGATTCATAATGGAACCTAACAGTGCAAACATGTCTTCACTGCAGACAGGAATGCCACAAACCCTTATGTTGTGTAATATAAAACATAACCCAGTTGTGTCTGTGTTTTCTTCTGCAAATAAACAAGGGAGAGATGTGCCTAAAATGTTTCCCTGAGACAGACAATTTCTCATCTCATTATTTCATTCTCTTTTTAATAGATTTATTTTTTAAGGTGATACTTTAAAGAGCTTTATTATAACTTTGCTATAACTCAACCCAGGTAAATTAAGGCCACTTGAAGGCAGTGAGTAGCCTGACACAGGTCCATGCTGCTAGTCCTTTTAAATAAGAAGCCTTATTTTTTACTTCCTGTAATTTTCTTGGTAGAATGTATAGAACAGGGTATTGGATACATATGCATCCAATGTTTGCTGGAAATGTTTAAACTGAAACAGCTCTATGACTAAGAGTATATTTCAGAATTCTTTTTTCCTTTTTAAATCCCCCAGCCATTTCCTAGAGCTGCACACAGCTGCCTCTGCTCTGCTCTTTCTGGCAGGGCTGATGAGCAGTTCTTATACAGTTAGGGGAGAGGTACCATTTTTGCAGCCAGCAGCCAACCACGCGCTGTGCGAAAGAAAGAGGCACTGTTGTCCTTCTCTCCTTGTGTATAAGACTGATCCTATAACATATTTAAAAACTGATGTGAAGCATACAAAAAGAATATATTGATAATTGTACATGAGAAATCTGACATAAAGGAGCATCTGAGCTAGTGCTGTTGCAGAAAGATAGAAAAGGAGAAGAGATATGCTGGTATCAGAGCGTAAGCTCTTGAAAATGAGGGTTCAGTTTGTTTGGTTTTTTAAAAGTTTTTCTTATTGCCATGTAACTCCAGAATTCTCTTAAACTTTCTGTCTTTCTCCTTCCCAACATGTGAGAATGCCCTGCCAGGTCTGATCGGACTACTGTTTGACTTATCATCTTTCCAGTGTGTCTAGTACAGGCTCTACACAGCTCCATTGGTCATGCCTGTAAGCAAATCTTTAGATGCCCACCAACCACGATGCACTGCACATAATACCTGCATGGCTGAGCATGTCCAGTGAGCACTTGAGGCAGGCTGTGTTGTGTTTCAAGTGCTTACGGCGGCAATTGTAGCTCAGAGGAGCTGTGGGGCTTGTTAATCCCGAGGGCTGACATGGGGAGGGTAGCATACAAATCTGCCTGCCTGAGGACAAAGTAGGAGTAAATTCCTCTCATACTTGCATTTGGGTTCTGTTCTGGACTCCACCTGTCACAAATAAGGGTAGCAACCATTAGGACGTTTAAAGCCAAATAATCAGGGAATGCAACTTTTGGGTCTTTCCTATTGGGAATGTAGTATTCTTTATTTTTACTTGCTCTTGTCTTGTTTGAAGGCCTGCTTCCAGCTTTTTGTGAAAATCAGGAGTTTCCCTGCCATAAATTTCACGGAAATGCTGTATTATTTCCTCTCTTAATAAGGTGTAAAGCTGGAGATTGCAGTCAGGTCTGAGTACATTAAATTAGATCACTTGAGCAAAAATCAGCTAATGATACACAAGCATAGACTGAAGTCAGCCTAAAATAGTCACACTGAAGGAAAGAAGAGTAGGGCTGACCTTGGGTGCAAGCAGAACTTGATATGAGCAAGAAATCTCAAAACACCTGAATGAAGCACAGCTTCTTGAGCTACACTTTTTCCCAGAATCTCCTTTTCAATTAACTTCAGACAGAAACAATTGTGAATAATTATTATGGTGAGTGATACTTCTTTTCCCTGGAAAATAACTTCCTGGCCAGATTTGTTAGTGACCCTGACACTGGGACTGGAGGTCTGTCCTCCTCCCTCCCTGCAGCTAAGGAAAGTGGATGAAGCAATGAAATTAGATCTGATAGGTTTTTCTGAATTGGAAGCTGTGCATAGATCCTCATCAGTTACATCGCTTCTCTTGAGAGAAATATAGAATGGAAAGAGTTGAAATGTCGATATATAGAAAAGGGTCAAAATATAGAACTATAGAATGAAAAGTAGATGAAAGTATAAAACTGTAAGGATGTTTGTGGTGAGTACTGAAAGGAGGAAACAATCCTTTTTCTGGTGTCTCTCCCATCATCAACTTCACTGTAGCGTTGCTGGGCTAACGCTCACCTGGTGATAAATTCCCAAGTGTAGAAAATACTCTGCATGTGGGATTCTGGGTGACAGATTATCATGGGGCATGAGTGTGGGGCATTTGGAATCTTTCACTGGAATAAAAGCTGAAGGCTGTAAGAAAGCCTAAGTGTCAATTCACATGTCTGTTTCCTGCTCCAAAGCCAGGGACCCACAGCATGACTGAGGGAGGTTTAAAAAAAATTTTTTTTTTTTTTTTTTTTTTTGAGAAGGAAAGAAAGAAACATGACTCAAACTTCCATGGTATGAAGTCACCATCCTCTCTGTTACTCACTCCTGTTATCTCTTTGCAATCTTTTCCCAAAGGAGCTTCCAGACAACTGGCTGCTTAACCTTGTGTAAAAGTTCTTTAAATAAATAAAATTAAAAATTACAGTATAGAGAGAGGGAATAGTAGTGGAAAAGTCTGGTCCTGTATGAAAACCCTTCCTTCATGTAGAAATTAAAACAATGTGGCATTGTGTGTGTGGAGAGTGGGGAAAAGCTGTAGGGCCCTGCAGATGCCTGCCCATACCCAGTACTGCAGTGGAAACTGCCCCATTGTAATTCACAAATATAGCCTGAAAGGTGATAGCCTGGTGCTGAGATTATTTTACAGCCACACCAGGCAAGTTCCAGTTAGACAGAAGCCCTTCTACTGTAATCACTGGAAGAAAATGGATTTCCTGTCTATCTGCCTAGAAATGCTGCATGGATCCAGTATTCAGAGTCCAGTCACTAACGCAGACATATAATATTTCTTGAAGGGGCTGTACACTTTCCTCAAGGGAAGGGAATTACCCAAAATATGAGATAGTGGCTGATGAAACTTAATATGAGCACTGCTAGAGGCAGGGGAAGAAAGTGGGGTAATTGAAAAATTGTGTGTCTGTTCTGTAAGCTGCCCTGATCCGTTGTGTGTGCTTGTCTCTGCGAGTAGGAAATTCTACTGGAAGTAGGATTTGTAAGCTTTGCTCATGTAGAATATGACCCAGTCAAAATCTCTGGCTGTGAAGTGTTTCCTAAAAGGGCTCTCTTGTTTTCCAGACAGTGTGAAATGAAGGGTTTGGTTTGTTAGTCACACCATGCCCCCCAATCAGGAGGTCTGTATGTGTGGGGGCTTTAAGGACTCTCCCCATTAGCTCATGACAGGCTGGGAGGTTGGAGGAGAACTGGAGAAGAAATGTGCACTTTCAGTAGCTACCAGGCACCCCGCATACTGTAACCTGTGTGCTCTGGGCGCAGCCTCGTTTCCTGCAGCACCCTGCATGCCAGCTGGGATGTGTGCCAAGCAGGGAGCAGCACGACATCTCTGTGCCCCCAGACCCGTTTCATCTGTGAATGGGGAGAAATGAGTCATTTCCCAGTGGTTGGGGTGTGAAAAACTGTTGAAAGGTGGGAGCGCAGGAGTTCTTGGCTAGGAGGGGAGGAAGTCTGTTTTGGGTGACAATACAAGCATGAGATAAAGGTGATCAAGTGAAGCTCTGGCTGCCCCCAAATCCACTGCTTTCATGTCAGTACTAATGGCTCACTCTCCCTAAAATTCTAGTAATTGCTAAACACAAGCACATAATTCCGACTGCTCTTTTTGTAAAGCTAAAATGGCTGTCTGTGAGCTGAGCAGCTAGCAGAATGCCCTAAGTGAGGGCTTTACATGTCCCCACAGTGTGTCATACACATGGCAATTCTCAAGCTGCCCATAGATCAACGTGTTACATAAAACATATGTGATGCTCCATGAGACATGGCAGCTCTCGAGAACTTTAAGGGGCAGTAGGACTTTCAATGGTTTGCATTCAGACCAGGGTTGGGTTTTTTTCTGTGTAAAATGCTGAGAAACCTCTGATTGTTCTTCCCTAGATTTCCAGCCTGATGTATTTTCAGCTGAACGCTTCTCCAGCTTCCACAGCAATAGGTTTCTCTGCCATCTGGTGTGCGTTAACCTTTGCACTCCTTAACAAAACATTAGGCTTTTCTAGCCATGTGATAAGGTGTATCCAGTGAGAAGAGAAAAATGGCAGGCTAGGGTTTTTTTTCTACGTTACATTGACAGACTGTTGTTTCTACAGCAGAGCAGCATCTCAGCAGAGATTAAGGTTTGGTGCCACTCCCCTAGACCCAGGAAGACATGATCATAGTTGGCCTTAGGAGGTGGAAAGGGAGAGCTGCTAATTCTGAAAGAAACTGCAGGATTGCTTTCATAATTGGTAAGAAGAAAACACCAGCCAGGGGAGTTGCAGGACAGCGGTCTCATGACACGACCAGACATATGTGTGTCTGTATACAGACTCAACCCATGTGCCAAAGATTTTTCCCTTTCTGGCCACACTTGCACACATCATCTATGCAGACAACACTCAGTAGCTGTAAAGTATCTGTTGTCATAATTGCTGCATCATTTGTTTATTAGTGTAAGATACCTGCTTCCCTTGGCTAGATCTAGAAAAGATAGATGTTACTCCTGGATATGGAAAAAGCAGTCTCACAATTGCTTTTATAGGGACCGTGGGATTTGGCAATGAAATATGGAATATTCTAAACTATATGGGATATCTAGACATGCTATCTGGGGCATCTGCATTATCTCCTGATACTGCATAGCTAATCAAAGAACAGTGGTATCTTCCTCTAGAAGGCATAGGTTGCTTGTACCTTTTCAGTGCACATGCATGGTTGGCTATAGCGTGTTTGCTTATGTTTATCATTTAGGCTGATAATTCAGACATAGCTCTTCTAGCAGTGTTTACACTGTCAATCCATGGTTCTGTGGCATAACCATAAGCTGTGTGTTTTGTTGGAGCTGGCACCGTTTTATCCAACACTAACCACCCAGCCTGATGAGAAAAGATACGCAGAAACCAAATATGCAACAGCTGAGACAGTAACTGTCTACAACGGAAGATTTAGATTATGTCTTGGCCAAGATGTACACTGAAATAAAGTTTGACAGAACACAACCATATCCTGTGTGGGACTCTTCTCCTTTTCATTACTCAGTAAAATAAGGTTGCCTTGTCAGGCCTGATCCAAAGCATTTCCTGTCACAGGAGCTTAGGCTATCATTGTCAGTGCATCTCTAGAGACCCACCTTACCACAGCAATAAACAGTGCAGATAAATGCTGCCAGCATAGAGTAACACTGAATAATGAGGAGAGGCCAGGCTGTTGGAAAGTGCATGCAGGTAGCTACCCTAGATTTGTGTAACTCATCTTGAAAAGATCTCTTTATATTCCAAACAGCTGAAACAGGGTGCTGCAATGTTGTTTCTCTAGAAATTAAAGGTCACAAGAAAGAGTTGAAATGCCAGCTTAATTGCTTTTATCTAAAGAATTCAAAGGGATTTTTAGTAAGAAGGGTGTCTTTGTGAAATATGGATTATGATTTTTTTTTTCCAGATTGGATTAATCTTAATTCCAGAAGTCATCACATACCAAACATCTTTTGTGTGTGCTTGTTCTCTCTAGATATGTGTACCTATGTATAGATATGTATCGTGATTTTGCTGTGCATCCTTGCATTTTACTTTTTTTGACAAATTGCTTTTCCAGATTATTAAATATAGAAAAAGAAGCATCCAGGTTTTTTCACAGGTTTTCTTCATAGCTGGCATTCTTTTCATTATGTTGATTTTTGTGACTACTATTCACTACCTGATAGCATAGTATGGAGTTCTTGGGAATGTGTCAAAGTAGCATGTCGGAAGAGGTGTGACTTCCATTTGCTCATTTTCAGGAGTCACAATCTGGGGGATAATTTGAGCTGGTTATACAGGTTGTGTACCCAGCAATGCTCACCCATACTGCTTATCTTTGTTTATAATCTCAAAAGAGAGAGAACCTCTTAAAGTTCATATGCCTGCCACCCAAACGTGAACAGCTGGCTCAGTGAGGATGGTATGATTTCTCTCATTTCCTCTGTTAAGATAAACTGCCTGAGGATTTATTAGAGACTTTATAGGTCAAACTAGAGAGCAAGCAGTCAAGCGTAACCTTATAGGAAACTTGAGATGCACCCAAAACGCTAATCTTGACCATTTTCTGGATGCCCTTTTGGACTTGTTAAAAATTTCCTTTGGCAAATCTCTGTTAGCTTCTTTTTCAAGATGGAGACCTGTCTCAGGCTTCTGGAAAATGATGCTTGCCATAAATTCCTGAGACTGGCTTAGAATTCTCTGAGACTTGCTAAGCTCTGCACTGCCTTGTTGTCCTTATTCTAAGACTGGCTGGTTTTTTTTATGATGGCGATATAATTATTATAGCTTCAAAAAGGTAATGTGTGTTCCTTTCTGTCCATCCGTATTAGCTGTGTTAAGCTCTACGACCTTCTTTAGACTGGTCTGCTATAAGGATCTGCACCAACATATATTTTTCTAGAAGATACGCTGCCCTAATAATAGAACTGTAGTAGTCCTATTTACCCTTCCACCAATCAATCCCAAATATATTATGCCACATTTATCTGTTCATCTTTGAAATGACTGGTGTTTCCCTAGATTAAGCCAACTGGAATGCAGGCTACTCTTGCAACCATTTAGTTTTGTGTGACTGAATTTGCTTGTCAATTAATATACTTTCATCATCTGCTCACAACTTCATACAGACTAAATCAGATTTGTCTCTAAGTTGCAATTAATTAGCAGGAGCAATCTCATAGCTGGAGCTGACACATCACAGCTTGAAACTGAACTCCAACCCCAAATAGCTCCACTTTGCTTGAAAATTATAAAAACAGAGTAGTCTATGATTTTAAAATCTTAAACTAGACCCAGGATGCAAGTGTCAAACTGTCAGGGACCCTGTTATTGAGGCTGGCTTTAGAAGAGGAGATGCTTAGAGGCTCTAGTGCCAAATTGTGGCCCTCTAGTGCTGTAGCCACTACAACACATGCAGATACAAAGGGACTCTGGGTTGCCGGCTCAACCCCCAGTCGTGCAGGTTTGAGGATGCATTGCAAAAACCATTCTCCGGTTTCTTTCTTCCCCAACCCCCAACACTTCTGGATGCTGGTACTAGATAGCCTACGTGATAAAGAGAGGCATTGTCCATCTTCCACAACTTTAGTACCTACTACATAGGAGAAAGCTGTCACAGGAAAAGCAGCTCGGCAAAGGCAGGTCAAGAATGTTTAGTTGTGTGATTGTAACTGGTTCAGACTTGCTGTGCACAGGGGGAAGGGAATAATTATCTGCCCCAGAAGGGTCACAAATGTCTTTGGACAAAGAGCTGTGGTTCTGCTCAGGAAATCCTACAGACAGCCACTAGATGCGTCTTGCTTGCTGTCTCTTAGCACCTTGTTTTCTCAACCCTTGCAATAAGACTCTTGGAGGAGATGTAGAAGGTATCACAGCTTTTCTCTGAGTTACAGCCAGCCAATTCAAACAGTTTCACCCTTGGCGTGCACAACTCTTCCCTCCACAATCTTTGCCTCTTACACTGTCAGGGAAAAGTATGAGCAGGTGGTTTAACAAAACATTAGCAAGGATATGCCACAGCTTTAAAAAGCATTCGAAGGGAAACAGAGCTGTTGCTTCTAATTTTTTGCTTTGCTGTCTCCATAATGAAATACAGTCATATCCACTTAAGTAATACCTTACGAAAAAGGAAGTGTCGTGTTTTTATTGGACACCTTTTATTACCAGCCTTGGTGCAAAGTGCAGTTGTGAGCAAGTATCCATTCCTTAGGCCTTTCACCAGCTTGTAATCCTGACAGAGAAGGGCTCCTTCTCAGAGAAACAGAGATTTGCAGCAGCAGGAGTTATTTTTCCAGGGCCTGTAGTGATAGGACAAGGGACAACAGTTTAAACTAGAAGACGGTAGATTTAGATTAGATATAAGGAAGAAATTCTTTACTACAAGTGATTGCTGAGTATCTCTTTACATAGGACTGGTAGCTCTCAAGGGCTGGAAGAGCTTTTGTAACCATGTGTGTTCTAGCAAAAAAAAAAAAAAAAAAAAACAAAATTATTACTGTGAATTTGCTATCATCAAACCATTGAAAATATGTTCCAACGGGTC
The DNA here is from genome assembly GCF_000737465.1 of Haliaeetus leucocephalus. NCBI lineage: Eukaryota > Metazoa > Chordata > Aves > Accipitriformes > Accipitridae > Haliaeetus > Haliaeetus leucocephalus. Next base: position 3,212,748 of record NW_010972546.1, read on the forward strand.
ACCTACCCTGTTAGCCATTCCTGAAGAATACCTGTCCTTCGTTATTGCTGGATTTCTCCTTGCTCCTGTACTAAACCAGACTGTAAATAGAATCTGGTTTACCCTGCAACACAGACAGGACTCTCTTATGAGAGGTCTGTGCTGCAGAAAAGCAAAAGAGGGGAAGAGCTTTTTGCTACTGCTGGAGTTCCTGGCATGACAGTAAGGCCTTGCAGACATCTGGTTTGTCAGGAGATGGATGGTATATAGCCAAGCACAGCAGCACTTTGGCACATATTTAAAATCCAGTTTTAGTCTCTGGATCTAGGATGCAATAGGTTTCTTCTACAAAATCCTTTTCTTAAATCCTTTTCTTATTTAATTGATAATAGTAACAGTCTGGTAAGACACACATGCAGAGGAAACATACCAGAATGTTGTTCTGCTCTGAGGAGTTACTTTCTCCAAGCTGTTTCTGTGCAATCTTCATTATACTTTATTTCTAAGGAAATGGTAATTTCTTTTGAAACAGTTATTCTGAATAAAGCTTGTCTCAGGTGTTTAAAGACAACCTTTATTGTTCAGCTCTGAAAACACTTGGAGGGTTAACAGATGAGGCCAGCATGAAAACTACAAAGGGATTGTAATTTAATAGTATAGTAATTTCAGAGCTGTGCCCAGATTCAGCTAGACTGACAGTTAACTGTTACTAGCTTCATATCTATTTTATTAATGCTAGCTATTATTGTTGTAAAATTTCACTGAAGCACTTGACTGGATGGTGTATAGTGTCATCTCCATGAGACAACCGTAAAATGTCTGTAAACATTTTGACTTAAAAAATGACCAAAGTAAATAAATAAAAATGACCAGGACATTTGAAATCAATTGCTTTTATATTTTGTTTCATTTTTGGCAAGCTTCTATATTCATTCAGGTATTCAAATCTCCAGAAATATAGCTCCTGAATAAGTACCATCTAACTCCAGGCAATAGCTAAAGACTTTCTCCAACATGTAACCTGGCCAAAAAATGACTGACTTCAAGTCTTGTCTTTGCAATGTAGTACCCATAACAAAACTAGCAAGCTTGGAGTGCTTCCCTTCTACCTTACCAGGGCATTGAACTAACTACCATGGGTTCATCTGTCTGTACTGCAGTAGTGCCTTTTTTTTTTTCTTACTTTATTGTCTCAAAGTACAAAATTCAGTCCCCTTTCTCAAGGGAATTTGTCAAGAGTGAATAGTAGGGAATCGTGTTATTTTGCTGGAAGGCCCTTTACCTGTGTCTTTTGAATCCTGTAAGACATCATTAAAAAGCCTCAGATGAGTAAATACTTACTCGTGTATGAATTGGAGAGCTCATGGCAGAAGTCTAGATCTGTTGTTTACTCAATTAAAAAGCATACAATGCTATTCTTAGGCAACAGCTAGAAAACTAGATCAGGAATTCATAATACCATCATCTTCTAAAATCATACCATTGCTGCTAAGTCTCCTGATCTCTACTAAGCTGATTTAGCTGGAGGGGTGAGGGGTTAGGGGTGGTGATGATGTAGTTGACATTGAAAATCAGTGATTCTTTACAGTTATGGGCCGTCTAAAGTTTTTCTAGTGGGCTTGTGGACCTGTCTAAGACTTCATCAAGTGTATGCACACACGAGTACATGCTTTCTTAGTCAGCTTTGGGTTATTTTTAAATTGTCCAAGTAGCTCTATTGACTGGAAAAATCACTAGCTTAATGCCTTAGAAAAAAGCAGAGAAACTGAGGGCCAACAACAGAGGAGTCATGGGATACAGAAACTATGTAAAAGAAATTAGGGCCTATGCTATGTTGGCATCTGGCTAGGTAGATAATAAAATGTCTATAAAATCTATGACTCTAAGAAAAGTGCTTCTCTTCCTGTATTTAGAAGAGGTAACTCGGATACAAAGGGCTACAGCACATATTTTTGTGTTTATACAGATATCCCCATTCCCTGTGGGCTATTGCACTGGCCTTATATGGGCAGAAAGTCCTGCTTCTCTGCCTGCATGTGCTTCCTGTGGAAGACCTGCCAGACCTTTCCGATGTTACGTGGGTGATTGTGTGCATGGATTATTTATTGAGAATCAGGCATGGGAAGGATTGCCAAACATCCCCAGGTAGCTTATTTCCCTTCTGTGAGGAGAATAAAGCCTGATGTGTATTTCTGTGAAAAATAATTGCAGGTCAGAGATTTTGCTCCCAGACGACAGACTTTGCCTGAAAGATTCTTGGCACCAGAGGTTCAGGGGTCAAATGCTTTGATGTCAGGAGTGAAATGTTCCTTCACAAAACACTAAAGTCTTAGAATAAGCAGACGGTTTAATGCAGAAACTGCCTAAGCATAAAATGATCTCACAGGTGACTCGTACCTTATTTCTCAAAAGCCAGAGCAAGAACTGTTTAGAAACCGTAATTATGGGTACGGACTGAGATCCCATTGACTAGCTTTTAAGTGAATTAGGGTGCAATATACTACCATTGACAGCTTCCTTGAAAGGGAAGATTTATTAGTCTTCTTTCCGGGTGAGGAGCTGATTTTGGTTTATGTTGGTAGCCAAGGGCCCCAAAGTTTTCATCACAAAATAAGCTGCTTCTGCAGCTTGCAAACTTTCTAACCGCAATGGGGAGGAGGCAGTGAGGTGATGTACAGTGTGTGGTTTAAGAGCTCACAAGGAAATGAGTAACAAAGAACTCCCGCCCCACAGTGTTTTGTGTTCCTGGACATGAGGGTAGGATGTCTGAGTTAGCACCACAGTTCTTCACAAAACCAGCTTTCTTCTGTGTTTGCCAAGAGCTAAACTAGCGAGTTTAGTCAGAATCTTAATCAGAAGGCACCAAGGTTTAAGCAGAGCCATAGACATTTTCTGCTCTTAAAGTTACAGTAAACTGTAGCAGCTTCTCATTTGTGCATAGGCAATTTTTTTAGTGAACTAGTTTTATGTAACCTGAATAGTGAGGTTATCAACCTGTTATTAACATCAAGTTTGTAACCCAAATAATAGTGCTCTGTCATAGTAGACCTCAGCTTATTGCTGCTGGAGTAACTGGGATCTGGCCATAACTTCCTGTCTCCAAGATCTCCCATCAAAATATTGTACCATTCACACACAAATATCCTGGAAGCAAATTGAAGGTGGTGCTTTCTTACCATAAAGATCTGAAGAGACATGGGTAGATCTAGCTCAGAGAGACAACATGCATACTCCTAATTATTTTAACTGTTCATTGTTTTGCATTAAATGTAGCATTCATTTAAGCTTATGGTGACAAAGCCCTTTTTTTTTCTTTCTTTTTTTTTTTTTTCAGATAGATAGATAGGTGGACTCTCCAGGGGTAACAGTACTTGCTGAATATCTGTCTGTCTGGTCTGAGAAGTAATCGGAATGCCCCTCTGTGAATACACTCACAGGATTTACATATGTTTGTATCCATGCTGTGATCAGTGATGTGGTTTTCTTTTTTTTTTTTTTTTTTTCTCCATTGGGAGGTGGGGGTGGTGTGGCGTGTGTGTTTTGTTTTGTTCATGGTGGGTAAGAGTTGTAGGCATGCTATAAGCAGTATGGTGTGGGAAACCATAGAGCAACACAGCTAGCTCCTTAACCTGCTGGGTGGTGAGTGGGAAGCAGCTACTGCTGCTGCTGCAGAGGGCTGGCTTGAAGGCACCTTGTCCCTCAAGCTAGTAAGGAATGTCCTGCAAAGCAAGGCCCTTCTTTCCCTGTGCATAAACATCAGTAAGGACATCCTGATGTTTCATTGTCACCATGGAAAACTGAAAGAATTCTCAATCTTCAGTTTGTCAAATATATAATAGATTTAATGATTCTTTTTTTAAATGAGAGATTCTCCTTTCTCCGTTCTACCTACTGGGTTTGGTTTGAAGTGGAAAATACCTTGCATAGCTTTTCACTTCTCAAGTTTCTTTATTTTAAAATAATTTCTTTTAAAAAATAATCCTTTTTTTTATATTGTTTTTGCACAAATATATACTTTAAACTATTCATTTTTTCATCTGTCAAATAGAGTTTGGAAATGTTAAAGAAGGAATGTAATGGATGTTTTTTCTTAGTAGATACAGTAATCAGCTCTTTGAAAGGAATACAGCGTCTCTGTGTCCCCCCCCCAAAAGTTGGTATTTATCTATTTTGAGGTCTTTTACAGGTGGTATAGCCACAGATAACTTTATAAACATATAATCCAGTTATGCAACTTTATATCCAGCATATCTGCAGCCCACATTAAACCCCAAGAACAATGCATCAGAGTAAGGTGAAAGGAAGATAGTATGCCATAGCTGCAAATAATGGTTACCTTTCAAATATTTAAACCGAAGTTTCAGTATTCTCAATAGTCATAATGTGATATGCTGTCATATAGTCATAATGTGTAAAATTCTGTTTAAAATATGGCATTAGTACATTAAATAAAAAGAAAAAAGAAATGGAAACAGACACTATGTTTTTCTAAAACTTCATAATTTGATATACTAGAAGTTTTGGCTGAAAGGGGGGATAATTTCAAGTGGAAGTGTTCTTAAGACTTCTGGTGGTGCCATGGCAGTTTATAATTCTGTATTGGAAAGCTTCTTTTACATATTACTTATATTAGAAGTATGGGCAGTTAGCTGTATCAGCTTTAGTGGCTTTAAAGATCACTGGTAAAGTTTCTTGGTGTCGTCAAACCCTGTCAAAGGCAGAGGTGATCAAAGACACAATAAGTTTACATGTTTTGAAAAGCACAGATCCTGTTCATTTGTATGAAATATTTGATCAGTTACAAACACTAAAAAAAAAAAAATTTCACAAAGAATAACCTATTAATGGGAAGTTTGCAAAACGGGCTACATTGGTCACTGAACCATAAATTTAATAAATCCAGATATTGATTTAGAATACATTAAGTAGTGAGTGTAAATCCACACAATACCTAGATGAACAGATGTTTTTATACATAATTTAAATATACGCATCTACATGTTTATTCAGAGGAAAGTTTTGTCCCCAATGAAAAATGAAATGAGAATTTGTAGACAGAAAACTCACTTAAATCACTCCAGGTAACATTGTTTACTGCTTCTCCTGACAGTGCTGAATTGACAAAGAAAACCATGCATTTCCAGAGAGAGTCCATAAATCCAAAGGAAATGCAGCACTAAAGAGTAGTTTTCCTTTACTTAAATAGATTTAAATGTTGAAAACAAAATAGTGATAGCAATTGTGTTGAGGGCTTAGTCTCTGCTGTACCTGCTGTGACATTTGGTAATGACCGCTTTGAAAAAATATTTGAAATTGAGATCTAGCAATTTAATTTCAGGATCTACAGTAAGCTTGGAAGAAATCTCCCTCTGCAAATTGCTACCATCAACAGGGCACCTGTCCTTTTGGACTGTCAATGTAAAAGCCATCTCTTCTGAAACTGGTAAGCAGAATTCTGTGTATGTAGTTTTGGTCTCAAATATTTATTTTGTAATCTTACTGCCTAGCCATACAGGTGTTCAATTCACATCGCAAGAAAAATCAGTGACTATCAAAGTATTTATTTCTCTTAAAGTAAGGCACAAAGAAAATGTGCCTTGTCAAGTCCAAATGCAGAATAAATAGATGTGACCAGGGCAAGGTTGGATGAGAATACAGTTGCATTATCACTTGCTGACTGACAATCTGTATTTTCTGAGTGTTTGAGAGCCTAGACAACATTACTCCTGTTTTATATTCAGTGTTTGTTAGCTTTTATTCTGAAGACACATCTGTGGTAGTAAGGCAATTCTAGACAGAGTTCAATTCATTCAGACAAAAATAAAAATCACACCTGCTTTGGCTTTTTCCCCCTGCGTTCTTTAATTGCCTCTGTAACCTAAAGCATTATACACCGTTTAAAGACTCAGGGATACAGGTTTTGCAACCAGGATCATCTCATGGTGTAGCTGACCCAGAGCAGTGTTGCATCTACTTTCTGATCAATTACTTTCTCCATACTCCTCTCCCATTGCTGCAAGGACTAGTCAGAGCTGGGGGAGGCAGCAGAGTCCACATCTTCTGTGTCATGTTCATGTGGGGACACAGGTTGCCCACCTTTAACACGTTTCCACTTCATCCTTCTGTTTTGAAACCATACTTTGACCTGGGTGATAAAAAGGAAATAATTACTTATTGCCTCAATCTGAGCTGTATAAGCAGACCTGTGCATATATATGTGTATCAACAGACAGATATTTTGAGGGATTCTAGAAGAAAAGGTGAAAGGAACCTCACAAGTTTAAGTACTTCATTCCTCTAACAAAGGCAGGAACAATTCTTTCTGAACTGTTCCAAGCAGATGTTTCTCTCAGACCCACAAAGGTAGTACAAGTGCTTTGCCCAGAATCTGTCTTTATGTCAACTAAGCATGTCAGTCCAATGGGCACAGTGCATCTAATGTCTTTTAACATTTAGTCCATCCAATCTAATGCTTCAGGAATTGTAATTTGCTTCACTTAATTGAGCAATTCCCCTATTGTCCACTAAGCTTTGATAAGGAAACTCTGACTGAGATCACCATGACAGAACAGAAATATCTCTCTCCATGGAACTCACCATTTTTGTCCTTCCTTATCATCTCAAAATACTACCTGATCCAAGAAGAATGCATGTATCAGACATATATCATTCTAATAATTTCCTGGTAATCACAGTCTAAGGTCATATCCATATTCCTTCTGTGAGCCTTGACATATCAGTATGTATTAATGAGGGCTGGTAAACAACAGCTCAGTAGACATCAGTTATTCCCAAATCTGTCTTCAGTTTAGAGAAACACAATTGCATTTATTAACTACCTGCAGAAATTTGTAACAAATGTGTTTTAAAAGAATGTGGAGGCTTTGCATTAAAATACCTCTGTGCCATTGCAAAAGCACACCCTTGGGTAACATATCTGGTTTTTAGCTTTAGGAAGAAGTTGTGGGGGAGGAAGAAGAATCTGGGGAGGCAGGGATTCAGGAAGTACTTGTCTCTCGGTGAGATCCAGGTTCACAGCTATCTCGTATCTCCTGAGTCTTGTCAAGTAGTTATGATGGGCAAATTCAGCTTCCAGCTCCCGTAGCTGCTCCTTTGTGAAGGCTGTCCTTTCCTTCCGTGATTTGCTGCTTGTTTCTGCCTTGTTGCTTGAGTTCTGGTTTTCTAAGAGGCAAGCACACATGTTGCGTAATTTGCAGTTACATTGATCTGTGTGAACATGTGCATTGCAGAGGTCTGATATAAACTACTAACTGAAGTGCTCTGGAAGTTTTAAGAAGTTTGTCTTATGCCCCCTCAAGCTCAGCATGGCTTATCAGCGTTGTCAGTCTTGGGTTCAATGGGACAACGGTGGGACAGCTCAGAGTCAGGGAGGGGTGTGCTGTCAAACTGCAGAAGCTCGCGCCTGGGTCTGCAAGGTCAGAAATGAGCAGCTGTGTGAAGGAAGCTGTCATTTCTTGCTATCATTGCATCGAAATAGTTTCCTTCCCCACATCTTTACTTTCTTTCCTTACATACGTGTTATCACTCTCCCTGATCTACCAAGCAACAGGCAGCAAAGCTAGCACTTTGTGTATATGATGTGTAATGTGTTCTGAGTACGTGGTGACAACCTCTGGCGCAGGGCGTAAGGTAAAGTCACTTAGTAAGCACCCTAAGCTAGCGTATGGCCTGGAAATATTGGGGGGGAGGAACATGCTAAAACGGGCAACACCAGAGAACCAGTGTTCTTTGAATTAGCACACGATACTACAGACTTTGAGCTTCTTCTAATCCTTGCTAAATGAAAACTACGAGGAGATCTGGTATCTCTGTGCATGATTGGCCTCAGTATCATCCTTGTCACTGTGCTGCCCTGAAAAACTATTTCACTCTTTGTGCACTTGGCTGCATTGTGGTCAAGAGTCATATTTCAAAGCCAAATTTCAAGTCATAGCCAAAGGGATGCTGCACAAATTATGCTAAAAGGCAAACGCAAACTGACTTTGCTTGAGACTATGGCAATTCTTTTTCCTCTCCCCTCCCCTCCCGCCTCCTTCCCTCCTCTCTTTTTCTCCTTCTCTTTTTCTTTCCCCTACCTCCCCCTCTATCTTTTCTTTCTTTTTTATCTTTTTCCTTCTCCCCCTTTTTTCTTCCCCCCTTTTTTTCTCCTGTTTTTAAAATTGGTGCTTGTGAAGAATGCTCCAAAATGCACTTGTTTCAGCGAGCAAAGCCCAAACTGCCAATCTTTCAGGGAGTCAGTTTTTACAAGTTCCTTGACTCTTTCACCCCTCTTGCTCCTGTGGTTGGCTAGATTCCCTGAACTGAAGATGCTAGTAGGTTTTTTGTTATGTTGAGGATTAATTACTTAATTTTTGTTTGTAACCAGTGTCCAAAGAAGTTCTGTGTGTCCTAGCATAATATTTCTACATAGAAATTATATACAAAATGGTAGCAATGAGCATGACGTGCAGCATTATCTTCTAGATGTCTCTTTGGCTGCCAAAGTAACAAAGCTGGAAAAATCTGTCAGGTGTGGCTGTAGGCTTCATGATTGACCTGATCTTAGCTCTGTCCATCAGAAATAGAGAAATCAAACATAGCTCCCATTAGAGATAATGTACACAGGGACCAGTGTATCACATGCTGCAGCTGTACTGCTCTCCATTTCAAGGAAATTAGTCTTGTTTGTATCAACATTGTTCTTGCTACTTATACTTCAAAAATCCCAAAATAAAGTTGGGGAAAGTATGAAAACAAACCCCCAGAAGTTTCTCCCTGTGCTTTTGCCCATAGTTGTACAATCCCCTTCATTCTTATCTCTTACTGAACAAACACACCATTACATGTTTCCCAGAGGCTAACAAATGTAACTTTTGAGAGAGTGGTGGGAAGTGGGTTTTGAAGTGTGGATCCCCTGCTGGGAACTTTGCCACCAGCTTCTGGGAGTCTTGGTCTCCAGGGCTTCCCCTTGGGTCTCTGCTCCCCTAGCAAACGTGGAGGGGTGAAGCAGCTCTCCAATGCCAATAACATACTGCAGGAACTAAAGCCACCTCTGTCAAATTAACCTGGGATAAAAATAGCTAATGCAACCTGAATTTATATGTGAGCTCACCACTTAGCACTGTGGATGTGAAGGACATCCTTTCTAAGGGGCAGTTTCACCAGTCTTCATCTCCAAAAAGCAATGTGAATAATTTTAAACAGCTAAGTATTTCTGGGAATAGAGCAGGATGTGTAGCTTGGATCCTGTCATCCAGGCTGTGTGCCACATGGTGTTGTAAAGAGGCATATGGTTATTCACGGCTGGAGGTTTTGTGATATTCCAAAAGTGGAAATTGGGCCTAGTTGCTTCAGAGTTTTGACAACAGAACATGGAAAATGGCAAATGTGTGAAAGCACAAATCGGCTTGGAAAGATTTTCCTACTGTACTGCCAGTTTGGGGGGGGGGAGGGGCTGGAAATGCTGCTCAGGAATCACAGGAAGATCTGTGTCTCTACGATGAGGCACGCATACTTCCAAGAGCTCAACCAGCTTCATTGTGTGGTTGAACCGAACAGCTGCCTTTCCCCAGGGCTGGAGCAAAATATGTGTAGGAACACAAATGGTACATGTTCCCATGCCATAAATTTTCGAAACCAAAAACTGTGTCAGGCACTACTACATACATGTGTGTATGAAGAGGCAATCCATTCCCTGCAAAACAATGGGCCAAATTCAGCATTTGGACCCGGTCAACAGAAGTTGGCTTTGCTTTGTGTTTAGAACCAGCATAACTGAATCAGAATCTGGTCTCATGAAGTAGTACTCACTCTCCCTCACTGGGTTGAACTGGTCTACTAACAATAGCCAGTAAACAATGCTTTGGAGGAAGGCACAAGGACTCTGCACTGTGCAGATACAGGATTTTGGTGGCACAGAGGGTACTTGTATTGCTCAGAGAGCAGCTTAGGCTCAGAAGTATGGGGATTGCTAATGCCTATATGTGGAGGATCCTACCTGCTTGTTAGGTGTTTGTGGTGATCCACAGCCCAGATCAGTGCACCTGGTGTTTGTTATTCTGCAAACTACTGTTGATGTCTGCAATTCTTCCCTCAGTAGAAGAAAGTAAAATAAAAATACAAAGCATCTGCACAATGTTACTTTTTTCCCCCCATACTAAAGACTTTGAAGGCATATTTATTCAAAGTGGTTAAATCAGGTAGTAAGACACTGATAGATTTTGCTATTATGGAACATAAAATTCTAAAAGCTATCAGGAACATTGGCCAAGTAAAGTGACCTCACAAATAGTGTATTCATTTGGCAGCTGATGATAAAGTATCCAGAAATTACTTCAATGTACGCCTCATGGAATAATGCTCAATGGAGGGTGCATACGGAGGGCTATTATACATGATGTTCTGCACCCAGACCACTTTAAACTGATCAGGGACTTGCCTGTACTTTGCTTTTCAGTCCTTCTCAGGGTATCTGCTGCTACCTGCTGCTACCTACTCTTACCTACTGCTTTTTATGCCACCATGATTGTAAATGGGAATCACAAGCTTAGAAAATCCTCTTTACAGTTAGTGGCAAGATTGAGAAAGGTTGGCAGGTGGGAATTCAGATCAGCTTTACACATTTTAATACAAAGTTTTCCAGGATTCCTCAGTCAAGGACATTGTATGCCTAATGTTGTTAAGGGAGTCATTATGCACTGTTATCACATTCCTGTTTCTACTGCATCCTCACTAACATTCTGTATTGTTTCATTCACATAAAATAAAGCTGTCTGAATTCTATTATGTGTTATATTACTATTGTTGGAGATCTGGGGACTTCAAGTGCATCATAACACAAGTACAATTTAGAACAGGTCAGACAGAAACTTTATTGAAATTGTATTTGAAAATGCTAATGGCTGTGGCTTGTGGATGGACAGCAGAGGCAGCTGTGAAAGCTAGTACAAGGTTAACTTCTTTCTTCAGGTCATTTGGTGAGCCTGTGAAGTCAAGACTGAATATGGCATCTAAATAACTGAAGTCTGTAGAGGAAGGGAAGGGTGTGTACTTGTAATAGATGCCACTGCTGCTATCCATAACAAAGCCATTCTTTAAAGGTTTTTAATATATCCATGCTTCAAAGAAAGTTGTAAAGATTGACAAGCTTTTTAAATTATTTTTGCACCATTCTGCTTATTTGTCTGAGAAACATGATTATTTTAGACTTTTCACAGAATACTCTGCAAAGAGCCATGTTCCAAGGTCTTCACTGTGTATCTTGTAGTAACTAGGGTCTTCTCAAGAACAGAAGGTTTTTGCATGCACTAGTACAAATCATGGTAATGCTGTATGAATATTGCAGGTAAAATTGTGATGGATAAGGCACCAACTAAAAGAAAATAGTTTATTTTGTAGGTTTTGTCTTCAAGTGATTTCAATATATTTTTCTTTACTGGCCCAATCTCTGAAGAGAAGGCTCTGGGTACCTAGATTTTTCTAAAGAAGTCAAGGAAAATTCTCAAGAGGAGAGAAAAGTCTTATGTTCCACTTAGAATAAACAATCAGTATGTGATATGTCCAGCTGCATTTCTGGAATTGCTGTACAAGTGAAGGAAATCACAATAAGATTGCTCAGAGACTTTCCTCTCATTTGTTTTATTTTGTCTGGGGGCAGAAGGAAACAAAAGCTTGCAGGAGGGATATCAAGTAATTCTATCTGCTGTCTGGTAAGCAAAGAAGGGAGTGAAATGAAAAGCCACGGAATCGCCTTTGGGATATGTTATTCTGCGTTTGCTAGAGTAACAACTTGTACAGACAGCAACAGTTGCTAGAAGGTAGGAAACACCATACCTTTCAGTGATGTCATTACTTACAGCTCCCCTGTAAGGAAAAGTATATAGGACAGCAGCAAGTATGAAAAGAAAATGTGAAGGGTGCTGGTAATAGAGAATAAAAGGAACATTTGTCTGCTACTTAAAACAGGGAGATGTGCTTTGGAATCAGTCTCTTTAAGGATATCCCTTCAATCTGAGTATACTGAACTCTGCTGTTCACCTATGATTAGCAAATGTTTCAATAAAAGCATTGTTCACTTTTAAATCTTTCATTTTAAACTTCTTTGCATTTTGGTTTTTGGGAAATTTTTGCCCCAAACGTGCTTTTTCAATAGAAATGAACTTAAATTCTACAAAGCTGGCTTTCTAAAGGAAAAACAGATAACCGAAGGAAGTAAACTAGATTCTGGGCATAAAGAAGTTTGGAATATTAGTTATTTCATGTGTTCCCTGACAGGCTATTCATACTGGAAGAGAACAGAGATTAGGACTAATTGTGTGACAGAGAAAGCACAAATACAAGCTTGATGTTTAAATTGCAAAATTGAGAAATGAAAGTTGGATTAGAGGTGGCTCTTCTGTAGTCAACCTGTCAAACCAATAAATAAATAAATAAATATTTTTATAGTTGTGTTCTCTACCTGTAAAATGGGGATACTGGAAAATATTCCCCACTTCATAGTAGTGCTGTGGGAAAAAGCACACACTTCCAACATAAAATTTCCAACTAGCACAGGCAGCTCAAGATGAGGGATCTTTGCTCTTTGAATGCCATTCTTTTAGGCTTGGACAAATGGCAGGCGTGCAATGTATAACTCCATATCGTAGGACCTTCAGCTCAGTGTATACATGCCATGTGACTCCTGTTTAGTTACAGCAAATGTGCATTGTGCTGGTGAGTAAAATGCCTGGTTCAGTAAACAAGATCTGCAGAAGTGAAGTACAAACACCAGAGGTCATCAAAGAATAAGCCATTTAGTTTCAGTGTTGTTATTGTGTAAGTTTCCCCAGTGAAGAATTACAAAATATTTTCCTCATCAGCTTTATTTCTTAATTCCTAATCTTACAGGTGCTCTCATTCTCTATAGCCTCTACTATCCCACAACCCTGATTTTATATCACCTACCTGAGTTTTCCTTTTTTCTTTTGGACGACTTTTTCTCAGTTTCATTTGTAGTATTTACTGGTACCTCATCATCTTCATTCATATCCACTGCTGCACTCACTAGACTTGGGCTGCTGCCTTCTGACTCCCCAGAACCCAAGACCAGTCCTGGATTTAGTCGTCTTCTGGCCTCAGTTGCTGCAAAATGCCATTCAGAGTGTTGGAAAGAGGGGTGCTGCTCCACAAATGCCCGCTCCTCACGTGGGAATCTATGGGGAGCAGTCACCAGGCAGGAGGTTGAGAAATCAGAGTACGTAGCAAAATCTGATTTTTGATGGAAGGAGAATGGTGCTGGTGGGTAGTGGTTCAGCCCTGAAGCTGTGGTGACATCCGCATGGGTGCTCCGCAGGCACCCCCAAAGTGGGGCAGGAGGTTGTGGACTGCGCATGCAGCTGCTGCTGGTGGGATCCATTTGCTTCCAATCCTGTCCGCACTCCAGCGTTCGTGACTGGTTATAGCTCAGGCTTCAAAATCAGAAGAGAAGCAGATGGGAAATCTTCCAAACTTTACAGAATGAATTTCCTCCCTAAACAACAGTTTGTTTGTGGGTTTTATGCTGTTGCAGATTTGTTACTTTGGGAACTCTTCTAAACATCTTCATTGTCCTGACTGGAAAACAGTAACCAGATCTATGCAGTGATTGCCCTGAATTGCTTCCCAAGGCCTGAAGCTTGCTTCCTTGTGAAGTGCTGGCCATGAGTGAAACACTTTTTAAATACTGTGCTGGGGAGAGAGTGACAAGTTTGTGAAGTGAAATGTGAGAGAGGGGAGGGAGGGGTTAACGTACATACATACACTCAGGCCCTCCAACCAAAGCAAAGCAGGCAACTATTAATCATCCGAAACCTTATATGCACATCTAATGGGATTTGCAGATGGAGCCTTTTAAAGAAACAATGTCTGTATTTTTTTTTTTTTTAAAAGGGAAAGAGTAGCACACAAAAAAGGCTTTAATGTTTCCCTGTAACACTATGAAGTTATTTTTATTACACTGTTAACAAAATACCCCAAGTCTTGGATTTGGAAAAAGCTCTAACACAGAATTCAACAGACAACAAATTTCAAGAACTAAAGTGGGAAAGAAAAGTAAGAAAGGACTTCACTGATTATATACAATTTAAGGCCCAATCCTAAGTTTAAAAAAAGTGTTAAACCTGGCTTGTGCACACATGCAAGGTTTTGAGTGATTTTTGTTTGCTTTGTTAGCTTTGTAACCTGTATTTGCTGAGAGTTGGAGTTTGCTGCCAGTGGCAGTTACTCTGCCACTACTGTAGTCTACTTTCCAGGGAATTTTCAATATGCCACTCCTTCCTGCAAGGAAATCTCCTGCTTTTAAGCCAATGGAAGACATGTTTTTCATCTTTTGTTGAAAGTTTTATAGTTTTTCTTAACAGAAAGCAGATTCTTAGACCCTAGAGCCATCACAGTTGAAAAGACATTAACAGGGAATCTGTTCTCAATCCTTTTTTCACAGAAGTGTGGCAGCTGGGAATGCCCAAAACTCTGCTATGCTAGGGTTACTGCAACTTCTTTCAGGGTTGTTCTCCATGTTTTTAACAACAATTTACGTGTGCATGTGTTTCATGTTTCCATAATCTGCTTGCAACCATTTGCAATACTTATTCCCATAGGCCTTGCTATATGTTTTGTGCGCATCTTTCCCTTCTCCCACCATTCATGCTGGGTTTTGTGTTCTCTCATAGACAGAGATTTAGCAGATGAACACGGAGCCTTCATTTTTCACGGGGGCTTAAGTGATACTTTTATTTGGCTTCTGTATAATTCAGAATTGTAACATTTCAAGGAATCAAGGAAAAAAAAAGAAAAAGAAGAAAAAGGTGTACTTATCCTGATATATCTGTTGGTTCTTAGAGCTTGGCCTTTTCCAAGAAATCAAGTGGGTTTAGTCCAGATCTTTCTGAACAAGAGCATCAAATTCTGTTCTATCACATGAATCTTGACTTTCTTGCAAAATACTAAATATGTGATACCTAATTCATTCTCTAGGAAGAACTCTCCTAAATATTTACATCTGTTGCTGTGTTGTATTAGAAAATAAACATTAAAACATATTTCCTACCCACTGGCAGGAGGAAAACCACCAGACCGCTCTTTTCTGAAAGGCCAGGTTATAATGAATTTGGGAATGCTGCACATGTTCCAAGCACTGGCAGAATCTAAGAGTCCAGAACTTTTTGCCAATGCAAAGTATTTCATTTACATTCTCAGTGTGTTTTGACATATGTATAACACCCACTCACTTCAATCACACAGGTTATTAGGGTTTGTATGAATGCAAGCCTAGGTCTATTGTTTTTCAGTCCTACTTTCAGTCTACAAAATGATCTAGCCAATTAAGCAGACATTTATGTCCTTGCATGTATACTTGGGGGGATAGAAGGGAATGGAGGATTGTCCGTCAGTCTAGTATTCACTTCAACCAGGAGCAGCTTTGGGCTCCCATTCAGGAACCCCCACGAGGCCCGAGCATAGGTCTATCTGTAGGGCAGGACTCCACTCCTGCACATAACTTTGCCTTCTGAGTTAAATTGCTTGGACCCTGTTTTCCCAATGGAGCTCTCACTGTTGTTCTTCTAACTTCAGATGTGGGAAAAGGGGATGGCATCCCCTTCCCAAACGTGAGAGCCCTCGGGTCTTGCATTGCTCCAGCCCCCTTTGCAGCTGGTGCTGTCACTCCGTGGCTCAGCAGGGGCCTGTTTGACCTCTACATCTTCCTGACACTTCATTCCTGAAAGAAGAAAGAACAACAATCCTCCCCTCTTGCTAAATCCCATTTGTTGGTTGAGGTAGTCACCTTTAACCTTCGTAAAGTCAACATCTCTTCAGTCAAGCGCTGTGTTGGGTAGAAAAAAATGGCATGGATGGAGATCAGTTTTTGTAACAAATGCTCCCATAACAAGCTGAAGACTGGAAAGTGGGGATTTATCTTTGAGCTTTCTATCAGTTCATTCTGTGACTCCCCCAGGAAAGCATTTCTCAGCCATCTCACAGACCAAGAAGGCTCTGAGCTCTGGCTCACCCTAAGACCTTGCACAGTAATTTGCCTAACTTCATGAAGGTGAAATGACAAAAGTTGTGCCATGTCTTCACCTCTTTTTTTCTGGCAAAACAATTTTCTTTCTCAGTAAAGAAAGACCTGCACCATCTTGTGCTACTTTAATGTAGCCCTCTTCTAAATCACCTTCACGCTTGTGCCATTTCTTGGAACACCTGAGCTCTCTGGGGCAGGATCCTGGTCCTACTCTGCTTTTGCTGCACCTGACCCAGTACAATTGTGTCTGGTGCTTTTGCACCTGAAATCAAAAGCGATTTCTTAGGTTATGGATTTTACTCTGATCGCAAGGCAAAGTAAGATTTATCTTTGCAAGAGGGACACTGGCTTGATGCTTATCTTGTCAGAAGTTTAGGACAAGTTTACAGCCTTGTCATGGAAAAAAACTCTAGGCACCAAGGTCTACTCTTGAAATTTTATGAGCTACTAAATTGCAAGTTAATAACACCTTTCATTAAAAAATAGTGCTCTCCAAACTTTTTTTTTTTTTTTAAATAGATCCTAAACAATGTCATTCTATGACCTGCCATGTGTGCAACTATAGTAACCGGGAAAGTTTTCCTCCATGTAGGTGCTGGACCAAGACTGGGGAATTCCTCATGTGTAGAAGAACCCTTGTTATTAACTCCATTGTGCATTTTAGCACTGATGAAAGAAAGCTGGAGAGCAACAAATAGCCAATAGCCAATACTAGATTCAGGAAGCTGCTGCTTAGTTGCAGAAGTTAAAGATGGAAAAAGTTTATTAGGTTACTTAGTCTCCCTACAGGTAGTTTTATTGTTCTCTACTAGATCATAGAATGGATTGGGTTGGAAGCGACCTTAAAGATCATCTAGTTTCACCCCATCCAACCTGGCCTTGAACACTTCCAAGGAGGAGGCATCCACAACTTCTCTGGGCAACCTCTTCCAGTGTCATTTTCTAGGATGTTGCCCAGACCCAAGTAACTATCATAGTTTCAGTCTTCTACTTTCCCTTGGGAAGACAATTCTTCACTCCTTCCTAGTGTCTAGACCCAGTTCTCACTTTTACTGACTCCTTGTCATTATTCTGAGTAACAACCTGTTGGCACTGTGCAGGTGGAGAACAATTGTTCAAGCGAGTTTTAAAATTTTGTAATATCTATGATAAGCTATCTTAAACACAAGCCAGATGTATTTCAGACTCTAATCTTTCCTCTAAGTCAATCACTATAGACTTAGTCATGTTTCTGGTGCTTTGAATTATCTCCAAGTTGCAGTGCTAGGAATGAACATTCACTAGCACCAAGCTGAGATTGTTGGTACAGTTTCTCTCTGTGAAGAAGGGAGAATAATTTCTGAAGGAAACTGCAGCACTGCAGTATCATGAAGCTCAGTTTCCAAGGGATTATGTGTGAGGTGTTGTGCTCCCCTATGCCTAGAACTTGCAAATGCTCCCAAAGGTTGTATATCTGCTGAATAGCAGCATTTCCCTAAAGAATGCATGTGATGTTAGGCTAAAAGCCATTGCAGCAAGATGTTCAGAAATAGAGATGAAAAAAAATTACACTGCTGCCTGAAGCTGCTGAATCAGCAAAGACCCAGTAATAAATGCACAGGTACTGATACAAAGATTACACTCGTTGGCATGGCTTTTTTTCCTTCCACAGTCTCGTCTGATACTTTTACTGAGATTCAGTGTCTGACTTGCTCTGCAGATGGGGAGCTGGCATCACTACCGCAAGAATTTCTAATTTAATGATAATGTTTCTCTTAGTACTAAGTTAATATTTCCGGTATTAATTAAATTTGATGGCTTCACAGTAGTGAAAAAAAAAATCTGCCTCAGGTACAGGAAACATCAAGATGTGTTCAGAGACACTTACATGATAATTTATCTTAGGACAGAGAGCAGTAGAAGCAAAAAGCAGAAGTAAGAAATGACCAGCTGTAAGTTTGCAGATATATTAAAAGGAAAAAACACTAGCTGGAAACTGCTTAATCACATTACACAATGCATTATCTGTCAGTTTAAGCACTTTTTGTTTGAAAGATCACTTTTTTTGTTTTGGTTTTTAGCTGGTTATATTACTATGTTTACTACAACAAGGGGTTTGAATTTTAGAAATGAAAGGTGTGATAGGAGTTACATGCAAATGGTGGCAAACTTGGGTTAACTGCATTCAGTGGACTCACTTGCAGGAAAAACTCAGTTGCATCCGCAATAATTATATTAAATAAAGGAGCTCTATCTTTGTCTTACCATTTCTCAGTTTGTTTTTCCCTGGTAATTTTCTTGTACCAGGGTAAAAACAGTATCCCAGCTCTTCTTACTGAAGCAGTTGCTACCTCATCTGACTGTGTAAGTAGATAAGAAACCCAATGATCAAAAAACTGAAGTCTGCAGAAGATGAGTAAGCAGCTAGCAATATTATTTGAGCTCTGGAGAAAGAACCTCTGGCAGACAGACATTGACAACATCTTGTTCCTAAAAAAAATTGACATGAAACCCTCAAAGAAATTAGTGGTGCTGCTGTCATTGAAACTGGGAAATTTGATGCAGTAAATTTTAGGATGGGTAGATGTGTACACATTTTCCTTGTACCTTGGATCTGTTCCCACCTAATTGGGATTTTCTTGTGCAATTTGTTTAAAACATTGTCTTTTGTGTTCTTTCTACTATTAAGAAATGAATATGAAAGAAAACAGGTAAATATATACCCATGTCTTGAGACTTAGCAATTACAGGAAGCAAAGTATGTTCAGTCATTTCAGCAGCTGTGTGCTAAGCTGTGCTGAGGGACCAAAGATCTCTGCTTGCAAGTCTAGACACCAACTTCTGTATTCCTTGCTTGTCTCTCCTCTTTCTTTTTTTTTTTTTTCTGGATTTGAGGCCCAGTGCCATGTAAAAATGAGGAATATACTTTCCTTGAAAGGTCATAAAAGGAAGCAGTGTCTCAGCTACAAAATTAATCCTTAAGACAGGAAAGACCATTTGCCAAGAACTCTGATAAATCATCTTTTTTAACATAATGAGTCCTGTCTTTATGTTGTGTATGCTGTTGTGGCTATTTCATGAAGAGCTGAACGTCCTGAACAAGGTCCAAGGCACCAGAATCTTTCTATTAAATCAAGAATATTTTTTAGGATCAGCAAAGGAACAGTTAAAGAGTTTGACAGGCAAATATTTTGAAAAATACAAAATTAGCTCAGCTTCTGGCAGATTGCAAAACTCATCTGTTGTTTTCATCAGACCACACAAAAGAAACAGGAACCATGGCATCCCCAAGGAACAGATAGGAACAGAACAGTCAACCTTTTAAAACCATTTTTTGTGGGTATAGATTAACAAATCTACACTTATACTTTAGTGCATGGTTCATGCATTTTGAGCTGAGACAGAGTGCAACATTTTCATTTTGAGTTTTATTGTAATAAGAATCCCATATGTTTCTGGAGATCCTAATAAGTAAATCTATAGGATTATCTTCCAAGTGATAAGCTTTTAAATTTCTTCAGTGCTAAGACTTCTGCACTACTTTTCTTGAGACCATCCTTTGCTGCTGCTTTTGTCATTGTGCTGTATGATCTCTGTCACTTGAGCCAGCTGAACTAAATACAATTAAATGAAATTTCTGGAAAAGCTTTTTGGAAGAGCCAGAATTCATTCCTATGCTGATTGACTGTTATGGACAATGAAATTATTTATTTTTAAAAATTTGCCTAAAATAAAAAAGTATTCTGTAAATTCTTAATTATTTGGAATATAGTCACAGGACGTTTATAATTTTGAAGAGATCAGCATAAATTCTGGTATTAAAGATGTCCTATGAAATCCTATATAGTAATTAAAGTTCAGTCAGTTACCATTTGTCATTTCGTTAGGGAATTCTGCTGAAACCATAGAACCCATTACAGCTATTGTATTGTATTGTCTTACACCTTAGGGCTAGAGAAATGAGGACCTATTTCTGTTGAAACTCTCCCCATAATTTCTGCTGCGAAGGAATTGTTAGTGGTTGAGTATCTCCCTCTATTGTTAGCCTTTGTAAATGCAGCGTAACTGTGGCTTCCATTTAATTGCACACCAATTCCACTGTTTTCGAAACATTGGAAGTTATGTAGCCCATGAAAAAAAATTTACACTAATCAGCACTTCAGCACGTGTACTGAAACTAAAGTCCCTGATGGATGCAGATCGTGTCTGCTTGTGAGAGCAGAGATTATGTGCTGCTCTTCCTCGTGGTATTTTTTTCTGTAGCCAAAGCCTTGAACTGTACTTTCTTTGTTCCACTGCCTGATAATCTATCCTCCAAGAGGTTCTTTCCAAATAAGTGATTTCTAAAGGAAATTCAGAGGAAATTTCTCAGGTATATATAATGAAAAGGCTGGTTTATTCTTCATATTTTTAGAGTATCAGGTAGAAAACTAGGAGATACTGTGGGACCCTTCTACAGCCTGACATCTTACATGGGAAAAGTATGTTTTGAAAGAGACTATGACTGAGAAAAATGGATTTTTGATGATTTTTTGATAATTAATTTTGAATTATCTGTCTTCCAGTAGTATTTGCAAGTCACCATCCCATCAATGTAAATGGAAACAAAATGCAATGATTATCCACACACCTGGAGACTGGGTGTAGTCTAAAGCCTCCCACATCCACTGCTTAATAACTAATTAGAAGTGTATAAAACCACAAAGTCCTCATATCACCTGCTAGATTTTTTGTTTCTATAGAAACAATGTGGTTCATGAATTGGCACTAAGACCTGTATTTTCATCTTGATTTGGCCACTGATCTGCTGTGTTACTTTATGTAAATCATCTTTATAGTGCTTCTATTTTCTGTATCCTCTTTTCTCCTTTTTTAGTGTATTTATGCATACAATATAAATGGATGCTTTATTACGTATTTGATTAATGTGACACTAAGACCTTATTAAATGCCAAAAGTAAGAACAAAGGATGCTGACGTAAAGTTAGGAAACATACTCAGTACAAAGGAAGACTTAATAACCAGTAGGATGTATGATCAATCCCATGTTACAATCCATTTCTGTGACTGGCAATTCCTGTGCTCTGGAAAGCCTGATTTTAGTTATCCTGTAGGTCAAAGCATGTGTGTGCCTTCAGCAAGTGGTGGATGCTTGCTTAATAGCCTGAGAAAACAGAGCCATTCTGATCTTTGACTCATTTTATTTCTTTTGATGATTATTACTTTATCATGAGAATTACAGTTACAAAAATCAGTTAACAATTTATCGATCAGGCAAATGAATTTGCCAAACAAGAATTTCTATTATAAACTGGGAGCTTACCAGCTGGAAACAATAAATGGGATGGAGCTCGGAGAGAGGACCTGGGGATATAAGCTAATTCTAAGATGACTGTGAGCTGTCCAGAACACAGTTACAAAAAATCATATACATTCCAGAATTGCACAGAGTTAATCAGGCTATACCTATAAATACTTTTTAAAAGCCTAACTACTTAAGCAACTGAAGTTACTTGAGGAAAAATTGAGGGTTTAGGCCTTATTTTCTGTATTAAATTACACAGAATTGTCCTAAACACTTTTTTTTTTAATAAGCAAATGAAATAGTCAAAAGACAAGAATGTTTTAAATGTGGCATCAGAAAACTACTAATGCTGTGCAGGATATGGATCATTGTACACAGAAAGGGTAACTGAGTGCAGCATGCTTATGTTATATGATGCATATATACATCATATATGTATATATGTGGTCAATTTTCCATAAAACATTTTTCCTCCCCGCCTTTTTGCATAAGCATGCTGCTGACAAGCACAGTTTGCCTTGGAAAATAATTTACAAAGGTGAATTTAACATGTTGCCTTTGCATAAAGTAACATTTCAGAATTTTTCTAAAGATACTTCAATTTCGCACCACAAGGTGGAGACGTCTACCTGCAATTCGTGGTAAAATACCTAGTTTTTAACTGTAGCAGCTAAGGTTTAAAAAAAATGCTGCCTCGCTCTTCCCCTCCTTCCACTTAAAAATAAATAAATAAAATAAAATAGAATAAAAGTATGCAGATGCTTTATCAAGAAGATCCATTATTCTTTTCTTTTGCATTTTAAGAAAATCACTGAATTGTAGCAGCTTTCCACTGCTGGGCGGATGTGAGCATTTCCATGTAATTTTGCAGTGTCTGTTCCATAGACCCACTAGCAAGATTTGCTTGCACAACCTCCAGGCTTCAGTTGAGAGCCAGGGAGCATGCTTTCAAGCTGAGTAGCAAGGAAAAACAGTGAGGAACTCCTTTGCATGAAAGAAGTCCACACCTAAGCACATGAAATAGTTAATAAATTCCCAACTGGACAAATTGTTTTAGGAAAGGCCAATGCCTTAGTGTTCAAACAAGTTCAGACAACCTACACTACAACTAATGGCAAAGGGTGAGGGAAATCACAGCTTCAGGTAGGACAATTATTCTGGGTTACTCAAAAAAAAAAGTGAAGACTTGTTTTTGCAATAGGAAAATAAGGACAAGCTCAGGAGCTGGTGCGCTTTCAGGGTCCTTGAGTCCTGTGTGGCCGTTGGGTCCAGGGGTAAGGCTCTCCACAGATTTGCTTAATTCATGCTCCCCTCTCCCTAGCTACAACCTTCATCTCGTGGCTGTATTGTCATTTGGTTTTATTTTATGTTTATAACTTATACAGTCCAGGCCCCTTCAGCAAATTATAAGCGTTTGGCAGATTGTTGTCTGGAAGTAACGGAAGCAGCTATCTTTTTCTTGTCATTGGACTGTTGCTATTGTGGGAGAAATGTGTCTGAGGAACAAAATTGTTTGCTAGAAGGTGACATGACAGTCATTCCTGTGGTTCGTTGCTTGAAGACAGTGAGGCACCATGGTTCCTGCTGTGACTCAGGAAATAACTGTTATTGTTTATGGAGAAAAAATTTGATTTGCACATTTTCTTGAGTGCTATGTGTCTTGCTCTTTTTAGTTCCATGCATGAAAAAAAAAGTAAAATGATTCTAGTGGATGCCTTATTTTTTCAAGTGTCAAGCAACTGGCTCCCCAGAAAACCTTGTAAATGTTAAGATCAGGGAAGCTGAGGTGCAATTTGTTAATAGACACACTAACCACTCACGTGCAGAGCCTGACATGCTGAAGAAGCAGAAGTATATAGGATAATGATGCTACAGGATAGTTTGGAACAAAGAAACTGTGTTATACCAGAGTAGGACTACTAAGCAATTGCAGGAGATGGGCCAGAACAAGGAATGACCAAGGGAGAGTGTGTTGAAATCAGCCACTAAGGAATGATTCAATATTAAATTTGACAGAAAGAGGAGGATCCATCTCAGGCTGAATAAACATTAAGTTCAAGATAAATTATCATTTTCCAGAATCGTAAGCTTTAGCCTTCCTCTGGGAAGACAAAATCAACCACACTCTCGGGTTTAAAGTTTCACCTCTGCCCTTGGCTACTACTTCTAACAAGGCAGCTGACAGAGTCCGTGTGTGGAACTATGTTGTGACCAGCCAACCCGTTTTGTACAGGTCACTCAACAGCCATTGCGTAGTGTCAACCACTACGTGCTCAGACTTGACATCTATGTATCAATCCCGTCAGTTAGCCAGGGTTCATGTCAAAAAAATGGCTGTTGACGTTTGTGGCAGAATTCTTAGTAGCAGAAGTGTCTGTAAACTAGAAATCAAGCCTGAGGTGCTGAGGCACATTAATGCACAGAACGCTTTTCCTCCATCCAAGAGAGCGAGCCAGCAATGTTAAGAAGTGTACACCTAAGGAAGTAAACTTGGGACTTCTACAGAAGGGTAAATGCCCTTCTCTAAGTAAAAATATTTAAATAAGCAATAAAACCAAAAACTTAGAAAAGCTTACAGTGGAACGAAGTTGTTTTTTATTCCTTCAGAATTTGCCACAGGTAAATTGCATTAGATGTTGCCAAAATGCTCCAAGTTTAATATCATATATAAAGGACCATCTAATAGATGTATCTGTACCAGAAGCTGTAAAGGTCTTGGGAGACTTTGATCAGTCCTAATGCTGCAGAATATCGAAATGAGACATTATGGACACTCTCCTTCTGTTGGCAGTGATTTCTGCAAGCAAACAACAAGAAAATGCAGTTAATATGTTCCAAAAGATGAAATAAGCTTTTTCTGTAGGGGATTGGGCTGTTTAATCAGTTACTTTATGGTTGCTGCTATCAGTCCTCTTTGAGCAAAAGGACAGAAGTATTTAAGGCTGGCTATAAAAATGAAGATAAATGAGGCAACATTCTCTATAGAGTGCTGTGAAGAGTTTACTCATGCAGGAAATTCTCTCTTTTCCTGAAGACATTTTCACATGAAAGTCCCCAGACATTGGAGAATATGTATTTTCTGTGGTTTAAAGCTATTTTTTGATTCTTAGGAACTTCATAAGAGAAGGACAAGTAAATACAAGTTTTGGTAGTGAAAAAAAGATGCAAGAAATCAAAGTACAGCCATCTTCCATAGTATCAGAAACAGTTTGATAAAAGCCTAATCTGAATCAGAACTTTGAATAAACTCCCAGTAAGGTACGTGAGCTTTCCAGGATGATACTGTTTGTTTTCCTGGAACTGTTACACTCCTTCATAGGCAGTTGGAGGAATGTGGTGAAGGGCACAAATGTCTTTGAGGATGCGCCAAAGTATATGTGGGGAACATCAGCAGCAGGTGCTAAGGGAGGCTTGTATAATAAGAAGGGTAGCATTTCTGGAAAGGTAGGGACTGAATCTTTGTGCAGTCTTTCCCATTAGTTGCAGCCAGAAGGGCTCTCTGCACCCAGATTTGTCTTTGAGGAAACCACTATCTTTTCCAGGTTGGGTTTTTTTGTTTTGTTTTGTTTTGTTTTTTACTTACAGAAAATTTATTGGCAGTTATCATGCAAAGTTCCCATTGTACTGACTCCTTCCTTACTCTTGCCCTGCTGTGCCCTCCATGGCACCATAACTCTGGAGCAGGGATTCCCAGTCCGCAGGCTCCCTCCTAACCGCCAAGGCAGTTTTCTCTGCTGGAATAGCCTCTGCGGTTGCCATGACAGTGACTAGCAGGATCATAATACAAAGGTGAGGAAGGAGCCTGTAAGTTGAAGGAGGCCTCATGTAGGGTTTGATTGATAGAAAAAGTGATTTTTAGCTTGGTAAGAAAGAGTGTGAGCAGCTCCTCCACTTGCCCCTCGCTGGGTTCCCAGGGCCCTAAGCCCTCTTGCAAATAAGGAGGTATTTGCCCAGAAGCTATGAGAACAGAAGCTTGTCTAAAAACCCCAAGGAATTCTTCCATTTCTCTCTGAAGGATTCCAAATTGCAAAAAAGAGCTAAAAGTGGGGCAAGGAGGAGCTACTGATCCATCCATTCCAAAGTATGTATTATACTGTGACTAGCTGCAGCTAGGAGTATATACCGTTACTGGCAGGTTTAAACACCTTGACACTTGTTTTTTCCTGTATCTACCATATATTCGGATATGCTTAGAAGTCAGAGAACTCTCTTACTTTTGTAAAGAGTAGCATGTTAATATATTAAAGATTCTAGACTATACTAAGGACAAACTTTTTGGATAGGATTTGGAGAGGGTATTTTTCTTTCAGCGAGTCAGTCTTGCAGTTAACATTACTCTTTTTAATAAGAGCTACAAGACTTCAGGTTGATGACACAAAGTGCTGTTTGTTCTAATTCCCATAGCTGGTACTTACCCATATGCTTTTTAGGGGACTCATAAGACACAAAGGTACTGCTATTATACCTGCTGTAACTAACGTTTTGTTCCTTGTAGGTAGTCAATAGACAACACTAGAATGGTAAGGTTAACTGGAAATGAAAAATCTTTGACTGAATTTTCATGAGTATAATGGTCTAATTCTCAAATCAGCTGAACATGTGTATCAATCAGAAGTCAGACTGTGTTTATAGGTCTAACATAGTATTCCCATTACCAACTAGTGGAGTTCCTAGAGAGAAAAAAAGAAGGGAAAATGACAGAAGAAATACTTTCATAATGCTTTCTTTATGCTTGCTAGTATTGTTTCAGGCCTGCAAGAATCTCTCAGGTATTTAGGTCAGTAAACCGTGGGGAAGAAGTGTGGAAAATATACTTGTGTTATGCCTATGATTAAATAAATTTTGGATATACAGTTGGAGTCAAATTATCAGTATATCATAATGGTAGTTCCTCTTTTTACTTGGCATCAATCAGAAATCATGGTTTCTACCCAGGAATTACCCAAATAATAAAACATGAAGTTTTTAACTTGGGCGGGAGTGTGGTTTCATTAGAAAATGTGAGTAACAGGGACCTGAAAGTCAAAAGCGTATTTCCACATGGTGATTGAGTTACCATACAGCTGTAGGCAATTCATTTAGGACCAATTTTCTAGATTTTCAAAAGATCTCTACACTCAACATAGAGGTATAGGTTGCTTTATCAAGTCCTCTGTTTTGCCAGGGGTTTATGCCACTAGAAGCTAATACTCGGAGGACTTAGATGTCTACTCTGTTCAGTTCTGTGCTAGACTCTTAGCCTAATGCAAGTAGGAAATGGACAAAATTAAACACAAACTGACATTAAATTCACACTTTCAAATGGTTGCCATTTGAAAATGATGTAGGCTAGATCCAATTAGCAGTTACCACTTATTTATTATGAACAAGTAGAAATCCTAATTAGGCTCATTTGAGCCTCAGCTACCCCCTCAGATTGAATTGGCAATTAAGGTAATACTTGCACTAGTAATTATGGTTTACCA
Source organism: Haliaeetus leucocephalus (assembly GCF_000737465.1). Lineage (NCBI taxonomy): Eukaryota > Metazoa > Chordata > Aves > Accipitriformes > Accipitridae > Haliaeetus > Haliaeetus leucocephalus. Next base: position 3,239,509 of record NW_010972546.1, read on the forward strand.
TGAAATTACCCTCCCTTCTCCCCTCTCCCCCCAAAAAACCATCGAGTTAGCCATGAGTGGAATTATATTTATCACAGGACCCTGTGCAGCAGAGGCTTTGCAAATAAATACAAACCATTAGAAAACCACTCAGATTACTGTGCCAGCACAGTAATTAGGGTTTGAAGGCAGGAATTTTTGCTGAAGCCAAATTGGCTGGGTTGTCATGCAAGAGGAGCTGCAAGTGTCTTCAGCAAGCACCTCTGAGGGTGCAGATCCAGTCACTGGCTCTCCTGGTCCCCTACACAGGAACAGACCCAGCAGAAGGAGCTATGCAGACAATAGAGTGTTCTCCCCATATAATCCTCTAGTAAGGAGCAGACTTTGTGAATTCACCAGTTTAGTGTTTTCTGAGATGTTACAGTGACCCCAGTGGGTAACGGGCAGGTTACAGACCAATACAAGGCTGATGCAGTGTATTTCAGCAGACAAAAGTGTAAACAAAAGGATAGCAAGCATAAATTAAACCTAAATTGTTTTTCCTTGCCCAGAGAATTAAAAACAAACTGCTTGTCCTAATATTCAACTTCTAGTCCCTATGGTTGCAGTCTGTTATTTCAGTGATAATTTCCAAGTGTCATGCTGTTGTACTGGCTAATGAATAAATCAGCTTCTGACCTTTTCTCTCCCCTTTCCTCTTGGAGTTGCATAAATGCAATTGTCTCTGGTCTAATAGCCAAAGTGTAGAATGCTGTACCACAGAGCTTTTGACTTTCATAGATGGAATAATTATCCCACTTCATTATCGGTTTTACATTTACTACCTTGGAGGCTGCCTGGTACAGCTGTTTATGTGTATCATCAGTAAGGGATCATGGACTAAATATTGTGTATACATTTTAACAGTCACTTTCCATTTTTTTATTTTTACTTTTGAGGAAGTAGCTTTGCCTCACCCAATGTGCAGAAATGCTGAATGTTTTATTTTTCAACTTGTTTAGCCATCCAAATACTCATAAACATTATGAATTTCCTTTAGAACACTACGAATTGTTCCTAGCTTAGAGTCAAAGTGTTAAATTGCTTTTAAGCAAGCAAAGAAAAAAATCTTTGATTTATAAATTCTCACATCTTGATCATCTTTAGATCAGTGTTTGTAAGACTAAGAATTACCTCTTCCCAAAGGCCATCTTCTCAGCAAAGGAGTCTGTCCTAGGCCTTCAGATACCTGGGAGGTTGGGGTTTTTCATAAATGATGATAGATAATGGTATATTTTCCAATCTCCTAGGTTTCCAAAACAGTTAATGCTACACAGGGTCTTTCTCTTACAGATTTTGCTCAAACTCTCTAATGTTATTTGTACTTAGGCAGTTAGCACATCTAAGAACTTCAGGTCAGTTTGGAAGCTAGGTAATTCTGGATTTGGCCAAAGCAAATTTATACAAGATATTATGGCTTATACAACTGAAATTAGTTATTGAGGAATGGTTGAAAAAGTATCCTTCCAGAAGCTGTCTCTCCTACAATACCACCCACCAGCACAAGAAAACCCCTTTTTCCTCCATGTCATCTGCCATACGCTGGTGCCTGGGAACCTCCTCCCATGGACTTATGCCAGCAAGGTGTTCTTGTCTAGAAGAGAATTGTTCCAATGGTTTTGTAGAGTAAGAATCTAAAACACAATATAAAAGATACAAGAAACTAAAAAAATAGAATCTTATAGTAGAAATATTCACATGTTCTTACCTGTATACACTGCTGGTACTTCCATCTCTGCATGCCTTAGATTTCATCCAAAGGGAATAATTTCCCTTTTCTAGAAAGTAGAGAGAAACTGAAAATTAACTTTTGCTACATCTATCGTGTAACCACCATTAGAGGAGGACTTGTTAAATATGTTGTTAGCTACTGTTTGCATAACAAAGAATCGGAGCTGGCAAAATTAATTTTATTACAGATATTCTTCTCTGGTTACTGTGATGCTTTTTTATCATCTGCCAAGGATTCATTAGAAAGGACTCTGATATTGCAGTAAAATGGTTATTTCTCACAGTAATGTGTGGTCTTTTCAAGTCTTGAGCACATATTCATAAATTTATCTAAAGAGCCTGAAGACTCTGCACACAAACTTGGTCTTCATGTTCCTAAAAATGGTTCGTTTTGAGAACAAATAATAGGTTTGGAGAAAAACTCCAAAATTTTCTCTTTGCTAACTCTAAAATGAACACCAGAAAGACAGACTACAGGCAACTAAAGGTTTGCCTGCCTTCCTTATGTCTGCAGTAGAGTCACTCTGTGTGTCAGGGAAAAAAGGGAGAGTGTTGTAAAGATTTTGTTCTTTCTCCTGCCAAAACATTCATATGACAGCAAAATTTACTGACATATGTTGGAAAAATAAATCTGCCTCTTTAAAACGGAGGGTGGGGTTGTTCTCTGTAAATTAATGTGCTATTTTTTTCCTTTTTTTTTAATAGCATACCATCTCCTAAATTCCAATCCTGAGCCTAAGGCAACTCTTTCTTTCCATTTCACTTAGATGTGATTTCTGATCCTGCAAGGACTTAATAATATAGTGAAGAATGCAATTAAAAGATAGACTGTAGACACTAGTGCATTCTGAATGGCATCATAACTAAATTACAATTATTAACCAAGATGCTTGCCGTTAAAGAGGAAAAGACTAAGGAAAACAATAAATTCACTTAATTAGATTTACAGAAAGTGTAATTCAAAATATATTGACAAAAGCAGGCTGTCAGCATAATAAATTGTCTCCCTGTCTGTAAAATATGACATGATACTTCTTCCCATTTCAGTAAGAACAATCTAGGATGCAGACAGCACAGAATAGAACATTTGTATCATAGCAATTCAAACTACCTGTTTAAGTTAGGCAAATGAAAAAAATAGACTCCAGCCCACACATTGTGGCCTGGCACAGAGTAGCATCCAAAGATGAATGCAGCTGATGAGATTAATTTGTCGGGCCCTTACTTATCACCTGCAGACTGAGGCTTCATATATTATGAGATCATTTCCTGATGCATGCGCAACGTGCTATTTCAGCTTGGCTCCATCCAAACAGGGCAATTTACTGTGGCCAGAAGGGGCCAGAACTACTACCATATCACATTATTAAAATGGCCTCATAGTTCAGCCATTTGACCTCTGAGTACTAGGTCTACCATGGGCTTCTGCTAAGGATGGCATGTGAAAGGTCCCTTTCTTTTTGGTCTGTCTTATGCCTGTCACTTTTTGTCCCTCTGACATTTAAAATATGGGAAATTCACAAGCTTTGGTGCAGGATTTTCTTGTTTGCACTTATCTGTATGCTAGGGTCTGTTTGATCATGTTTGCTTCATGAAATCTTAATGTAATGTATCGTTTGTCCGTGAGAAACAGATATTATCCAGTGCTACACACTCTTCTGCAGTTAGGGTCACCCCCACATGAAAGCAGTTCAAGGAACAGAGCTAGGACACTCAGTATGTCCAAACTGCGATATCCCACAATTTGTTTAATTATTTTCCTGGTGAAAGTGAAACTGTGACCTGAATCATGCTATTGGCTATAATAAGTACTTTAGTAAGTCACAGCTTAATATGATTCTTTAAAGGTAGTCAGCACCCTCCTTCTGGAAGGAAGGTTCTGGCAGTCCTTGCAGGAATCCAGTACTTCCTACTGGTCTTCAATAGCTAAGAATGATGCAGCTCCTTCAGAGCCAAACACACCTGCAAAACCAAAACAGAGACACTCCATTTTTTGTCTTCAACAGGCACAGGAAGCTGTCTCTGCATCCACAAATTAACATGAATGTTTCTCACAATTCAGTTTATTGTACAGAGTAAACAGAGTTTAGTTTATTGTTTTTTATCTTAAATAATAGGATCTCTGGGGCTCTTGTTTCTTTGTGTACAGCCCCTGGCATAGCGTGCCCCTGAAGATAGAGCAATACCTCTAATGAACAGTTTATTTACCAAAATGGATTGTGTTTGGAAGTGTTACTCACACTACTACTCTAGCTATGTCCACTTTCTCATTTCAGTTGGAATTGATCTTTCCCGTAAAAAGCTACCAAGAATCAAAGCATTCACAGAGAGGAAGTTTTTCTGCTTGACTGTTAGAAATGAAATCCTGTCTAGTATCCAGAGCCATTCTGAGTATTCTTAAGGCACGTGCAGAATGATAATCTGATTTCAAAGAAAGGTGAACAATTTACATATACTGAACTACTTAGTATTTAGCTATATGATATGAAAATAAGATATTGCTCTAATGACATCTGAAGTCTGTGAAAAAGCTTATATCGACATCATTATCTGACTGCAGCATTTTGCCACTATCTCAAGGACCCATTTCTATACATGTCTGTGCTCCTGGAACATTCTTCCTTGATGTACATTTCAAATCTAGTAGTAAATGTCTTATCATGAACTCAGTAATTGAACTCTCTACAACAGTATTGACTGAGGTTGATTATCCACCAGGCTTGTGTGTGCATGTGTTTTTCTTTTACATTATATAAATAGCTGCTCAGCCCTGAGAGCAAGATAAGATGCAAGTCTTTGAACTGCAGGAAGGACAACATGAGTGACTGACAGCAGCAAACCCATGAAAGTGGTTGAGACAACTTTAATTTATTTGTACAGCATGCATATGAAGGGTCCTCACCTCCCGTTTTGGTAATGATATATGACAAGATGTTGACAGTTATTAATTAAACTGCCTGGCATAGCAATGTACACGATGATAAGACCTAAGAAATGTGTAGCATTCCTTCTACCCCATCATGAGAATGAGGCCCCTCCACTGTTCTCTAGCACAGCAGAGATTAGGCTAAAGCATCAATATTCCAGCACAAGCTGGCTACCTAGTAACTGCCTGAACACAGGGCCCTAAAAATTGAAATCCTCTCTCATGCGTTGTGTAGTAATTAAACTTCAGCATTCTTTCTGCAGGAAATGTTTCTCCTGTGTTGTTCCCACAGATTGTGCTACAACAACAATTTTAGCCCCATGAACTGTTAACCAATTATAATGGGATTTTCTCAGTCTACTTTAACTGAGGATCAAAGGCAAAAATGATTTTTTTTTTTTCTTGCCAGATATTGTAATTTAGGATACAAAACACCAAGCGTACACAGGACTCAAGGGTTTGGTCAGCTGAACAGAATGAACTCGGGGCAGGGAAGTAACTCCCACCCCATTTCAGCTTTTCTGATTTGACTTGCCAATATTCCAGTGCTTTCCTTCCTTAAAAATATCCATTGCCCCACAGTTGGAATGCATTTATCCTATTCTACTTTTGTTTATATCTTTCATATCTATATCCTTTATGTATGTGCTACCTGGAGCTAATTATGTTTATATACTGCTCAATTACTCAGAATTTAATACATACCAAATTTCTCACCAGCTTACTTGCCTAATGAAGCCTAAGTTTTCTTTTTAGAGTCCGTTTTGAATTTTAAGTTGTGTAAGAATAGCATGCTGAGCTAATTTGGTTAGCTAATACAGATTGTGATGATTTTTGTCTGCATTTCCTGCATAAAGCAGTAAATAAACCCCCAGTGCTGTACATAATATTTATTAATCATTATTATTTAAAATGGACCAGGAGACTCTCTTCAAGCTTTATGTTTCAGTGAGTTTAGAACGCTGTACAAAGGACTGGCAAAGAACCGAAGTGGTCTTAAAATAACATTGGTGTTAACCATGTGAGTTAAGGGAAGTTCTTTGAATTAGCACTGTAGGTCCTAGAACTTCCCAGTTTTGTCCCAAAGAGGAGAAAAACAGTCATGACGCAAGCAAACTATCTGCTCAAAACACAGCCACAGTATCACAGAATTGTTGAGGTTGGAAAGGATCTCTTGAAGCCATCTAGTCCAACCACCTTGCTCAGGCAGAGTCAGCCAGAGAAGGTTGCCCAGGACTGTGTCCAGCCAGGTTTTGAGTATTTCTATGGACAGAGATTCTCACGAAGTTAAACAAGGCCCAGTACAAGGTGCTGCATGTGGGTCGTGGCAATCCAAAGCGCAAATACAGCCTGGGTGATGAGTAGATTGAGAGCAGCCCTGTGGAGAAGGACTTGGGGTACTGTGCTAGTGCTGAAGTGTCATGACAGCCCCACCTGTATCAGTTAGGATCCGAGTAGCCAGTATGTGGCAAAAAAGTGATTCACATCACACGCTGCCTCACCTGGGATGGCTAAAATGGGTGTTCATGGGCATCAGTGTGAACCAGTCAGGCCCTGGTAGCACCAGGGAGAAGCAGGGCTGGGATGGATTACAAGCATAGATATTAAAGTGTTCAAAATGACACCAAGCCAAGTGGTGTGGCTGATACTCTAGAGGGAAGGGATGCCGTCCAGAGGGACCTTGACAGGCTTGAGAGTTGGGCCCACGCAAACCTCATGAAGTTCAGCAAGGCCAAGTACAAGGTCCTGCACATGGGTTGGGGCAACCCCCAGTATCAATACAGGCTGGGGGATGAAGGGCTTGAGAGCAGCCCTGTGGAGAAGGACTTGGGGGTACTGGTGGATGAAAAACTGAATACGAGCCAGCAATGGGTGCTTGCAGCCCAGAAAGCCAATTGCACCCTGGGCTGCATCAAAAGAAGCGTGACCCCTCCAGGTCAAGGGAGGTGGTTCTCCCCCTCTACTCCGCTCTCGTGAGACCCCACCTGCAGTACTGCGTTCCACTCTGGGGCCCCCAACACCAGAAAGACATGGACCTGTTGGAGCGAGTCCAGAGGAGGCCACAAAGATGGTCAGGGGGCTGGAGCACCTCCCGTATGAGGACAGGCTGACAGAGTTGGGGTTGTTCAGCCTGGAGAAGAGGAGGCTCCGGGGAGACCTTGTAGTGGCCTTCCAGCAGTTCAAGGGGGCCTACAGGAAAGCCGAGAGGGATTTTTTACAAGGGCATGTAGTGATAGGACAAGGGGTAATGGCTTTAAACTGAAAGAGGGTAGATTTAGATTAGGTGTAAGGAAGAAGTTCTTCACTGTGAGGGTGGTGAGGCACTGGAACAGGTTGCCCAGAGAAGTTGTGGATGCCCCTTCCCCGGCAGTTTTCAAGGCCAGGTTGGATGGGGCTTTGAGCCACCTGGCCTAGTGGAAGGGGTCCCTGTCCTTGGCAGGGGGCTTGGAACTAGATGATCTTTAAGGTCCCTTCTCAACCCAAACTGTTCCATGATTCTACAACCTCTCTGGGTAATCTGTTCCAGTGTTTGACCACCCTCCCATTATTACCAGCTGTGGACCCAAAATGAAGGACAAGGAAAGCTTATAGCTATATTATATCTCATAATCAGGAGCCTGTTGTTCAAGACTGAATTATTTAAATTATAATGTGGCTTAGGCATAGAATCAGATCCATACTAACTAGAGACACATGGGGTTTGACCCCTGCCCAGCACAGTGAAGAGGGTTGGAGTGTCTACCTATAAAATTGTCTTTATCCTCAAGAGCCAAAACTGAAGCACTGGGATTCTTGGTGTCTGGGCGTGCTGGGTCATGGTAGTGGTGAAAAGGTGTCTAACAGCAGTTGACTATAGCCTGTTCCTTTGCCAGGACTTGCGGGCTAGTGCTGAGGACCCAGATGCCCTGCTTCTACCATGCTGAGGCTGCAAGCAGTAGTGACAAGCCACTAGGCAATTCCAGCAGAGTAAATGCTACGACTTTTTGCAACCCCTGGAAAATATTGTTCCTCAGAGGATTTGATCTGACTTGCTTAACTTGGCTTCTGTAGTCAAAAAGAAATATTCTGAACTGGAAGTTTATACATTTTAAATTATTACGTGATTCACTGTAGGTCTTCTTCAAGCCATATGTTAAGTTCAAAATTAACATACGTGTGCCCTTTTCTTTTCTTGTGAAGACCTGATATATAGCTTCAGGCCTCTCACCAGATCATTATTTTTATGGAGCATAAAATTTCCATCTTCCTGGGATATTACCTAAACTTATTGTTATGTTTGAAAGTCTGTTGTCAGCCACTTATTTGTTTATAAGGCCCGAAGTTCCCATGAATAGTAAGTTATGTGAGGAAAGCTCATTTTAAAATGTTGTGATTGGTCATTTTGATTATGCAAAGAGTAAAGAATGTCAGAGATGATGAAAAATTAAAAGCATCGACAGGCCTGATTGGAAGATTTGGTAGACAAGCTTTCTTTCCTGCATTTAGCCTCAAAGGCTCTGAGAGTAGCATGGGCCAGAAACATTACTCGCCGTTATGCTCCTGCAGCTCCTAGCCAGGTGGCTCACGCTGACAGCCACCTCTCAGGAATCTGGGGTGTGATACTGATCTTAGCATCTGGAAATCCTGATCCACTTTTGAAAGTGAATATCTAACAGCTTCTTTTCTACTCCTCACGTTTCCATTGTCGTGGTTTAACCCCAGCTGGCAACTAAGGCCCATGCAGCCGCTCACTCACGTCCCTCACAGTGGGATAGGGGAGAGAATCAGAAGGGTAAAAGTGAGAAAACTCGTGGGCTGAGATAAAGGTAGTTTAACAGGTAAAGCAAAAGCTGTGCACGCAAAGAAAGCAAACCAAGGAATTCATTTACTACTTCCCATTGGCAAGCAGGTGTGCAGCCATCTCCAGGAAAGCAGGAGTACTGTGTAACGGTTACTTGGGAAGACAAAACGCCATAACTCTGAATGTCCCCCCACTTCCTTCTCCTTCCCCCAGCTTTACATACTGAGCATGATGTCATATGGTCTGGAATATCCCTTGGGTCAGTTGGGGTGAGCTGTGTCCCCTCCCAACTTCTTGTGTCCCCCTAGCCTCCTTGCTGGTGGGGTGGGGTGAGAAGCAGAACAGCCCTTGACTCTGTGCAAGGACTGCTCAGCAATAACTAACACATCCCTGTGTTATCAACACTGTTTTTAGCACATATCCAAAACATAGCCTCATAATATCTACTGTGACGAAAATTAACTCTAACCCAGCCAAAACCAGCGCATCCATATAATAGAATTATGATATAGTGCAGTATTTCCTACAGAGGCCTATTTCTAGCATTTGCAAAAATGGTAAAAATTCATGTGCACACACCTTTATGTGTACATACGCATACAAATGAAAAAGAGCCTGATTATCATGAAGTCAGTTTTTGCCTTAAGGAGAGGAACCTTATTTTGATGTCATTTTACCTTGGCAGAATATAAAGGGGAATCTGGTCCATGATGCTTAACAGTAGATTTTAAGCAATGATTTAGGCGTGGCACTCACATGCCAGGAGAGCAGGTGTTAGTGACTAGGGACTGCCTTGTACATCCTATTCCTGCAGCAATGCCTCCGCGGTATTGGAACTTGGTAATTCACCTGTTTTGTCTTCCCTAGTTATGCACCTTGTGCATTCTGAAATCAGGGAATGTTTTTCCAAATTAACTTTAACAGATGTGTAGACTTTACTTTTCCATAAATATATAGCAGATATGAACTAAACCACATGTATCTGTGCAGTCTGAGGTAGCTGCCAGGAAACACAGGAAGAGCCATATGTGTGGAAGCCTTGGCAGCTACCATGAGGTTTGTGTCTGAGCATTTTCAAAAAGCAGCAATGAGATAGCACATCAAGATATGCATTTCCAATAGGAAAAATACAATGGCTGACTAACGAGGCTGGGAGTCAGTCACTGCATGAAAAATGAAATGAGATCTACAGTAGACAATGCAAAAACCCAGTATTGTGATATAAAGAAAAGAGTGAGAAGAAAGTGGCAGCTAAATAATTACTTTGCTTAGAGCGGCAGCCTTTCCAAAGTCACCATGGCACTTACACAAACAAAGAGGGTCTTTTAGAAATACAAACACAGCTTAATCATTTTCACAGTTGTTAAAAACACTTTCCAGTATTCTTAAATGAAAAAAAAAAAAAGGCACTATAAAAAAGCAAACCTTCTCCCATGTAATTAAATAGCAAGCAAAAAATTTGATGTTCTCGGAAAAAAAAAAGTAGATGCTAACTACATCTTCTCTCCTTCCATTGTCAGTCTCCTGACTCAACTTACTCTACAATTAAATCTTGTAAAGCCCTCAAGTTGGTAGCAGCACAAAATACCCTCTGTAAGGGCACTAAGTGCCTTTCACAATGTGAGGCTTTGTTTTTTCTTGGAAGTGCCAGAATGTTTAACCTGCTTTTCTTTTGTTATTTTATTCTGTTATTTTATATTTGTACTGTACAGTCCTAACTGCCTTCACTGGTCTGGGATTTTTTAGTCCCATACATGAAGAGCTTGCAGCCTGAAAGTTTTTACAATGTACCTGCTGACTATATTTTACCATGTCTTGCATTTAGTATAATTTATCTACAGCGAAGGGACTGCTTTAAATATCTGTTATTTGTAACAGATGAGTGCTATGACCTCCATGACTAGAACTACTTTAAATGTTCCAGCTGGTTTTAGTCCTTTCGAATTCGTCTACCTGGCTAGAATTAAATTTAACTTTTAACAGTGGCAACATATTGATGCGTGTGACAGTATGAAAAAGAATACATAGCAACACTGTACATATGGGTCTTTTTTTCTTTTTTTCTTTTTTTTTTTTCAGTCTAAGGGTAAATCACACTGCTGTATTATTTAGAATTTAAAATACATTTATTCAATGCACTCCTGTAAGGCAATAACAGATTGTTCAGCTTCTCAACCAAAGCATGATCAGGTGCTCTTTTTTCTTTTCTTTGGAAACAGTCAAATGAATCAGGCCAGCAGGTTCAATTTTTTTTTCTTTTTTCCTTTTTTCCTCTTTTCCTCAGTTAGAAAGCATAGATCCATTTTATGGTTGTTGATACACCTTTTAATATCCTCACATTCTCTGTGATTCTTAACTGTGTGTAGGAAAGCATGCTATAATTTTCTTCCTGCAGTTACAATCAGAAAAATATGTCAGAAAATGTCTACACTCTTTTCCTGCTGAAAATTAAAATGTAAAATACTGAACATGTTAAGGAAGAGAGCTGTATTTACTAATATAATAATAAAAAAAGACTAAAGAAACTTCCTATCTGGTACCTGTATAGAGTTTAATATCACATCTGAGTAAAAATATTTTGAAATAACACTGCTATGTGCTGATTTACTACAAAGTATGTCCAAAAGGATATGCACGAGTTTTTTAAGGTAAACCGTGTACTAGGCCTTGTCCTCAACTGTTTGCAAAAAATGTAATTGAAATGAAGTCAAAGGACAGAGCTCAGCTTAAACCAACTGACAATTTAATCCTTGTTTATTTATATTCTGAGAGGTTATTAAGCTTAAGCATTAAATCCAAATATTCTTACCTGCTATGTATGTCAGGATTATTTTTGAGAGATTAAATGTTACTGAGAATTCTCAGTTTTGGCTCTCAAGAGATGTTACTTATGCATATGTATGTAACCAGACTAAAATGGTTGATGCTTGATTCTGCAAACCATCACTAATTCTACATTCACTGGTACTGAGAAAGCTATCTCTCTAGGAGTGCAGCATGCAGACATACAGCTGACTCTAACAGACAGCTTTTGTCTTCGTAAGAACACTGGTCTTGTTTACCCTATACATCCTGTGAACTGCACAGAAGTCCATTTTATAAACTAGAAAGAACAGAGTGTGAGTAGAAAGGGTTCTGAGAGTACAACAGAAGATTTTCAAGAACACTGAATTTAAAATGTGATTCTCCACCATATTTCTGCTATGAAGGGAGTGGCGATGTAAGCTAGCATGGAGGTTAGGCGTAGCCATAACAAGAAAGGCTTCTCTTTGGCAACTATGGAATAATGGTCCAAAGAGTCCCTCACTGATGAAGCATTTTGCAAGATTTTAAAATTTTATTTGGGAACATGTTGTAATTATATTTGAGATTTTTTTGATACCTAAGTAATCAGAAGAAAGCTTTTTCAAGCTTTTTAAATTTGCAGACACCTGGAAATTTCCAGTGGAGGTGTACTCTCATGCGTAGTGAACATATTTGATATAGGGTCATTTTTCTCAGTCAGATTCCAGACCATCCCTGCCTTTGAAGTAGTCCCCAGAGTCTAGGTGTTCATAGCCCATGACTCAAGAAATTATCTGAATTTTTTTTTTCCAAGTGAATTTCTTGAATGTTAACTCATTTTAAATCATCAAGTGTTGCAGATGTGAAGAATCCTTCCATTATTACTGCTAAATGTGTTTCTTTTTGCTTATTAGTATGGCTTTTTTGGCCTTTCATAAGTAGAAAGATCTCTTTTTTAAACTGCATAAATGTAATCTGGGTGATTGTCCTTTAAATATTGTCTTAGGATCCAAATGTCAAAAATCAGTACAGTTCCACCGAAACCCATATTGGTTTCAGTTTTCACTTGGATATGATTTTCTTCTCAGTTATGTTTTGTTTTTAAAAAACCAAAAAATTTCCTGGACCAGCTTCTCATCAGACTTGTGTGTGAGGTCTCACTGAACAGCCAGTTCCAAGTATGTTTTTAGTATACCTGCCATTGCCCCAAAGACCACCCATAAACTTTCTATAACAAGTTAGGGGGTTTTATGTGAATGCCCTTAGAGATGTGGCACATCCACTGCTTTTGGGCCTTCTATTTGCCTTCTAAATAGCAGAGCATTCTATATATATTAAAAGTGATATTTTCGCTGTTTGCTGAGAAATACAAGTAAGTTCAAAGTCACTGGCTATAACGTCTGTAACATGTACTTCAAAATAGTAGTGATGTATTTCAGTAAATATAGTGTGATGGTACTGCTGACCAAGACAGAATTACATATTTGAGAGCTATGAAGCTTAAAAGTAAATTGGTCATGGACTGAGTTTATTTCTCATATGTAGACTGTTCAGACTATGCTACAAATCAGTTGCATACATATCTGATGGCCACTTTGAGGTTCCAGGCATCCCAAAATAATGAAAAACTAGCTAAAATCCTTAAATTCTAGACAGACAGCATCTCCAACTAGAAGAAAGGGACATGTTTGAGGATATGATGCTTAAATTCTGAAATTATGCCAGTTTTCCCAGTAAGGATATCGTATTCACTAATTCCTGTCACTGAACTATGCTCCATTGAATGTTTGCATTTATTAACCCTTTTCACTCCATGAAGTACTATTGTTCTGTTCTTGTTGTAAGTGCAAGCCCAAAGAATAATCATTATGACTCACTGTTAGCTCTTGATGCCATATTAGAGATGTTAATGACAAAACTAGCTCTAGAAAAAAGTGTCTTTTAAAATGACTGGGCCTATTTTTGGCTCCTAGGAGGAGCCCAGACACCTCTGATTTGAACATTAATTTATTCAGAGGCCCATACTAATGAGCAGGCTGAAATTTCACATGCATTTTCTCAATTCATTGGAATTCTATGCAATTGTCTGTCCTCTCTTTCCCCCCAATAATGATTTTCTGATAGTGCTACTTTTGTTTCTAGACATGTAGAAATTCATCATGAGTGAAAAGTTTCTGGTTCTGAGCACCACCCTTAATCTGAAGAACAATTTTAGAAGAAAACTATCACTTTTAAAACTGACTTCTCCTGCTAATTTGACTAGAAAAAAATAAGGCCCTGCAAATAGCAAAACCATCCAAATGGGAGAGTAATTACCTTCAATTAAGCCTTATTTCTGGTTATAAAAAAAAACACCAAAACAAACCAACAACCACCCAATTCTAAAAGCATGTTGTGCAGACTGGAAGCATTAGAGTTAAATACTGGCCATTTTATAGTGAAAGGGAAGGAAATAGACAGGAGGAAGGAAGGAAGGAAGAAGAGATTAGAGAATCTGACAGATGTAAATAGTCTCAGAGGAGCCACTATGTCCCAAGGCCTCTCCTAAGGGAAGTTTTTACACCAAAGAATCTGGTAGCCTGAATGAAGAATGACATCACTTATTTATTTAGCCAGAGCTGAGCTGTTTTCTTAAGACATTGAAATAACCTCATGCCACAACCATTAAACTGTTGGTGAAGTGATAAAGATGTCTGTTTAATTTAGGGACTTGATAACCACAAAATAAATACACTTTTATTTCTTGGTTTGAGAGTATATTTAAATTGCCTGGAAAGCCATGAACAAGAAAGCTTGAGTCTGAAGGCTGATGCTACAAACAGCCTGATGTGGCAGTCTTCAGTAGGAAGATGCATAACTTTGGACTTGTAACTCAGTCAAGGAGTTGGGGCTGCTTCCCTTTGAGATGAAAATGATGGTATTACCCTTACAGACACCAAGCACAGGCCAATGTTTCCACATCCTGAGTGCTGTACAAATTCATAAGAAAGGAACGATTTCAGTCTAAAGGGCTAGTGCTGAAGTGTCATGACAGCCCCACCTGTATCAGTTAGGATCCGAGTAGCCAATATGTGGCAAAAAAGTGATTCACATCACACGCTGCCTCACCTGGGATGGCTAAAATGGGTGTTCATGGCATCAGTGTGAACCAGTCAGGCCCTGGTAGCACCAGGGAGAAGCAGGGCTGGGATGGATTACAAGCATAGATATTAAAGTGTTCAAAATGACACCAAGCCAAGTGGTGTGGCTGATACTCTAGAGGGAAGGGATGCCGTCCAGAGGGACCTTGACAGGCTTGAGAGTTGGGCCCACGCAAACCTCATGAAGTTCAGCAAGGCCAAGTACAAGGTCCTGCACATGGGTTGGGGCAACCCCCAGTATCAATACAGGCTGGGGGGTGAAGGGCTTGAGAGCAGCCCTGTGGAGAAGGACTTGGGGGTACTGGTGGATGAAAAACTGAATACGAGCCAGCAATGGGTGCTTGCAGCCCAGAAAGCCAATTGCACCCTGGGCTGCATCAAAAGAAGCGTGACCCCTCCAGGTCAAGGGAGGTGGTTCTCCCCCTCTACTCCGCTCTCGTGAGACCCCACCTGCAGTACTGCGTTCCACTCTGGGGCCCCCAACACCAGAAAGACATGGACCTGTTGGAGCGAGTCCAGAGGAGGCCACAAAGATGGTCAGGGGGCTGGAGCACCTCCCGTATGAGGACAGGCTGACAGAGTTGGGGTTGTTCAGCCTGGAGAAGAGGAGGCTCCGGGGAGACCTTGTAGTGGCCTTCCAGCAGTTCAAGGGGGCCTACAGGAAAGCCGAGAGGGATTTTTTACAAGGGCATGTAGTGATAGGACAAGGGGTAATGGCTTTAAACTGAAAGAGGGTAGATTTAGATTAGGTGTAAGGAAGAAGTTCTTCACTGTGAGGGTGGTGAGGCACTGGAACAGGTTGCCCAGAGAAGCTGTGGATGCCCCATCCCTGGCAGTGTTCAATTTAGCCATACATTGTGATGCAGTAGAGGTGAGAATGTTTTGATGATTGTCTTTGTGTTCCTTATACTTTTACTTCAGAATTAGCAGGGCTTGTGCTGATGAGTTTTACCTCTACTCAGGTTTTAGTGATTAGTTTTATTATCCTCTTTTCAGAATAATAACTTGTCCTTATAAAAGAGCAGTGAGAGCTTTTAGGATTGAAAGAAATAGCTAGTTCATGATACAGTGTCAGGAATGGTTAACGGAGACAGAAGAATTATTACTTCCTTTCCTTTGGGCTTCAGGCACAGTATGTTTATTTTACTCTAGTGAGAAAAAAATTCATTTTGGCATCAAAACATAGAGAAAAGCATCATATTCCTAATCCAATGAAAAGACAACAAGGCATCATGAGCCTTGTCCGTGAAACACTGCAGCTTGACATTACAACTCTCCAACGTTCAGTGTAAAAACTGTTCCCACAATTCTGGGAACAGAAGAGAAATGTCCACCCCTTTGTATATAACTGGAGAATACTTTGTGCAGAATTGTCCTTTGATGACTCTAAGACTGAAACAGGAGCAGTTGTACTGTTTTGTGTAACTGAGTAACATCAGCTGTGTTTGTTGCAAGTTCTGCAGCCTATACTGGCTTTATTTTAAACTATGAGTTATTTTAAAGGGGGACTTCCTTTACTTGCCTATCAAGGGGAGTTTCAGTTTATTCAAATTTCAGGTTACAGCTGCACAGTATGTTCAATCCAAACTCAAGCTACATATAAATGTGTTCTATGTTAATTTAAGACTTTTGAGCCTGTTTACTATAGAAAAGTTGTTCTGTGCGCCCATATACTGTACTAATTTGAGTGAAACAAGCTAATTATAAGTTGATGTCATATGGCTAAAAAAATACATGTTTATTCCTTCCGTATTTCACAATGCTGACTTTCTCAACCACATTTGCAGAACACATGCATAATATGTTTTCTGGACCTAGGGCCCCACTGGATGAAGTTATGTTCTTTGTAATAAAAAGTTGAACCTCATGCAAAATCTTTGGGACTTTGTGGATACCAGCAGGCTGTTTGTGCTGCCTGTAAATTTATCTTTCACTGAATAATAGCAGAATTGTATTTTTGCCAGAAAAAGAAATAAAGTAGGCACACTGACTATTGTTAAGTCAGTGAGTATATTGTAGAGAATGCACTGTGATTCGTTGTCTACACAAGTTGGAAATAAAAATGGGGGACAAATGAATGTTCAAAGCTGATTTGGAGAAATCATGAATCCTGCCTGAAAAAAATAAACTTGATTTTTTTTCTGTGAACTACCCATTATGACAGTTGTTCAGTTGTTGACAGGCAGCTGTCTCCAGCCAAGTGAAGGTAAATTCAGTGACCTGTTACTACTTATAGTTCAGGAGCACTTAAATTACATACCATTGTGCTATTTTATTCCAAAAATTACAATGAAGAAATTTACTCTTGCCTGAAGAGTTTATAGTCCTGAAGAAAAACTATTTAATGCTTCTGTAAAAGGAGTGCGCAGCAGTTCTCTGCCCATTACAAAGCCCCTTTGGAGTATTTGTTACTCTGAAAGAGCCTGTCCCATGTATGTCTTGTGTACAGTAATGTTTCATTGATGTAAGGACAATCTATAAAGTCACTCTGTTTTCACTTATTTCCTCTGTGTACGGTATCAAGCTTTTTTCTTTGGAAAGGACTGGAAGTGTATGGATTTGGTGTGAAAGACAAACTGAAATTTCCAGCAGATGCTCATTCTCAAACCCCCAGTTAGATATGGCATCTCCGATGTACAGCATGTCCTTTGAGTCATAAATAATGCTTTCAGCAAACACTGACACAGATTATTAGACCAGTAAGTCACTCTCTAAATTTCTGTCTTGTTCTAGAACCCTACTAATAGCTGTAAGTAATATGTACTAATGTGAGGCTATAATAATGTACACCTTTATTAGAAATTTAAAAAAAAAAGAGAGAGTGTGTGAAAACAAATAAATAAATAAACAAACCCAAATGCTCAGTTTGAAAAGAACCCACGTGGGGGTGGGGGAAACGTAGCAGTCTACCTCTGTGAAACATCCCACATTTTGGGTTTTCCAGCTGTTTGCAGAATACTACTATTTCTTGTTCCTCTCCTGATAATATAAATTGCAAAAGAGGTGGTTAGACAGGACTGTTTCAGGAGTAAGATTACAGAAGACTAAGCATATCTGCAGACTGCTCATCTAATCCACTTTTAACGTGTGGTAAGAAACCAGTAGAGAAGCAACTGTAAACAGGATGGGCGTTGAGAGGAAATATAGTAGTGCAAGTGCCTCAGGACTCCCTGTCTATTGGTATTCTTTTAAGAGCTTTTATAACATGCAAAGAACCAATCATTACATTGTAAGTCAGAAAACTGCAAGATTCTGAATGGCAGCTTAGCAGCAGGAAACTTTTGCACTTTTGGTAGAAGAGAATTGTGTGGGACGACTGGGGTTTTTTTTTGAAGAGGACATCTTTAAGGTGAAACATTTGGGAGAAAGATATTACTGGTTCACCTGCAGCAGGCCCTATATTTCTGAACTGCCTGGAATCCAGCATGAAGTCTCAGATAAAGTAGAGTAAGTCTCTTTCACTGGCTTATCACAGTCAACATTTTAAAATTAACATTCCAGTAACTTTAGATGCCAGTGAGACTGTGGAATAGCTTTGCAGAGGAACTGAACTTCTTTTCTTATTTAAGAAGCACTTGCAAGTGTTCATGCTGATTTCTGAAAATTAAGCCCCAAGTGCCAAATTCATAAAGTCAAAGATAAGTCTGGAAAACGTTGTCACAGGTATGACAACTGTTTGTATTAGGTTTCTATATGAGGTATCAAATAATAGTAGTGATAGGACACTTTATCTACTGGCTGTCTTGAAAAAGCTGTTAATCTTTACAGCTGTATTGAAAGACCTGCACGCTATGTGCAGTCCAAGCCCAGATTTCCCTGACTTCATTGGAAAATGTTTTTGTTTC
This sequence comes from Haliaeetus leucocephalus, assembly GCF_000737465.1. Lineage (NCBI taxonomy): Eukaryota > Metazoa > Chordata > Aves > Accipitriformes > Accipitridae > Haliaeetus > Haliaeetus leucocephalus. The sequence goes on from NW_010972546.1 coordinate 3,257,734, forward strand.
TTAAAGAACGTGGCCTTATAAATGAAAATAAGCATAGGTCTACAATATCAAATTGTTAAAAAGTTTAACTGTTGCTTGGCAGCACTTGCAAGGGGATTCCACACTTCTTTTTTTTCCAGTGAGAGAAATCTGAAGCAATCAGATTTCAATCAAGAAATCTTGACTGGCAGTTCACAGACTTCTTGTTTTCTTTCGTGGCTTTATCAGGTTGTGAACATATGAATTGGGAAATGTCACTGGGAGTAGGAGGGAAACTGAAATTGGCTGAGTTTTTCTTCCTCAGGGGAAGTTCTGAGCTCCACATCTGCCCAGGAAGACTTTTTCCATGAGAAATGTCATGCATTGGAGCAAGAAGCTCCAGGATAGAGCTTCTTTAGAGATATGTGGGTTATTGATTGAGAATTAAGGACCTTGACACTCTCTATCACAGAAACTGGAGTCAACACCCTGACTGTTCTAATTCACTGGCTTTGCAGCAAATCAGCTTTATAATATAGCTGAAAATCAATGAGTCTTCCTATAATTAATCATTGTTTCTACTTTATTAACAATGTATTTAAAATTAAAAATAACAGACTAATATTTTTAAAGCAGTATTACTTTTCATTCTCTACAAGGAAAAACATTGCATAAATAATTTCTGAGAAAAAAATAAATACGTAATTCACTCTCTGAAACAATACCTTTTCTCTCTAGGTTCTGGTCCCGCATAAAATAATTGCAAAATCTATCAACATCACAAATTTCCATGGTTTATATGATTTCAGCATAAACTCTACATAGAAAATAAGAACAGTGAGGAACTGTTTTCATCCCAAACTGTGTTCATCTGATACTAGGCTTAGCACTTCTACAGGATATATACAGCATGTGACAACTCACTTTCTAACAATATTCTTTAATGTAAAAACACAAACATTAGTCTGAATGTTGAGAAGCTAAGTAAAGGAAAGTCGCTGTCAAACTAAAGACTTACCAAAGTTGCACATACCAAAGACTTTTCTAGAGGAAATCATGACTTTAAAATTAGCAGAGGCTCACTTTTAATGCAGAACCATCACCTTACTCCCAGAACTTGGCTTGCACAGTCAGCGCTACGAAGTGTGTGGCCAGATAATCCAAACTCTACAGAATAGAAAATGTATGTTGAGATATCTAAGCTGATACTAAAGTCAATTGTGTTCTAGGAAATAAGGCATAATCAGTACCTTTTATGTTAAATTATGCACATCATTAGCTGTTTACAGGACAAACCTCAGTGAGGTTATCTGGTTTGAGAGGAGCATCCATTTCATAAATCTGCTCCACTTAGAATTTTTTTAACTGTTCCTAAAACAAATCATTGTCCCTAAACTAAATATGGTTTTAGTTTTCAAATCTCAGTTTTGAATCCGTTGATCCTACAGTCTTTTAATTAAAAGTACGAAATAGATTTATCACACTTTCACTTTTGTTTTGACAACATAAATATCATGTTTTGTGTTTTAGAGGAAACAACTGGGGCATGAGGACATCTGACAGGATGTTAATTTCCAAACAATTTGACTTCAGTCACCATAACTGTTGAAATCCCTGCTATCACTAACTTTCTACAAGTCATTCAGAGAGTGGTAACTCTCCAGGTACTTCCCTAATTGCATGCTTGTCCTGCATCATGGCACTTACAAAATTGGGAAAAGGATCTCAGTGTTCTTTTCACATAAAGTGAGTTAGAATGACTTCTAACAAAGTGTGATTGTCACCATAGCAGCTTCACTTTCTTCTGCCTTTCTACTTGTACAAGCCACATGACTTCACATGAATCTCCAAGGTGTACCTCTCCTCTCAGACTGAATTTAGGTGTTGCTACCTCCAGCTTGGTTTATCTCATTCTCTTATCAGACCATAACTGCTATAATCTGATAGATTTTTGACTATGTGAGCCTTTGACCCAGCTTAGCAGAAGGAATTGGAACCTACTGCAGTCAGAACGTCATGCTGTGGCCTGTGAGTGCCATTTGATGTTTTGTAAAATATCCAGAGCTGCTAGGCTGTATCACTCAGAGCCACCTTCTAATAAGCATTTTCTAACTCATGCTGGTTAGATTTGCTGCTCCTGGCTCTGGAGAGACGGGGCTTCTTGTTCTTCTGAGGCCTGACAGTTTCCTTTCCAAAGTCCTTCAGCTCAGACTGGTTGTGGTAGCGGGTGTAGCGCTTGCATTTGCAGGATGTGACAGCTCGGAATTTGTAAGTCCGAGTCTCTTCCTCAGGACAAGCCATCTGGATGCGCTGCGTGCGAGTATGAGCAGGAATGCAGCGATAATCCAGGGCATTCTGACGCCACCACTTCCCTCTACCAATAGAGTTGGGAAGGAGATGCGAGGGGACACACTGACCAGAGCAGACCAGTTCCTTGACAGGCTTGATGCTGCGGCAAGGCCCCTCTGTGACATAGCGGGTGGTTCGCATTTCTCTGCAGCTAAAGCCAGAAGCATCTGCAAAAAAGAAACACATTAATTACTGCTTTCCTCACCATCCCTGAGAAAGCACTTTTTGTTTCTGTAGCAGATATCTAGCTCTGAGCTAGATACAAGCTGGACATCTTGAATGGCAGATTTTGGGAAGAGTATCTCCAACGACTCACTCATGCAGCTTCTAAATAGTTGGTTACTCTAGTTATGAGACCCTTGAATAACAGTGTACAAATTGATGAATAAAATCCTTCTCTTGCCACTAGGTAAATTCCATGTCAGGGTTGTGCAGGTGGGCAGGGGAGCTTCTGAAGTGTAACCCCAGCAGCAGCAGTTACTTCATGGGAAATTTTGATGGGATTCTCCTGGCTTCATTTACCTGTGGGCAAAACCTTCTCCCATTGCTCTAGTTTAACTCTATTGACTTCAGAGGTTGACTCCAGATATAAATTCTTTTGCAACAAAGAAAGTGTTACTTAAGTGATTTTTAACCAGCATTATGTGTTAGGGAAATAGCAGGTAACAACAGTGCTAAGGAATTCCCACTCTTCAGGCATTAGATTTTCCAAGTTTACTGTTCTCTGTGATAATCCCACATGTCCCACATAATTTCCTTCAGACAGCGAGAGGCATATTCTGGCTGATTAGGAACGTTAACTGTGGTTTTTTCCCCCTCTGCTTCTCAATGGATAGCTATAGGCAAATGAAACATTAGGAAAGACAAGATTTTTTAGCATTAAGGATTTAGAAAAACTTTCCAACTCTAGGAACAGACTTTTTCCAAAGGTGTCTCTTGCCAAGTGACACACTTGGCTAATTGACTTGTTTGGAAGACACAGAATTTGATTTTTGAAGGTGTTTGTCAAAGAACTTCATCTAGATAAACACATGTTAATGTTCTTCTCTCAGTCAAAAGGGTAGTTTTAACTCAGGAATGCTACTTGGGGTGGAAATCCTTGAAGGTCAGATTACAAACAGAAGGCTGTGTCTCTTAGGCCCATTCTCCTTGCTATGCACAAGGTGGTTCCCTCCTTAGTACATCAGAAGAGAATTCTGACCCTGAGTCATTAGTGATAGAACAATATTTGTACAGACATTTTAATTTTTGTTTTTCCTGTGAAGTACAGAAATATGATTTTTAGGGCTCAGGTTTATATTTATCAAAGTACAGCTAGCAAGATTTCATTTTTTAGAAGTTTTAAGGACTGCATTAATGAAATGAAATGAGACGATCCATGTCATAATACTGTGACAAAAATGCTGACAACTAAACTCCATGTGCACTTAGACTAATACCACCAAGTTCCCTAAGCATTTAAGAAAATTATGTCTGTCTATGTAAATAATGGTCTGAATCAGGTGTATTGTACAACTGTAGCACATAGGCAGATACAGTTAAATATACAGGCATTTGCCTCAGCTATATAGGTTTTTTTTCTGTGCATATATTTCCTGTTCTGTATGTGTGCAGGTTCCATGTACTGCAAAATTATTCATGGTCTGGTGCAACATCATGTGTCCTGGGAAGGTCTGGCCACTTTGGATTGTCATTTTGATTCCTTGTGTTAAAGATGTTAAAATAAGTATGCAACACCATTGCATATCTTGAATAACTGTCCAGTCTCCTTCAATCTCTCTTTCTTAAGTAAATGTCCTTTCCACTTAAAAAAATATGCACAAATGAGAGGTACAGATTCCCCCCAGTTGATGTCAGAGTAGTAAGAGGCTAAAAAATGAAGCTATTCAGATGTAACAACAAAACCAACCTGCCTTGACCTGGTGGTTGGTGGGGCTGCCTGGGAGAAGCAGAGTGCTCCCCCTTTTAGGGATTTAAGACCCATATAAAGTTGCACTCTCAAAACCATTCTTTTTTTTTTCCTTTTAAAATATTGTTAATGCTATGGTTTTAAACACCTTAGCTGACAGCTGCAGCAGGAAAACAGAATTGCCTTCCAGTTGTCCCCAGAGAAAGGCAGCTAACTCAGATCGGCAATGCACAATAGTGGAAAGTGTAAGTTTGACTTGTTGCTATGTGCATTTGGTAGCCAAATGCGTCAGTCCGGAGGACCAAGTTCGCCCTGTTTGCCAGCAGAACACTTCTTTAAAACTACCTTTCTCTGTTTGGTGCTAACTACCCATCTTCCATCTCTGCGCACAAAGCTTGTGTTTTGCATCATTGCTAATGTTAGACATTTGGCCAAATGCAGTAACAATATCTTATGAAGTATGTCAGTGCTGTAAAGTAGCCAAACTGATTCCAAGATTGCACACTTCTGCAAAATAAAGTCCCCTCCAATTCCTTTGGGCATGAATTCCCCTGGGGACTGCTTTAACTGTTCATAACAGCTTTTTTGGCTGCTGGAATCTGGCTGAAAAGCTGGCTGTTGGCAAAGGGCAGTGAGCAGCACGCTTCTCTCATCTAGCTGAATGCAACCTCCATGTGCCATTTTTGCTGTGTGATCTTAGACATCACTAGTGTGACTCTTTCTTAATATTAAGAATTTATATTATTATCTTCACTGTCAACCCATTGCCCCATCTTAACATCTGAGAAAGAAAGATCACTTGTGGTATTTCCTCACACTGCTTGCAAGCACAAAACACAGAGAAACTTAAGTAATATCTTCTACAGGTTTTATGTATTGGATTTGTGTCTGCAGGGAGCAGCTGGGCAGAAAAGGAATGCATGTTGTAGTACCTAAGGATTGTTCAATAGATAGACCACATTTTTCATCAGTAAACTCCGGTATATCCCTTCTAACATTTACATTGATACTTCAACAGTAGCTGTAACTCTGTATCACTTTACAGTGTTAGCTCCACACCTGAAGTTTTTAATAAATAAACATATATGGTAACAAGTATTCTTTTACAAACTGTCTGTTAGGTCCAAAACAGTAATAATGATGTTATTTTTCTTACCGTTAGGGTCTGGAGCTTGTTGTATGTGTCTTCCTCCATGCTTTGCCTGGTTCATTGTGTTGTTGTTGCTGAAAGCCTGCTCCATCGGTGTTTCTGTATTTTCAGTGATCTCAGGAATGATTTCTGTGGCATCGTTTTTAAACATTTGCCACCCTTCCACAGATCGAAATGCAATTTGTATTAAGACACAGACAGAGCACACAGCCCAAGCAATCTGCATGGTGGCAGCTCACAGATTAGCTTTTCAGCACCCTGACAGTCTCAGATCCCAGGCAAAGGCACATTATTCCCCTTTTTTAAATCCTTTTTAGAACCAAGCCAGCCAATGACTATACAAAGTGGGAAGGGCCAGACAACAACTCATTCATCTCAGCTTTTGTCAGTGTGAAATAAAATGGGTGTGTGGGAGTGGGTTAGTGACAATATTCTACACCTTCTATGTAAAAACTTCTCATATGTGCTTCATTTTTATGCCTGGCAACAATAGTGATTGACAAGACTAGGATGAATTGCAACCTGACAAGTCTTTCTGCAGTTTTTTCTGACAATGGTAGAATCAAAACTTGCTTCTACCTCCATATTTGAATCTTTGGTTATTGTCTTTTCCAAAGGTTTTTCAGACTTTTTATTTTTACTGTTCTTCCTCCCTGAGCCACTCCCTGCCCACCCCCACCCCGACCCCTGGTATAAAGTAAGCAAATCTAGAAACTGTAGCTCTGTAGTTACACTTTTCAATCTCTGCAGGCAAATGACTGGGCGGTGGGGGGGTGTAGCTTTTTTTTTCCTTTACAAAACAAGGAACTCCACATTTTGTTTCACAAATGTACTGGAAGAAACAGGAAAGAAGTTCTTTTCAAAATGAGAAGTTGTTTTGTTTAGTTTTCCTTAAAAAAAAAGCTACTTGGAATATGTTAGTTAGGGTAAACAGCCAGGATGTTGTACATCATGCTTTTTGTTGTGCTCTTTCTCACCTTTGTATCACTTAAACAAAAAGCATTCATGTTTGCTTTAAATACACTGCATACTACTACTTCTGCTGACATTCTGTGCAAGTGTTGAATATAGGACATTTGCTTATTTTAAACACAAGAACATGACCAGACTGATTTCCATTCATGATGCAACTAACAGAGAGAATTGATGACCTTATGTCTAGGGCACCGATGCCTGAGATGTATTAATGTGTCATGTTTTAAAATCTCATCTATAGTATTCTTCTTCCTTGCAAAAATAAGATAGTGGTGATAGCTGCATCATTTCTTTGTCTCAAGACCACATACACTTTCAAGTTATTTGCAAATGATGTCGGGCTAAATACATTAATCGGAAAGCATCTCAGCTTTTAGTAAGGTTAGATACTACACTGAGCTCATCATAGCCACTGAAAGCAAAATGTTTGCTTAAAGCAGTAGAGGGACATCCATGTGTGTTACTGCAATGTTTGTTGCATACATCCTCATGAAAATATTTCATGTAGAAGAGATTAAAAAGTGATTCACTGTCTGACTTTTCCCTACTACTGTAAGACTCATTACTGAAGGCTTGCATTCCATTCTGACAATTCCCCTGACCTGGCACAGAAAACAGATGTCACCAAATTTAAAGTGGAGGTGTATTCTCCCCTGGTGTGACCCTGATGATAAATAATAGATTTAAACAACAGCAATGACCTGAGGACATTTTGCCTCTTCAGCCTTACACATACAGACACACATAGCAGATGCACTAGTGAGTTTGATGAGCTTTAGCATACCTGCTCTGTACAATGGTCCTTTCCTAAAATAATAGCATCTGAAATATATTACGACATGCTTTCTCTCCTACCCTTTCTCTCTGCCAAAAATTATAGAGATTAGCATTCTCAGAAGAGCCCTCCTTTCCAAGAATCTCTAAAAGCATCCATGCATTGTGTTGCATACAACTGTGTGCCCTTACTGTCTGTTCCCCTTCCTCCTTTCCTCCAGCCCACATCTTATGCATCCTACCATCTCAGAAATTATTCTGTTTTTATGGAGGGCTACAACTTACTATCTTCTTTTTACAAGATTTTTTTCTTCTCCACAGTCAGTCTGGATATTATTCTTTAATATGGGCTGTTGCCTCAGATGTGCTGATTCCTTTTTCCCTATAATCAGCAGCAGCAGCAGCACTATCTTTCATTAATAACTGCCTGCTTTACTCAAAGCAGTTAATTATCATCTCACAAATACAGGAAACCCAAACACTCAGCCATTGCAAACATTTTTCCAAGCATAATTTTTCCCACTTATGAGTAAGTCTATTTTTGTCTTAGACATACAGGTGAAATCTATTCAACAGCAAGGGATACACAGCTTCACAGGGGGATCATATGATTGCCGACCAAATAAAAATTATTCTGAAGAAAAGACAGACACCAGCTTGGAAAGCTGTGCAACCACCTTCCTTGCAGATTTTGGTTGGTTGGTTGGTTGATTGGTTGGTTTATTTAGGGGTTGGGGTTTTTTTCCTTCAGAGAACAGGCTAGACTACCATGATTATGTTATACTTGATATTGCGTACAACGATCTGAAGCTTTGCTTTCAGGCCTTACGATACCGCTGTTTTTTCTTTTCTTTGGAAATACTGACTTGCGATCTTCTAATGGCCCTCAAAGGAATAAAAAGGTGTGGGGTTTTGTTTTGTTTTTTTTAGTTAACTGAACAAGTTGGGAAGGATGACCAGGAACTAAACAAAGATTTTTAACTTGGTATTGTTTTTGTCAGATAGGAATACCACTTTGTATTGGTATTCACCAATAGTGACCTTGTCCAAAGTGACATCACATCTTGTGGTACAATGGAGTGCAGCTGAAAAGCAGAACAGGAGAGCAGAAAAAAATTGAGTACTGGTAATCACTGAACCATTGCTACCGATTCACTCCCCTATTTAAATGCCTTCAGAATTATATGCATCTATCAAAGCTCAGTTTCTGTTAATTTCTTTTCATGTAATGTCTGCCTAGACAATATTTCCAAAAGCTATCATTGTCGAGTAGTAGGCCTACTACAGAGAACCACATTTACAGTAATCATCACATAAAACATAAACATTTCTTGATGTAGCTTCTCTAAGTACTTAAACAATCCCCTCTATTAACTGTCTTAACATTTATCTGTATTACCCGCTGGGAGAAATAATAATAATAATTAAAAAAATCTATGAAAGTAAAAATCAGAAGCTATATTTAGCCTCCAGCTTAAAACTTCTTGTCCACAAGCTGGGAGGGCAGCCTAATAGAGGCAAGAAAAGAATCCAAATCCCATAGACATTCAGATTCCCTAACTACAATAACATTCTTCCATGTCCTGTAGCTGCTTGCCTGCTCACAGTACTTCCTGCAACAAAGCAGATGTGGTCTGGGCTGCAGCCCCCTACAAATGATTTTTGCACTGTTAATGAAGCACAGGAAAAAATAAGAGAGGTATCAAGGACGCTTTCAGAATGAACCCTCACCCACCAGGGTGGAACTGAGTTTGGATCCTCTACATTCAGAACTAGGATGCTATATTCTGAGCTGAAAAAACACCACCCTTAGCCATGCTAAGTAGGAATCAGACATATTAGGGGAGCAGGTACAAGGAGTAAATTGGCATCATATACTTAGCCTGAATCTGCTGCTGCTGCTTTCTGGACTCAGACTTCTGTCCTGATGTGCTTGCATTGCGAGACTGTACTGTGAAGGCATGCACATATAAATCAGTTTCTGCCATCAGTTCTATCACTTGTAACTTCTGGTGCTCACTATGCACCCCACTCTGCCCACACCTGGGCCAAGTGGTGTTCTGTTAGGTATCCAGGCCTTAAGATACATGTGTGCAATTTAGGCTTATCTGTGGACAATGGCTCATAATTTACACACTGCCCAGGAATTCAGTTTCTAACGTTCAAGAACTTGTTTGCTTCTCAAACAGTTCTTTTTCTAAGATGCTGCTAAGCCCCCCTTGCCCCAGCAACTTTTATCTGTCTCATAAGAATTTTGCTGAGTCACATACTACCTTGTGAATTTATCAGTCTGAATGCTATAATGTGATCATCTCCAAGCAGCCAAGAATAAATGGAATCTTAGTATTCTACCACCAGAGACCAGCAAATGCACTGATAAATCATTCTGGTGGCTTGCCTTTTTCAGTGGTAAGATAACAATACATGAGATTCATACAACAGCATTGTTCAGGGATGGAATGATGACTATCTAGTGAAGAATAACAAGCCTACAGCTCCATCTGGTGAGTCAGCTAGCCAGCAACCTTGGCATACTGGAATTAAAATAAAAAAACCCAAACCCCACCACTTAACTGATTTCCAGGTTTTATTTGCAGAATAGAAGAAATTAATAGGACACTAATTCTCACGAATAAATCCTTAGAAGATACCTCTCAGGCCTGTTCTATTTTCAGTTTTACTCATTGGCAAAGCCCAGAAAGTAATTTTAGAAGAAACCTCTGTGCTATACTAAGTGAGGTTCCATTACATAGTCCCTCTGTGCTAAAAATATTACAGTAAACTAGCAGAACTAATTTAAAAAAAGAGGGGAAAAACCCTGCTTCTAGTTCTAGTTCTAGATTTAACTAGTTCTGGACAACAGAAGACAGCTCAATGAAAATAATTAAATTATGAAAGCAAACATCGCAAACATCCTTTCTGCTGTTCTCCTTTGTGCAGCAAGAGGAAGATGTATTTGACACAAGTTTGTTTTTCATCTCAGAGATCACGTAGTGTTCTTATCCACAGTGCTTTTCATCTTCAAAGCCTTTCATGAAGATTAATTAATTCTCACATGACCAAGAGAGGTAAGCCAGGCATACTCATGTTGTAGGAGAAAAACATGTCCAATACTAACACAGGCTCAACATCCCAAAATGGCATTATAATACAACATATTGCAGCTGCTAGTCCTGCCTTCAGAAGCTATTAATTTTAAGTTTGAAATCACTTCATGAATTGTACACTTTTCAGTAGTGACATATTGCAACGTTCTCTCACGAAGTATTTTCTGGCAGTACCTATCGTTCAGAGTACCATGCTAGACACAACACTTACTGTCAAAGTTTTGTTCTGAATCTTAATTTTTGGTTACAAACTTATCTCCTTTGCTTATGCCACAGCTGAGAAAGATTTAGTTCAACATGAGTAGAAGGTGAATTTAGTTTTACATGTATCATCATTTTATCTATCTGGGCTTTCTTCTTTGTTCCTTGCTATAAAATGCTAATAGCTTCTCATCTCCACTCTTCCCCACCTCTCCAACTTCACTAACTCTCAAGTACAAAAACCCCGAGCTATTGCTTTTTCTTTCATTGTGCTGGATCTGACATGGTAGATATCTTTGTTCTATGATAGATGCATATTTTACAGAGACCCCATCCCTTCTCCAGAGTGCTATCTACACAAAAAGTACCACACTGCTATTCAGAATAAATAAATTAATGTAAATCCAGATCACATTATTTTAGTTATAATCAAGAGGTTTCAACTCCAAAAATGTAGTGTTGCTATTTGCAACAAATAGTTGTGTTAAAAAATATCTTCCCCAATTAACATGCTTGTAAGGAACATCTCACAGCAAATGGCAACTGTGCAGCAACTTCAGGAGAATAAAAAGATGTATTTCTTCCAATACTTTCTCAATTTCATATTACATGGAAAGAAAGGTCTCATTCCTGTTTTTATATGATCATTCCTTCTACAATCAGAAAGAGAAATTTAGAAGTACATGGTGTATCATTATGGATTAGAGGCATACAAGCTCTTCTTGTCCAGCTAAAATAGGCAGAGGAATTTGCAACATTACTGTACTTAAACAGCAAGATAAGACTAAAAGAGGAAGGGTATGATCCATTAACAGAGCAGCGGTCTGAGATTCTATTTTTAGCTTACTCTAAAAGCAGAGCTGGAAATGGTTTCATTACTGAGTCACCTATCAGTAACTCAAAATAGAGGATATACTGTCTTAGAGCTCAATTTTTAAAATCAGTTTATAGCATTGTCTTATCCAGCTATACAGAATTACCCACCACCACTCCCACCCCTCAAACCACACAACCCCAACAACTAGAAGTAAACCAATGTATGTCCTTTGTGATTTTTGACTAGTGAACTGAAGATACAAAACTAGACCTGGGCTTACATCTGTTATGAATACAACAGTGTTTCTGTTTAAAATAGTGTTAAGTTTTCAATCTACAACTACATTAAAGCACAGATAAAAAGGGAACACATACATCTCAGGTTCTGTTAGTTTAACCAACAATTCCGAGTTTGCAGTGCGTTAATACAGTGCTATAACTGACAGGTACAGGTTCACACACTAGCCGGGCATACTGTAAACAAAGCTCCCTTTCTCAATGTTGCAATGACTCATTTCATCTGTACGTCAAACAGAATCAAGACCTCATTTATTTTAATAGAAAGGAAATGTTTCCTATTCCATGTGGTACGTAACAATGCTCATTTCTATTTAATGAACACCATGCAAGCAATCCAAGAAGTCAGGAGCGCACGTCTGCAAACTGCTTTGTAAGCACACCTGTGCTGCCCTACTGGAAGTAATCTGTATATGAGCTCATTCCATTCTGTGTTAATTAACAGTGATAGTAAAGAAGGGAGAGACGCTGTAACTCAATATAAGCCTTGGGAGCCATTATATTCTGATACTTAGGACTTTATCATACATCCAGTACAAGCACCCCTAAATACAGACATTATTTCTTCCTTGTTCAAGTTTTTTCCTTGACATTTGCTCTTGGCATTTTTTTCTAGTATGACTTCAAAACAAAAATAAAAGAGCACTTAATATCAGACTATTTTGTGTCAATCACAACAGCAAGAGGTACAAATTCTCTTGGAAATACAGTGTGCATCAAGATTGGGCTCTGAATGGCTTTACTACCACACACTGCGTATTGCATAAATCCACACTAAACACAACACTGCATACACTTCATTGTACAAGCAAGTGCATCTGTGCATTTGTATATATGCTTCTCCATTCCTTGAAGCTCCTACACTAACTTTAGGCACCTGTGTGCACGAAAAAGAAGCTTTAGAAAATACAGTACTTCAATTAAGAGTGAGTGAAGAGATGTGTTGGGGCTCTCAGAAAATGGTGCTCTGGTGGGATACAAGAAAAGGCTTGAACGAATCACACTCAATGTCAATGCAAACCCCATATGCTACAGAGCCTGTAGGGGGCTCTGAAATACATGTGAAGACAGCTGTTATCGTCGGAGTTACCCCTCTGAAAACACCTCTTTATTGCAATAGCTCCAAACAGTGACACAATTTCGTGCCATCCTGAAAGACAGACCCAGAGTTCGAGAAAGATAGATACTTTCATTAGACACGAGCAGGAATTCTGTCTCCCTCACATTATGTGATTTAGCTTGGTGGTTGGGGTTTGGGAATCTAAAGCATCTTAAGATGTCCTCTGATGGTTTGAGAAACTTCAAAAAATACTACGGTGCTCTGTTCTAAGGCTTCAGTTTGCCCTCCTTCACTAATTGCTCATTGAGCTGGCAAAGCTGCCTTAGAAAGCCATCATTGGGGCCAATCTCTCGCTTCTGCCGGACAGTGCTCAATGCAGACTTGACATCCATATTCTGGCGAAGCATGAGGTAGGCGATGACCAGTGTAGGAGAACGGCTGTAGCCCTCACGGCAATGCACAAACACTTGTCCTGCAAGGAAGACAGGTCATACTTTGGGTTATACTGGAATATATGTTTGAAAAGCAACATGAAATAGCTAGGATATAAAGTGTAATAATATTAGTCCTTCAGCAGCTTGAGAACTGTAAATTCTGAATGCTACAGAAGACATGTAGAACTTGGAAGAAAGGTGCTAACACTGTTAGTAGCTACACAGTCTGTCATCAAGGATAATGCACAAAAAAAAAGGTTATATCTGAAACATTCACACTAAAGCATATTTGCTACAATATTAGAAAAAGTCAAACTGTGTCTATTTACTACACTTCTCCAATCTTTTGTGGTTTAGAATAAGCCTTGCCCCTAAAGATGACTAGTACCAAAGAGCACAAATAAATGATGCAAAGTTTAAAATACACTGAAGACAGAGAAATATGCTTTGTCATATATTGCATCTCTTCAAAGACATCCAGCCTTCTTGCTGCATTGCTGCCAATTCCTATGCTAACTCCATATTGGATTATACCTGGCTACATCTCTGGCTGTTTATGAAGACACATTAACACTCAAGTAAATGAAACTGCTGACTGTAGAGCAGCAAGAAGCAGAACCATCTAATCACACCTACACCAGCACCAATAAAATGCTTCCAGCTAACTCATTAGGGAACTCATTCTACATATTGTTGGGTTGTATTGGGTTTGCACGGCAAGGTTTTGGGGGGGGGGGGCTACAGGGGTGGC
>NW_010972546.1:3271683-3281315 GCF_000737465.1 Haliaeetus leucocephalus
GTCCATGCTGGAGCAGGTTTGCTGGCAGGACTTGCAACCCTGTGGGGGACCCACACTGGAGCAGTCTGTGCCTGAAGGACTGCAGCCTGCAGAAGGGACACACGCTGGATCAGTTCATGAACTGCAGCCCATGGGAAGGACTCACGTTGGAGAAGTTTGTGGAGGACTGTCTCCTGTGGGAGGGACCCCACGCTGCGGCAGGGCAAGAGTGAGGAGTCCTCCCCCAGAGGAGGAAGGAGCGGCAGAGACAGCGTGGGATGAACTCACCCAAAGCCCCGTTCCCCGTCCCCCTGCGCCGCTGGGGGGAGAAGGTGGAGAAAACCAGGAGTGGAGTTGAGCCCAGGAAAAAGGGGGGGGTGGGGGGAAGGTGTTTTAAGATTTGGTTTTATTTCTCTTTACCCTACTCTGATTTGATTGGTAATAAATTAAATTAATTTCCCTAAGTTGAGTCTGTTTTGCCCATGGCAGTAATTGCTGAGTGATCTCCCTGTCCTTAACTAGACCCATGAGCCTTTCATCATATTTTTCTTCCCCTGTTCAGCTGAGGAGGGGGATTGATAGAGCAGCTTGGTGGGCACCTGGCATCCAGCCAAGGCTAACCCACCACATAGGTAAATCCTGTAGGTAGGTATCCAATGATAATAAAGCAGGCCACTGGTCTCTTTGAGAAATCTAATGTGGTTTTATCGCTTCTCAGCTGCTTCCTCTTTGACCTGCTTTTCCAGACACAAAAGTCTTCCCCTTCCCAAATGCACTGGGAGATATGGCCCCAGGCTACTCTCCAGAGTAAATTTTTTTCTGAGACAAGAGAAGAGATGACCCATATACACACATTTTCATCATAACCACAACTTGCTTTGAACCACAGCAACAGAAAGCCTGTTACCACATTTGCCTTGAGCTGCAGAGGCTTCTCAGCTAAAGGCAAATCTCTAGTCAGTAGTGAATTAAAAGCTAAAACAATTAATTCTCAACATTTCTTGAGAGCCCATAGCCATAAATTAGCAAGATTTAGAGATTCTTCATCATATATGTGGAAGAGAATTGACTTCCCCTCTGCAAATGAGCAGAAGCTACAGGGTTTCTAGCTTTCCACTGTGATAGGCAGTGTCTTAAGGGCTGCCTTCCAGACCTTTAGTATACCAGACCTGCCTTCCAGAATTTCATGCAACGACAAGCTCAAATGAAATTGAAGGAAAATGCTACTGCATCCCTCTTCACTGTCCTTACTCTACACTTCAATGTAAAAAAAATAAAAAGTATCAAATTTCAGTAGCGAGTTAGTCTTAAAACTGGCTCCAGCATCACCCAGCTACAAGGTTCCTCTTTGTTTACCATAGTAAGAAAACAGTGGCAGGCATGGTAGACAACTACTAAGACTGAAAGAATCAGCAAATAGAACTGCTACTGTAAATTCAGATTGACTGCAACTGTTTAGATCAAACTGAGTAGCGACAGTCATGGTATAGCTGGCACTGTTAAACTCTTCTTTCCTACTGCAACCTGTTTCAGTGAGTCACAATGCTAACTGGAAGAGTCGCATTTCCATTTTTAGAATTTTTCATACTCCACCAAACTGGAGGTAAAATTTCTTTCCATCTGTCAAAAGCACATCACAGCTCTAGTACCCCTTTTGCCCATTTCAAAGAAAGAACATCTAGAATTGTGGGAGTTCTCGTTCCTCCTTTTTCATGTTTAGTCATGAAGCAAGAAAGAAATTAAGCATCTGTAGAAATAACTGGTATGCTGAAATAGCCAGACAACAACAAACACTGTCTGGCCCACTGCACTATGTCCTAGGATTTCTGCTCTGAGGAAACACACTAGAGAAATGTGGCAATCAACAACACTGCAAATATCATCTCCAGCCTTCCTGTAAACCTAGGGAATAAAGAGTTAATAATCACATAAAATAATTTAATGACTTAAAGTAATAAAAATTGTAAGGCCACAGTCTCTATCCTTACTGTACATTTGGAAAAAAACCAACATATAGCAGGTTATCTGAGTACTCTTCAGCAACGCATTACTTGTATCACTTCTGCCTTTAATTTACAATTTCTAGTGTCCTAGAACAACTTTTAGATGCTGAATGTATGTTTTTGACTTTTTTATATGATTTACCACTTCTAAGGAAAAATAAGAACACGTCTTCCCAGAAAGGCACTATTACAGGATGCAGCAGCTGTTTCACTTTTCAAAGTCACCCCTACAGTGACAGACTTCCATTTGCCATATGCTGGAGAACTACATGTATAGACAGATGATTAAGATATCTTATTGTGTATTCTGGTGCCTTTGATCCAGAGCCTTGATCTGAATGCCTGACTTGGTTGTTCAGCTGATAATCTGAGCAAAGAACCATTTTAAGCAGTAAAATAAATTGCTAAGAAACATGCATAGTGCACAGAAAACATGGTAGAAAGATATTCCAGTTTGCCTTACCATCCTTCTGGGAAAGTGCTTTCTCAATAAAATCAGCTGCCTCCTCAAAATAGCGACTGAGGTT
This sequence comes from Haliaeetus leucocephalus, assembly GCF_000737465.1. Taxonomy (NCBI): domain Eukaryota; kingdom Metazoa; phylum Chordata; class Aves; order Accipitriformes; family Accipitridae; genus Haliaeetus; species Haliaeetus leucocephalus. The sequence continues at coordinate 3,274,193 of NW_010972546.1, forward strand.
AAATTCTTGTGTATCATTAGCTTTAATGCCATGGTATCTGATGCCTGTGCCTTCATAGAACTCTGCATTAGTGTTCACATGCATGAATGACTTCCCCTCTGCTGCATTCAGAACATGGGTTATTCCCAGACGCTGCAGCCTCATAATGTTCTTGGCTATGAACCTGTATGATAAAAAGTGTCAAGAAAATGATTAGAACTTGGTGAATCATCTCAGTATTTATGATGTCCCCAGAAGGTATTGATAACCAAACCCTTTGATTCTTCTGTTAATAGATGCTAAATATACTGTGCCCAGAAGTGATTTAGCTACAGATTATAAATTCACAGAAATATTTAAAGCCATAGTCACTACCTGTGCATGACAGAACACTACTTTCTTGGCTCACAACCAAACAGAGTTGACATGAAACACATGAAACTTAATCTGTTAGACCCTACTATGGCATAAAATTGGAACGCTTTCTGAACATAAAATTCTGACCAAAGTAAGAAAATACTGGAGATAACAGAAAGCCCAGGATAGTCGCTTCTAAGATTAACTTCATCTACATAAGATAATTTAAAAACCGGTTACAAAAAGCCTCTACTGTCAGCTACCAGTGTTGCAGGGCTAGGTAAGCAGTACCTGCTACTCTAGCAGACAGTCCAGACAGACATTTTAGGGGGCAATTTTAACCACTGTGAAACAGCACTGGCTGCTTCTCAGGCCACAGGAAGACAGAAAGTAACTATGAGTAAATGTTTCTGCATCTCCAAAGGTCTCATCTGAAGACACCTACGAGTTGTAGTCCTCTGTCCCTGTGCTATTCAACATCTTTGAAGTCATGGAAACATCTGGCAAGGCTATCCAAAGGCCAGCAACATAGCAATATAATTCAGTCTTTGCCACTCATTGTTTTCATCACAAGTATTATAATTTTTAGTGTCTTAGTTGAAATCAGTATCTGAATGGAAAAGAATCCAGATGAGTGATGTTTAAGATGCTTAAATGCTTAAGAAAGTATTCAGTACTTTCAGGTCAGCTAAGCCCTTTCCAGCTCCTCAGTTCTATCAAATAATTGTAGCAAAACCACTTGCTTCCATCTTTAAGTGGCTAAAAGAGCACCCTACCCTATTAGTGAACAATTGAGCAGGATGATACATAATAATCATGCATTTCAGGCTTGATGATGACAATGAATTAGATCCAGTAATAATGCCATAAGCTCTGATAAAAGCTCCAGGTTGTACAATAACAAACAATCCATCTGCTTAGTAACACAACTGATCATGCACAAATCTCTGCTTGTGCACTGGAACGCAATCTATAGTAAGAGGAGATAACCATTAAATAATATATGAGGAGACAGACTATTGACTCCTTTCTGTCGTAAACCCACTACTTTTCATTCTGAGTCTGATTATTTGCATATGTCAGTCCCAATATTTGCCTCACTTTCTTGGGAAGAAAAAAACCAAACGTATGTTTTAGCACACCATGTGATCTCCCAGTAAAATCTGAGCCCACTGGTCAACATTAGCAGAATGTGACAGAAGGCTTTAGTTGAAAGATAACTCAGTTCCTGCACACTTTGTGAAAAGAGGTAGCCTAACCAGACATAAATCCCTTTATTGTTTTTAAAGGCAGCTGTCACTATGTGTCTAACTGGATGTGAAAACAGAAATCTTTTGGAAAATCTCCCTACAGCTCAAGTCATAAATTGCAAATATGAGGAGTCTCAACGTTAAGCTGAGCTCCAGATAAGCACTTGTACAGTATCTTTTTGAACAAGTGTTTAAGAGATGGCAATGCACCTAAGGGTTTTGGTTGGACACTGAACTATTCTAAAAAAGTTAAAATAAATACCCAAATTAGTTGGTTTATATCTGTATGAATCTCTGAGTGCATTCACTCTCAATTTTCATGTAACTCAAGGCTATACATGAACATCTAGAGCGCTCCTTTTCTCCTAATGACTGTTTACCCCTTAAACTGTAGTGTAAGCAGATGAATCCTCATGCATGAGTAACGCGCCTACATTTTCTGCTGTCTTTGCCAAACAACTATGGCAATGAGCCAAATATTTGTAAAGACTTCATTACCCAAACAAATGTTGACAGATTTTCCATCTGGCAGGACATCATCTGTGCCAGGGGACAAGTATCAGTGCCTGGGGAATTCTGCTTGCAACACAAAAGTAAATCCTACACTGCAAGGCTATAAGAAAAAGTGTTAATTCAGCTGTGAGTTATTATGCTTAGTGCGGTGAGTATATGGTTTAAGTATATAGTATATAGATCAGTATATATCTGATAGTGGTCAGGATCAATAGGAACTTGTGTCCTGGAATCATGGTTGAATCTGGCAACACAGACTGACTCCTCTGGAGGCAAACTCATTCCCAGTGAATGATTTTTGCAGATTTTATAGATGATTTTCTTAACACAGCTAGAGGTGAAAGAGAGTACTTGTATGCCATTTTCTTCTCCCTTTCCAAACAGTCCTTGGATCTCTCCCATCCTTAACATGTCGGTCCAGCTGCATCATGTTCCATGTTGAAATGCTAGGTCCTCCAAATAGCAGAGAGCTGCTAACATCAGCTTCTTCCATTTCCCTAAGAAAAATCACAGAATCTTGTCTGTTCTCAGTATGGAAGATTGAGAATTCTTCGTCCTGTGAGTAACACTAGTAAGAAGTGTTTCTTTTGAACAGAAGTGAATAATTTTACCAGCCACAAAACACAGGTCATAGAGAACCATGCATCACCAATTAAGGGTACATGAGGCTATAAAGTATTGCCATATGGGATTATAAGCAAATAAACCAAGTCCTTAATGGCAAAAAATGCCAGCACATTAACACATTTTAATTTCCACTGTTATGTTCATGCAAAATTGTTTCATCACCACTTCTTCCCTTACAGTCACTAAATTTAATCTTAATTTTGGGAGAATGCCTTTCAAACTCCTTACAACATGCCTGCACTTCTAGCACATTAAGAACAAAGAATTGCTTCATGGGTTACCCACACGCATTAAAGCAGACAGAAAACTCACATTGGGCATTCATAACCAGAACCTTTTTACCAAATACAGTTCTGGAGACATGGCTTCAACTGTTACAGGCTTCCAATAGCCTGTGAAAAAAACCACAAACAGATTCCCTTAGCCAGTAGTTCGGAAAGCTAAGCCTGCTAAACACTGGTTTTGACAAGACACAGTTGCTCTGAATAAAACCCCTACCCTCCAGTGTGCTGACTGCTCCATTTTGGTGTCATCTGCAACCCTGATAAAGATGCATTCTCTTCAACTGTCCTGGTCACTGATTAAGATGTTACACTGAAACACATCTTGACTTGTACAGAAATATAAAATGATTTATACTTCCAGTGAAACACATCTTGACTTGTACAGAAATAGAAAATGATTTGTACTTCCAGTGTATCCTGAATTTTTGTTTTGTTATTGCTTGAAAAATATATAATTGTGCTAGTCTGTCACCTATGTGATGATTCTTGTTTTAGTGACATTACATTTTTACCTGTCTTCGCAAATCTTGTCTAATCTTCTTGAGAGGTTAGAACTATCTACTGTAATATGCAAAACCATTATTTTTAAAATATTGTTTTATCGTTTTACCTCTGTGTTTTCATTAATTATGTCTTTCATGTATTGCATGGAAGATCCAGTACTTTGGCTCTGCCTGTAACCTGAAGTCATTTGACAGATAAATTGTTATTCTACACTCTGACCCAATTTAATTTTATCCACCTGAATGTCTCTGCATTGTCGTTTTTATCTAAAGATGAGTTACTCTTAAGGAGAGACAGCAGCACCCCATGCAAAATATTCTAAAAGGTTTCCAACTGAAGTTTCTGAATCTCACATGCACATTCTAATTCTTTCTGCGAGTTCCTGCTCAAATTCTACTGCTTTTATGCCATGTATTGGGATTCCCAACCCCATGTTAAAACTCTACAGATGTGGCTACTCTGTGAAATCTTATTGTTATAAAACCTTTGCTGTTTGTAGTCATAACTGTGGCCCTATATTGCAGGAAGGTTTCATCCATCCAAGTCAAAGCAGAGATTTGAATGTCAGATCAAACGACCGTGTTACTTTGTTCTCCTGCTATATTGCCTTGCTGGACTTCCCTGTAGCCCAGTGCAAAGTGCTTCCAATGACTCTTCAGAGATTGAGTAAGGAGATATGTGCAACAAAGGCCAAAACCAAGATATGAGGTGAGCACCAATCAGATGCACTGCACTGCACCAGGACAGCTTCAAACATGAAATGTATACCAAGCTGTGTGCAGATGCTAGAGCAGACCAAGACAGGCTAATGAACTGCAAATGTAGCTGGAAATGGCATGAGAACAGATCTGCACAGTTTCAAATTCTTTCAGAATGACAACTAATATAGCAAATAGTACTTACAATGCAGTATACCACAACCCCACCTGATACAAAAAATCCTCTTAAGAATTAGTATTATTTCCAGTTTGAGAATATCAAAGTTCACCCTGCAGTTATGGAATCTTAATAGACATTCATCCATTCAACTAGACCTCAGCATTATCTTAACACTCTGTGGATGCTTCAAAGATATTATGGCCTACTAAGTCTTGATAAATTAAGTAGGTTGTCTGTTCCCACTGTGAAATAGCTTTTTCAGCCCACAAAATTATTTCTTGCCTCTAGCTGTCCTCCACAATTTTTCAGCATCCTTTTAAAAACACTGACAGTAGAATTGCACATTGTCTGTTAGTTCAACTAACAGTTAAACTGTTCTTATGCTACAAACTGCACTGGTGCTCCAGATATTTTCAGTTGTCAATCATTACATTAAAAGCCCTTCTCAGTGGTAAAGCTTTCCACGAGACAGACATTTTCCATCCTGCAACTTACACACGCATTCTGTTCCTAGACAACCTTGCATCTGAACGTATTAAAGTCCATACTGTATAATTAAAATCAATTACTGAACAATGAAAACTACTCTGTAGTAGCCAACTATCTTCAAAGTTATTTTTTAATTATTTACTACACAAATCACCTTGCAGGCTATGACTTCATTTCCTCCAGGTAACTGCTAAAAATATGAAGGAGAAGGTGGCTGTCAGATGTCAGATTGGCCATTGAGATAATAATTTCAGTCCCATCTCTAGAAGCGCATGTCCTGCATCAACCGGCAGTGACAAACATCATTTGGTTTGGCTTAGGAGAAAGTTAATGAAAATCTATGGGTTTGACTTACATTTCTTTAGGAGTTAAAAGCTTCAAATAAGAACAGGGATCCAGTATACTACACATGTATCAAAAAGTCCCCAATTTCACAGAGATGAAGTGTACAAAGGTGGACAAAAAAGGGAAAGAGAATCAGCAGGATATGACAGGATTGGAACAGATAACCGAAATCATAATCCTGGTGCAAAGAATAAACATTATACAACCGAGAAAAGGAGTGCTATTGGTGACTTTTCCCCATTTAGGGGCTTTCATCACAGCTATACCTGTATCGCTCTGGCTCCCATCATGTGCATGAATACTTAATTAGAATGAGTTTTTTTAGGGCTTAGAGTGCAGAAACATAAATCTGACCAATCACAGACAGGGGTGGTGACTCCTACTGAAGTCTTGCTTCCTTTAGGTCATTTTGCACATGGTTAAACCAAGATCTATTATGGCTACTTTGCTTGTTCTTCATGTTTCAGCTTATTCCACTCATCTGACACACGGTTATTACACTGGTGTTGTGATCAGGCTTCTACAGATGATATCGTACATACCCCTCACGGCACCTTGTCTCTCCTCCCTCGTCTGTGAGGACAACCACAACTTGTTAGCAAGAGTAGGGAATATCAGCAGAAAAAAAAACCCCAGAGCTGAGACGACTGAGCAGGTGTGTTTCATTCTTAAGCAACTTAACTAGTTTTAACCTTCTTTCAGCTCTGTTTTAGGTTAGATTTGGGACTTCACCAGGGTACTGAACACTTCAGCAGATGCCGTTTAGGAGCTGTGCCTCCTCACTGCCGCCTCAGGCACCAGCAGGAGCCCCGGGCAGCCTGCTGCCAGGCTGCTCGGACCTTGCAGCCCCAGGCCTCCCGGCTGACAGCTCCCCGGAGCTCGAGACCCTTGGGCTGCGCACCCGGGGCCGGGCTCCGGAGGGCCGCCCGGGGCCCGCACAGATCCAGCAGATTCCGCCCCGCAGCTTCGCTTCCTCCGGCTCAAACTCCCGGTCAGGCGGCTACCCGGCGAACGCCCTGCGCCTCACCACCCTGCAGCACGGCCTGCCCCAGCCTCCGCACTCCCGTGCCGAGGGGAACACCTCTCGCAGGCTGACAGACGCGGACCCCCTCCTCCACCGAGCCGCCCGCCTCGGCCTCGGCCCCGGCCCCGGCCCCGGCCCGGCGCACTCACGCGTTCCCCACGTGGATGCGCGGCACCACCTCGTTGCTGTGCGCGCTGGGGAGGCTGTAGCAGCCGCTCCCATTAGCCAGAAGGTCGTTCAGCTCCTCCACCGAGATCCGGTAGTCGGACATGGCCAGGCCCGCGCCGAGCCCCGACGGCCAGCCAGAGGGCCCCTTGGCGCAGCAGCTCGGGCCCGGCCCGCTCCCGCCCCGCCCCGCCCGGCACCGGCCGCCGCCTGATAGGCGGAGTCGCGTCAGCTGGTTCTGCCGGCGGCGCCCGGCAGAGTCAGGTCTGGAGCAGCGCGCCGCTCTGTCAGGGTTGCGCTGAGCCTCCTCGCCGCTTCGATCGGCCCGGCCCGGCGGCCTCCGCCACGGGCGGCTCCGGCCCCGGCCCCGGCCCCGGCCCCGTGCAGCGCGGGGGATGGATGCTGCAGGCCTCACCCTGAAGCTGCTTCTGGTCGGAGACAGCGCCGTGGGGAAGTCCAGGTGCGGGCCGCGCGGGCCGTGCGGGCGGGGTGCTCTCGACACTGGGCTGAGTTCTCGGTTGCTTTCCACGCAGCCTCTTGCTGAGGTTCACCGACGGTGCGTTTGAGCCGTGCCTGAAGCCCACCATCGGTGAGTCCGGAATCCGCCCGCCCCCGAGCTGGGGACCTTTTCGCTTGTTTTCGGTTGGGTCCCCTGGGCGAGAGGCAGCGGCGGGGAGCCGGGATCGCGGGGCGCCGGGCGGGCGGGC
>NW_010972546.1:3281325-3329051 GCF_000737465.1 Haliaeetus leucocephalus
GGGGGCGGGGACGACAGCCGGCTGCGAGGGGGGGCGGGCGCGCCCTGGTGGGGATGAGGGGGGGGCGTTCGCCAGTTCATTCTGACAAGCCTTCCCTTCTTACGTCTTAGGTGTTGATTTTAAAGTGAAGAAAATGGTCGTAGACGGCCATGCAGTGCAGCTCGCAATATGGGTAGGTTTTGTTCTCGACAGGTGTGAAAACTTCAAGAGCTTCTTTTTGTGTTTTTTTTCCCTCTTCCTTCTCCCCCCTCCCCCTTGCTAAAGTCTTCTGCATGTTGAGATTGTGTACTTATGATGCAAATGCACGTAGAATGAATGTCTGTCGTGATCGTACAACAGTAGTTGCAGACAAGGTTCTTTCAAAACACTGGTAAATGCTTCATTGCTTTAGGTTTGGGACTTCCTTCAATTCTAGTAGAGATTTTGATTGTTCTTTCCTGCACTTATACAACTGGGTTTCTCAAACCCTTTGTAAAGTGTTAGACTTGCAAAGATGTGGCCTTACAAGAAAGGCAGGCATTTCATGCCTGTATGACCCAGAAGCGCTCCCAGGACAGGCAAGCACTGAAGTTGAGTAAACCATAGAAAAGCTGTGTCCTGGGTGATGAGTTGCGTGATTTCCTGTAGGGGCTGTGCAGCGATTCTGTGCGTATACTATACTAGAAACAGTCCAGATGATTTATGGTGGTTAAAATATTGGAGAAAAAATATACTTGGTCCTGAACTATTTAACAGTTGGTTCAGAGTTACTGGAAGACTTGAGCATTTGTCTTGAACTTCTTGATGGTGTATTTCCAGCCCCTGCAAACTGAGAAATCAAATTTGCAGCTGTGTGATCAGGTTTATTTATAATATTAAAGCACCACATTTATTCTCCTAAACGGAATGAAAGGGCCCTAGAAGGAAGAGATTTTATGTGTATGGTCACAGCTATTCGAGAAAGAACATGCCGTTACTAATTAAGTAATTGGGACTATTGGAAAGAGAGCACAAATGTGCCTTGGGCTGGTATTAACAGAAGTAATATAAATGCCAAAACTTGAATTATTTTCTTGTTTTCATTCACACTGTGTACAGAATGCAGAGCAAGAGTGATAAAGTCACACTTGCTCTAGCCAGTGAGCATATGTGTTGGCTGTATTCTGAACATGCTGCACACAAAGCAGAAGCTTTGCTGAGAGTAACCAAGATATGTTTGCACTAATAATCACACAGGGGTGTGTCTCCTTGCTGTGAAATCAAAAGCAAGGCCAGAACTTGCACGAGTTGTATAGCTGGAAAAGGCACTTTTGCAGCAGTCTGTATCAGGAGAAACTGCTAATTAGGGGGTAAAAACCAGTGCAGTTGTGTGATGTTGAATAAAAGCTTTAATGCAGGTACCGTGCATCAAGGTCAAAAAGAGGCTTCTGCTTTAGCGTCCATGTGTGCATAGATGCCTAAGAGTACAATCTCTTTAGTAACTGTGACCTGAATTAATATATTGCCAATTTCAGTTTGGTTTTTTTTTTTAACAAAGAAGAAATAAATTACAACATAGCTGTTAGTCTGTCTATTGTAATCTGTACATAAGTTTAAATAAATTTTTTTGGTAAAATTGTATTTGTGTAATTCTTTTGCCTCCTTATGGTTTGTTCTGAGGGGTTTTGAATTTCATGTTGTGTGTAGGAGCTATTTCAAAGATTTGTGAGAATAAGTGTGACATACTGCAGTAATAATTGAATGAAACTACTGATTTTAAATTTCTTACCTGCTTAGAGTCTTAGCAAACTTGAAGTAGTTCTAACTGGTTTCTCCTCTCCTGCTGTGGAGGAGTAAAGGGAGATTTTTGGAACCACTATGTCTCCTTTCCTGCAGTGTCTCTCACTGGAAAACCAGTTATTCCTCACCTCGTTCAGTTCAGCTGATTGTTAACTGATTAAGCCTAGCTGCTTGGCTTGCAGCAGTAGTCTTTTCTGTATTTCTCATGAGACCCACTGACTTTCTTCTTGTTTCACTCATGTTACAGGTGTCTGTACTTATTGCTTTAACCTTCAGTCAAATCCTCTCCATGCTCTTCTACCCCTCTTTATCTGTTTTCTGTTGCTAACGTTTTCTGACGGCTTCCCTCATTCTGTTGTCTTGCAGTTTCACATATACTTACTGGTCAGGAAAGATTTAACTTTATCTTGTGTAGTTTAAAATACCTTTTTTGTTCTAAATATATTTGATTTTGTGTGTGTGGTGTGTGTTGGGTTTTGTTTGGGGTTTCTTTTGTTGTTGTTTTTTTTTTTTTTCCTCTGTAGGACACAGCAGGACAGGAGCGCTTTAGAACACTGACTCCCAGTTATTACCGAGGAGCTCAAGGGGTTGTTTTAGGTAGGAGGTATATGGAAGAAAAACATGATTACAAAAAGTGTGGTCTTTATTACTACCTAAATGTGCATGTCTTTACAAAAGGAGGTTTTCTGAGAGAATCAGAGGAACAATTATGTTTTTTACAACGTTACTGAATCATTAACTCAAGTGCTGAGTGTGCAAAACCACTGGCAGGAAATAATGCTGCTTCAAAATATTTGAAATAAAAAATACAGAGATGTTGCAGCAAGCTGTTGAGTGGATGAATTATTAGCTTTGTAGTTTTTACTTTGGCGAGTTTCTGGTAATCAGGCAAATTGGGGTTGTTTGTGTTGGCTCCCCCCCCCCGATGTTTTTACCTTTTTTCCCAGAAACTATTGATGTGATTACTGTTAAGACATGAGGTTTGTACCACAAGTAACAGGTGGCTCGTCCCTCTCTGCGTGACAACACCAATTAGAAAAAGAAGGGACTCATTCTTGGGGTTTGTGAAGGTTGAGCACCTTGCTGTACAAAATACTCTTTCTGACTATGATGCAGCTTTTTAAACCTTAGTGATTGAGTAAATGCAGTTATGAAGTTACTAGTGACCAAGAGTCACTTTTTACTCAGAATCTGTGTTTTTAGCAGCAGTGCATGCATGTAATTATACGTTAAATGAGGTGACAAAATAGCTATTTTAATATATTCTCTGTGGCCCAATTCAGAACTAGTAACAGGTATAAGATTTCAGCTGGTAAGTCTGATTTCCAGTCGCAGATCTATTGCGGAGATGCTCGTGTTCTGTAATCCCTAGTGACTTTTGAGTGAGCACAACCACTGCGTTCCAGCTCTGGGAAAAGGATATGGTTGACGTGTATTTGTGTGATTCCCTAATACTGCTTGGGGGGCGGGGCGGGGGGGCAGTAGTTAGCTAGTAGGGACTAAGTTCTGTCATAATGAAGTAAACAATGTTCAAGACTCTACAGCTGTTAAGCTCCTTTTCCTCTGTTACCAGTGTATGATGTTACAAGAAAAGACACTTTCGCAGGACTAGAGAGCTGGCTGAATGAGCTGGAAATGTATACCAAAAGCAACACTGTGAAGATGTTAGTTGGCAATAAAACCGATAAGGTCAGTTTAGAAATGCATCTTCTTACACTCTTCCACAGATTACTCAGTCATGATAGAGTATAAATGTGAGATAAGTGCTGAAACTAACACATCTGTTGTCTGAGGCGGTGGTATGCTTTGTAACTGAGGAACCTAGGTTAGCAGGCTCCACTTACTATGTCATTTTAGAAGCAGATCTTGTTAAAGATTTTAATGGAAACTCTCCTGGAGAAATGCAATTGATGAGAGAGATTCTCTTAAGATAGTGAGAGGTTCTGCCTAAAAACTGTTGTATACCATTGACGTTGACTGCAACGCAGCAGCACAACTGCTGCTTTCTTTTTGACCAGACTGTGTTTTGGACAGGTGGTGGGGAAGGAGAATTCAGCTCTTCAGATGGCTATAGAGTATGCATGTGTGTGGGTGTGAGGTGCACTGGTTGCTGTACGTTTCTGGAGTGTTTTGACATATCTTAGATGCCTGTTCCATACTGACATGTTTCACTCTTGCTTTACTACAAGAGGTTTCCAGTGTGGCTATCCTGAACTAGGTTCTCTTCTGCCCCCTTCCAAATCTCACTTTCAGATCCTTTGATATCTCTTTTCAGCTATTTGACTACTGAAACCTCTTTTCTGGCATATATCTTGCTCCTAATTGATTCAGAAGATAGCAACACATTCATTTCCTGCTGATTTGATGTTGCTACTGTTCAATTTGACCCCCTAACAGCCTGCTTAGCAGTAAGCTGTCTGTAGAGTGGGAAAATCCAATTGCTGATTGCTACATGGTTTTATAGACCTTTTTCTTTTCAGCAAAATTTCACTTCTGCAGTGGTTCTTTTACAGGGACTTCCTAAAATGGCAAGTGTAGCTTTTTTTTAGTCATGTTCTTCATTCATCTCTGCAGCCTGATCGTGAAGTAGAGAGAAGAGAAGGACTCCAGTTTGCTAGGAAACGCTCTCTGCTTTTTATAGGTATGTAACACTGTGCCAAAAACTTGTATATTCATATCTTTATTTTGGTATTGCTGAGTGTGAATGAAGCGTACAATTGTATTTCAGGTTGATATGTTGATTTACCTTTTTTTTTAGTACCTAATTAACATGGGTTCCTTTTGCTGCATTAGTACATATGCATGGATGTAGCTTTTAACTTTTTTTTTTCACAGATGCTCTGCATTGACTGCAATTGGAAGTAACTTTTCTCTGAAAGAGATTTACTTCATATAATGTGTAGGCATGAATTTTATATTCTTTTGAAACTAGCAGGATTTTTTAATTCAGAACTGAGAAGACTGGAATTTTTCTCCTGACTGATGTCAGCGAGGACCTTGGGTAATCTCTTTTTTGTTTCCAAGTTTCTGTTGCAGCTACATAAAAGACAGTATTCTTAGACCAACAATAAAATGTACAGTGTGAAGAGAGAAAGATGGGGAATGAATTGTGGGTTTGGTTTTTGTTTGTTTGTTTTTAAAGTTCCTTTTAAGTGAAGCTTCTTGAAAAGATTTTCAGAAGGAACTGGAACAAAGAGGGGAAAACATGTAATTCCCTCTGCAGTCTTTATTTCCCAGCTTAGTTATGGAATAATTATCTTGTAGATTTACTGTCACAACCTGAGAACAATTTCTGTTTCTCCATTAGGGAGAGAATGGGGAACTGTGGAATTTTTTTAGGTGGAAAAATGAGGTGCTTCAGACTAGGATGCATTTCTGTTTATCATATTCAACTTAGGTGTGCCTTTAAGGGAGAATGGAGAGGAGGTTCACTCATTAAAAAAAAATATATCTTCTCTCTGGTCCCAAAAGAACTTCTTACAAAGTGGAATACTCCCTGCAAATAAGATAAAATACTTTCCCTCCCTTTTCTTCCCCCTCCACCAGAGACCAGTGCCAAGACACAAGATGGAGTGCAACATGCCTTTGAGGAACTAGTCATAAAGATCCTGCAGACACCAGGTCTTTGGGATAAAAGCACAGAGAAGTGGGGAGTCCAGCTAATGGAATCTTCAGCACAGCAGGATAAAAGCTTATGTGGTGCATACTGTCCACTTTCTTAAATCTATAGGTGGCTGTTCTATCTGGAGTGGACCTCTTTTTTTTTTTTTTTTTTTTTTTTTTTTTTTTTTTTTTTAAAATGGGGGGCAGGAATTACAATCACCAGTCTGTGCCTTGTTTGACCTGCCACCAGTTGTGTAGATCCAAACCTGAAACTGATTAGCAAAATACATTTTTGTTCATTAACAAAATACAGTTTCTCTTTCCCTTATGAACAGCTGATGTCTCCAGATATTTTTCTGGTAACTGTCAGATTTTTCACTATTAAATCATAGTGCTTTTTAGAGTATTCTTGCTGCATGGCATTCAACATGGACTTTTTCTGAAATTCCTGCCTTAGCATAAAATAAGGTAGTACTCTGTTTTGGAATATTATTGAAAAGCTTCTTTCCCCACAATGGCAAAAGAGTCTTTCAGGCACCCAGGTTCCCTTAAATGTTAACAGTCAGGAGTCACCCTGAGCAGTGACATTGTTTCCCAATTTCAGATGATTTTAAGCAGTTGAAATTGCTACATGTCCCCAGATAGTAAGTTCAGTTATTACTTAATTTTAGGGTTGTAGTGAAGAGGCGTATCTGTTAACATTTGGCAGGGAAAAAACCCGCCACTTCCTGTGCAGTACACTGCAGGTTACCCCTTGCTGCTCTTAAAATACTTTGTACCAAGGATCAGTGGTGAAATGGAGTCATCATTTTTGGCTGGTTTACACTGTGGGTCCTTTTTGCAGTTAACAGGGCTTTCTGCAAACCCATGTTCCTGCCCTCGTTCAGCAACTGCAGGCCTGAAACTAAGTTTGATGTAAAATGTGCTGGTTATGGAAGACTTTCACTAGGATGAGTCTGTCTATTGCCAATCTCATTATGAAGTTCTGTCAGGTAACTGCCTCCGTTACACCCTCCTCCGCACCCCCCACCCCCTCCCCAGGCCCATTAAACGCACTGCCTTTTCTTGAAAACAAACTGAGTCATGGAAGATGTTAGCCTAGACTCTGATCTTGGTAGTAATGTTTCTGGAAGACTTCTGATTGGCTGTGGAACACTGTAAAAGTATCAACTTTGGGGACTATTAAAAGCATTTAAAAAATAAACCAAAGTTCTTGTAAACAAGTGACAAGTCCAAAGACAGTCTTTCATTACAGGACATTGTCAAGTCAGAACAGAAAAATTGCCTTTTTTTTTAAAAGATGCATGTTTTAATGATTCATTGCTATCAAGTTCATTTATATTAGTGGGAGTGCCTTCCTGAGTACCACCAGTGATTTGTCATGAGTGCTGCCACAACACAGCTGAAGACAAGACATATAAACTTCAACCTCTCTTTGGAACTGTTCTAGCTTCTCTGCAAAGTTGCTCTTTGTGGAGCTGTCTTCTTCTGTGAAAAGTCGATCTGTATAATTTTTGCTAAAGTGACTGGAATACCCGTATTGGGTTTTTGCATCAGCTTCTGTCTGCCTTGCAATGGATTGTAAGTGGTTGCATAGTTGGAATATCACTCCTGTGTATTTCCTTCTCCTGAAATCAGTCTGAGGGAGATGTCAGATCTTATAGTAGTTTTTCATGTCTTTAGGAGTGGAAACACAGGTGCTTACAGCTAGCTGAAGGACTCCTTCTCATACTTTCATCTTGGTTTTGGTCTATAAGATGTCCCTTTTGGAATACTTACTTATATCAGCTTGTGAGAGTAGAAGAGAAAGCAGTTTCTCTTGGTGTGACTGATAGCAGCTGGACAGTCATGCTGCAAGCACATCACAGACTGCGTGGTTTGTTAAAACTACTGAGCGTCTATCAGCAAAATGTAGGCATGTCACAATCTGAAATGGTTTGGAATGTCCAGGTATAACGGTGAGCACAGCATGGACACAAGAAATTAAGACTAGGAAGTCAAGTTCAGAAGATGGGAGGCTGTGGCAAGTGTAACAAAGCCATAAAACCAGCTGCGAAGGCTAGGAAGGAGGCAATCGTGGGAAGCTAAGAGAGGAATGACTTCTGATCAGCAGGCCATGCAATGGTGCTGGTGCGTTCTTGGGACGGACTGAAAGAGTTCGCGTCTCAAACGCTGTGGCGGGGCAGGCCCTTTAGAGCAACGACGCACTGCCGGGGAGGGGAGGAGCGGGGCGGGGCCGGGCCGTGTTCTGAGACGCTGGGCGGGGCCGCTCACCATATATGGCCAGAGGCCGGGCAAAACTGATTGGAGGAGAGGGCGCATGGCCGCCCGCGGGGACCTTCGCGACCACCGCCCCCCAGCGGCGCCTGCGCACGAGATCAAAAGTTACATAAGCCCTCGAGGGACGTGACTGGCGCGATCGAGGGCGGGAAGTAGACGGCAAGAGGCACGCGCCTGAGGAGACGGGTGCGCGCCTCTCATCGGAGGATGTTCGCCATCATCGTGGGACCAACGGTGGTGACTCTCCCCCCACTCCCCCCGTCTCTTAGACATAAACCGTTGGTCAAGTCTGGGACGAGGAGCAGATCCAGCCACCCCCGGGCTCCTCTCTGAGAAGGAGTCTGGAAAGCGAGGGGGTCCACTCTGAACCTCCTGACCCGACGGGAGGGCTCTCCTTATTTTCTTCCCTGAATTGATCCCTAAGTAAGCAAGGCCTGTAGTGTGTGTTTGGTGTCGTATCGTTAGCACGTGTTACGTGGCTTACTGACGTAGTTTCATGCCAGTTCTTGTTGAGAGCGAAAAGTTGAGTTCTGTGAGTTGGAGGGTCCCTGGTATCATTTCACCTTAATGCTGACCTGGGAATCTGAGTCATCGTCCAGCGAAATTGGGACGTGACAATACTCTGCTGTTTGTGTAGGGTTTTTTTTAATGATGATGGGCATGACCTTTGTACAATAAGACTGTCACCAAGGCAGTCACTTCTTTCCTACATTTCCTGGGGTTAAGGAAGAGACTGGAGAGAAGACACTGTGTTCTGTTGCTGTTCTGTTGAATGTGGGCTAAACTGCTTAGCTGGTCTGTGCTGCAGTTTATATCTGCTTTCCTTAGAAGGCTTTATTTTTATGAACTGCGTATTTTTTAGAAATAATTAAACAGCTGGCAGCCGTTTTAAAAGTAGTGTCTGTCTTTGCATCATACTTCAGTTTGCTGCAAATGCAGTCCTACTGAATGAATGCTTCCTCTGTTGTATTTGGCAGGAGGAAAACACCCAGAACCAAAGTCCACCTTGATTGATTTATGAATTTTTGTTGTTGTTGTTTATAGTAATAACAATTTTTGAGGGAGGTGAGCTAAATGAATCAGTCTTCCATTCAGTTTTGAATATAGTCAGATCTGAAAGTAGTAATGTAAATACATACACTCGTTCTTACCAGAAACTACAAGAAATGTGTCTACTGTTCCAGGTTTGCAAAATGACATGTAAAATTGAGTGTTTAGGTCCAAGTGAACTATTCCTGTTATGGAATGCTTATATGCAGTAAAAAAGGTATCATCTGATTGTCTGTCTTTGCCTTTCTAAGCTCAAATATGAAGGAAAACGAACTATATTACAAATTTGACTGGTGGTATCACTGGAAGATACTCTTGCTATGACATCAGAAGCTAGTCTTTGACAAGGTGAAAGTCCTGTGACCATGAATAAGTAGCTCTGGCAAAGATGGGAACTGTGCAGTATTTAGCATATTCTGTCATAGTTGCAAACAGTGAACTAAGAGCTGTGATAATATAGGTGTTGTTGAGTATTTGATTTGCAAGAACAAGCTAGAATTTGGTATGCGTTTTTAAAGTTATTGCACCCCCACACTTCAGTCAAGAATTTTGGTGGTGGTTTCTTTTAACACCAAAATGGGATTTTTTTTTTTCAACTGAAAAACTGCTAATAAGCATCTTCAACTATTTAAACTATAAATTGAACAAAAATAAGAGAAATGGGAGCTGCTATCAGCATGAAGCATTTGCAGAGATCCTGTTGGGGAAATTCCAGTCCTCCTTATCACTAGATGTTTTAAAACTGTAGCTAGTTAATATCTCAGAAAGTGAACTTGTTGAATTACTGTATTTTCAAATTAATTCGACTTCTGATGAAGCTTGAGCTAAAATCGATGAAGGAAGATTTTGATCCAGGTTCATGCTTTTGTGAACAGAAACCCCATAAACAATATTGCAGTTCACTTACTGTGAGGTGAGGCACAATATGACTAGTTTGGCAGGTAAACAGGAAAATATTGCTGCACAGTGGTTAGGTAGCTCTGAAATGAGAGGACTCCCCTTCCTGTCTCTGCAAGTCTGAAACATTTTTCCTATTTCTGTTGCTTCTACAAAGTAGTGCAGATTTGCAGTGCTCTTCCCGACAAAAGCTGTTTCAGGGTTTATTGGGGGATGCTGGTAGAGGAAAAGCTGGGTGAAGGGATTTGAGGCTGAATAACTTTCTAAGACTTGTTTTTACTTAAGGCTTCACCCTGCCTTAAGCAAGATCTCATGTGGATAATAAGCCTCCACATGCACAGACCCAGTATTTTAACCTGGGCAAGATTTAGGTAATGGTACCCCTAAGTCTGTGCCATGATAATGCCTCAGGTGGTAATGAAGTCTTCAGGTAAATAAATGTAGAGCAGGGGGCTTTTGAGTCACCAAATGAAAGTAGCAATAGCAAGGGTAAGGACAGGAAAAAAAATAAATTGAATGTGTTCCTGCTTTCCTATCTTGTTAGTTTATATGCATATATAAATAGGAGTCCTGGGAGAAGGAGAACAGCAAGAGAATGTGGTGACTTTGTGTGTGACCGACTGCAGAAAATGAGAAGGTGGTGGGTTTTTAAAATATTTGTATGTATGGTCAATGAATAGGGCAACATAACAACTATGAGAGGCAGCCCAGTAAAGATTCGCATGAGATAATACAAACTTGTTATCTCTTGCACAGGAGGATCAAAAGTGGGCTGGCCAGGTTGAAAGAGATAATAAGCTCTTGGAAAGGCTAGCTGAGATACAGCAAAGGACAGGGAGGGTGGGCTGTTGGAATGAACACTTTCAGAGGAGTTAGCTGCTTCCATTTGTTCCAGGAGAGCAGGTATGCGCACATATGTAGAAAGGAAGGATGTTGCATAATATTAGTGGATGGATCCACAGTTTACAGAAGTAGAACTACAGCTGTCAGCCTTTCATTTCCACTTATAATGTTTCTGAAAAGCTGCAGTGCCCCCCCCCCCCTATTATTTCCACAGAAGGGCTCCTGTAGAAAGAGCGCTTAATGAAACGTTTCAGCCTCAGAAGGGGCCATCTATAATAGAGGGAGCTAAATTAGCACCTACTAGGTGGCAGGACCTTCCTACCTCATCTCCTGAGGAGTTAAATACCTTTTGAGAGTTAAATGCCTTTTGAGAGTTCTGTTCTGCTATTATTTTTAGAATTCAACTGCATTCTCATCCTCAAGCTCCCTGTATCCCCATCTGCTATAGCATCCTTATAGAGTTCTGCCTTCAGTCCATTCTGTATACAAAATTTGTTTCATATGCACACCCTCTGCAACAAACACTCAGTGAACCACTTTTTGGAGATTTTAACCCTTTTCATTGTGTATGAAATGTGTCTACTGAAATGCTTTTATGTTGGATTCTTTCTTCTTCCAGAGCTTCCACTAGTCACTGTCATTTTGTGCAAACTTATGCTGCGTATCATCCTATACCATCCAGACATGGAAATGTTGCTCCTTGCTAGGCTTTGACTGCATCTTTCACTAGCTATTGTCTTGGGTTTTTTTTCTGCCAACCTCAGTTCTCCTCAAGTTTTTTCCAAACTGCCCTAATGCATGGACTACAACTCCAAACTTGCTTTGTCATTGTGATTTCCCCACACTTGATTAACTTTACAACCAGCCATCCAAGGCAAGCCAGCAAGGTGATATCTGGTTCTATATTTGCAGATAGGTATTTGCACTGAAAGAGCCTACACATGTAGTACACATTACTGAATTGCAGTGTATTATCATTGCCTCCCCTTACCTATTCACAACAGCTGTTCTGTTGCTACTTTCTTTCTGCATACAGTTACACTTTTAGATCTTCACAAGTGAGATCACTTTACCTATTTGGTGGTGCCTGTGAGTAAAGTTATGTAGGCCTAAGTCTGACTTAAGACAGAACTGTGAAGGGAAAGGATGTGACAATGAGCTGCAATAAAGGTAACAGCCCTTAACGTGCTGTTATGGAAGTGTCGACTAAAGCTGATGTCTGATTACAGGATTCACTGAAAGGCTCTGTGTGTGTATGTGTATGGGGGTAGATAACGTGTTTGTTTGACCATGGGAGTTTGCAACTGTATACATATACATATATGCTTTACAAATATAATTTTATTAGCCAGAAAATGTGTTTTCAAATGTGCTCATTTTTGTTTATACCTCAAATAGAGGCAAGCAGAACAGGAAAATAATGAACAGCACTGTGGAAAATCAAGCTATTTTGAAGAAGCTTGTTGACTGTAAGCCTACCTACGATCAAAAGAATTCTGAGACTGGTTGGCAGGGATGTACTTTAGTTTTTGTTTTGTATAAATATTGTAACTTCAAACTAAATAAATTGTGTTGGGATGCTTTTAAAATTATAGCTATTTAGTTAACTGTATATTGAACAAGAAAAAAACTATACCTTACAAAAATCTGAAAGTATTAAGAAAACATTAAGTAATTAGAAAAGGGAGCAAGGGAAGCATTTTGTAGAACAAAATTAAGTTAAAAATTTGAGTTGAAGGGCTGCCTATATGAAAAAAATCATGTGTGGTGTTAGTGCTAATGGCCGCTTTGCTGAAGTTCTGTTTTGTTGCTATTTTATTCTGGTATTCTCAATAAATATTGCCAGTATTTTAATACAAAGAAAATGTGCCAGTACATTACATTCAAGACTTAAATCTTTCTATTTTTCTACTTACATGCATAAGCAAAAATACTAATTTGTTAGGGCACAGCAATAAACCATAATGTTCTGTTTCTTTATAAAAAGATCACCAGAACAAGAACCTTGCTTTTACATTACAGAAGTGGAACCTAATTTCAGTAACAGGCCCAGCCAACTTTTCACTGAAAGTTTAGGAAGCCATTGAATCCTAGGCAGGTATTTTTGCTATGTCTTTTCAACTTGCTATTTAGGAGCTTGAGAAGCTCACAGGTTTTACTACTTAAAATTGTAGCCTTTTTTTCCCCCCATGAGACACAGCATATGATGGGTTATACAACTGTAAGGGAAAGCATCTTTATAACTGTCCCCCATATTCCCCTTGCTCCTGCTCAGGTTCTCTACAACAAGTTTTTCTACACTATCTGAAAGGGCAAAACAAAGCAGTATTTTAGTGCATTCTTAATATCTCAAATATGAGGTACCTGGAATACCTGGTTGTAAAAGTAGCTGATGATGGACACTTTTTGAACTTACATACTTTGTTTCCCATTCTAGACAAACTCAGATATGTTTATTACCAAAAAAAATAAAAATCAGCTAATCTTTATTGTTTAGAAAAAGGCAATGATGGCTGATCATTAAAATACTATGTATTAAAAATCTGTAGGTATCACTAAGATAACCTGTGGCATATTCTCAGGCAGGAGGTGGAAGAAGAATGTACAGTCCAGATTAACAAATAGTGTTATGTATTCTCCTACAGAAGACTTCACTGAGAACGCTAGTAAGTCATTGGTGTACAAAAGGAACAGGATGTGTAAGAGTAGGGGAAAAAAGGATGAAGTATACTTTTATTAATTACAGTTTTCTTACAGTGCCTCATTAGCCCTGATGACAAAACCCATACCAATTTTTTTTTTCATGGCAGAACACCAGGCACTTTAAGCAGACTGCTACAAGATCCCCATCTCCTCACAAGACAATTAGGTATGCTGTTTTAACACAGGTTTCACTTTATAAAAGCAATGTACACATCATAAGAAGCTGGGTTAGAGGTATCAGCGTTCTAATCTGTACGGATCTCGTAGTCGTATCGAAGGTACTGTTATCTTAATCCTATTGCAATTTGGTTGGAGAAATGGATTCTTCAAAACCATCTGAATGTATGTTTGAACTCAATGACTGAAGCATGCCCTGGATGTACTGTACACAACTGATTTTTAGAAAGGGAGGCAGTTTCAGATACAGCCAGCATATGGAAGACCACCTGAAAACTGTAGATGTTAATCAAGGCTCATCCTTCAGTACTACAAACCATAAAAATATGAAAGACTTCATAAATTTTAGGTGTGAGCAAGATGAAGAGAGGGGTAAGCGGGAGGAGTTTCAGTTTGCTGAAGTACTTTGACTTCGTGTTTTTGGCACTATTTACAAAGCAGGACTTTGAATTAAAGTAAATTTGCATTCTGATTTTCTTTAGAATCTTTTTGCACCTTTTTTCTCCTTACTGGCAGGAGCATATACCAGGCATGGCTAATGCAGCAGGGACTCAGTATCTTGTTGGAATTGGAATCTTGTCCTGATAACAAGCACCTGCATGTACCCACTTCCTAGGATTTTAGAATAAATAGGAGCATTGAATGTGTTCAGGGTTTTTTTCCCCCTACAACTGAAGCTCATCTTAGCTACCTGCAAACTTTAGCATATAATACATAGCCTCTCACCATCCTTTACTTCAAACCTTAAAAAATGAAACAACCATTTCTGAGAGTACAGAGTATCTGCATACACTTAAAAAAAGATTATTTAACTCATACTGAATATTTCAGTTCACTTTTAAGAGCAATATTGTATCTTAATATCTTAAGTTTTCAGTTATTGTAACTTCAGGTGTACCTGTATGTCATTTGCCTCACTTCTCTTAATGTGTATTTCTACTACTAGACTGCTAGATCCTAAAGCATACAAATTAGTTTATTTACTGCTAGTCATTTGGAATATTCTAAGATGTTGGATAGCAACCCTGCTTTAAGTGAATTCTGACCTTTAGATAGTATCTTACCTAGTGTTCTTTAAATCTGTATCCTCTAAACATGTTTATGTCTTGCAGACTGTAAAAACCTGCTTGTAATCTGCAATATAGATCTATGGTGAGATCAATCTGCCCATTCCATATTTTCATAAAATGACTTAGTTTGAAATGTTGTTACTTAAATAGTTTTTAAAATATTACACTCAGGTTTTCATAGGATGAAGGTACATCTGTCACAAAATTCACTTGGCAATGTGTCTCTCTTGTAGGCTGTATTACTTTTGGTGGCTGTGCTAGGACAAGATTGTAGAGAGTTAATGGCAGAGCTGATGGGCCACCTGCATGTGAAGGAGTCCTTGCACATTTGCTGAGGCCACCAGTCTGGCAGTATATCTGCTCTGACAAGCCAGAGCAGATATCTGACTGTGGAAATTGCTTATTCTTGTAGGAATGGGAACCTCAATGCCTATAGGCAGGACAGTACAAGAAAGTTGCCAGGGTACACGTTTGGAGAAGATGGGTAAGGGTGACTGTCCTACACAACTTTTTGGGCTAGAGTTAATGCAGATTCAGTGACACTGGTATGTAAGAAATGTGCTTTTAATATGCAGTGTTGTTAGTTTTGCTAAATGCAGTGGAACAAGAATAACATATACCATTAAGATGCAAAGAATGAGACTGGTGCACCAAAAGGTCTTGTTAAAGGGCATAGTACACAGGAAAGATTAGACCTCACCAGGCAACAGAAAACAGGAACTAGTTTCAGCTAACATGCACCTGTACAACACTCAGAATTTTTTCAAATAATTATAAAGCACAGGTGCTTCCAGAATCTTCTCTCTGCATTTTCTTATTAACACCCGTCTAAAAATCCTGTATATTCAAGTCTCCTGAAATACATACAAAGTCCTCTAACAGTTAAGATTTCTTCTTCAGGACTTGATGTAGCCAATTAGAGGCTCTGGAAGCCTTTACCTGATTTGGAACAAAGGTAGTCATAAATGCTGGAAGGATGAAGATTTGGACGGACCTGTAGCTCAGCTACTTGGTACTTCAGCCTCCTCCTTTTAGCACCCTTTTTGGAGCTGCTATGTTGGTGTCAAGGTAGTATCCCATCAGGTGGCATTTGCAAAGATGTCTTGTAGAAAATAAGCTTCTTAAGTCCTATTTTAAATCATATGCAGTTATTTTCATGTAGACTAAAAAATGTCTCTGGTTTATGAGCTGGCTAGTTATGCAGGTGTGTTCACAGGTTGTTTAACGTTTGTCCTGTTGTCAGTAGGAAGAGATTGGGAAAGTGGGCATAAGCTATAGATGAGCAGACTAATACCTGTGCAAGACAACTTGGAGGCATTAGGAAATGTGGGATGGACATAAAAAAAACCCATCTCTCAGCCACTAAAATATCTACAATTTGTATAACTGTCCTAGTTTTAGTGCCTAATTGGAAAGGATTTGCAGCTAATGATCCCTAATGAAGGGAAACATGTTTTGTCCAAAGGAAAGCCCTCCCAGCTAGCTTAAATAGCTTGTTCTTTAGGCATACTGGTTCCTGAAAAGTACCTTGTTCAGCTGCCTTAACTCTAGCCACAAAATCTGTGGCCAAAGGATGAAAATTCCAGTTTCTTAGCGTCCTAGCACTACTTAAGTGCTTTGGAAGTGTGGGACCCTCTGTGAAACTTTACTGTACAATATGCACTATTTACACTCTGAAAGTCACTCCAATCTTTTACTGATCTGTTTAGTCTGAGTATTCACTATTAAATGACAGCTGCTATTCAATATTTTGATTCAGGAAGGCAGTGTCAGCTTCTGACTTCGTTTTTCTCATTCAGTCTTTATGTATTTCCTTCTAGATAGACCAGCAGTTTTGAAGTGAATTTGACATATTTCCCTTTTCTAATCCATGTATTTACAAGACATTTTTATACAATCTTTCCCTTAAACAGATGATAACAAGCTATGACCTAACCCAGTTGACTGGCACCCAAAATGAATCCTTGTCTAGTTTCTCTAACACAGTTTTCAGCTGATTACATGCACTCTGGAGATCTTCTTTCACCAGTACAGTGTCAATTAAATGGCCATACTGCTCTTCAATGAATGCTGCTGAATTAATAATTTCCTGCTGTTCTTCATCCTGCTGATCAACCCAAGAAGATGGTATGAAATTTACAGCATGTCTTTTTAATTACTAGCATTTTAAAGTATATTAGCACAAGTCATTACTTTGAAAGGAAATTAAACGAGCTGCTACCATTAGGAAAGGGTATGTACGATATTACAACTGAGATCAAGGAGCCGTATGCTACTGCTGGAATTTGGTAGGCTGTTTCAAAAATGCAAGAGGTGATAGGGAAGCTGGGAGAAAACATGTCACAGGATGGACATAAGATGGCGACAGTGCATTTTAGGAAGTTAGAATCGCTGCCTAATCTAACACCTGGAAATCATACTCCTCTAAAGTTGAAAAGGAATGCTGTACCCACTGTACCCAAATTCAGTAATTTTAAGGGCTTACATGGAAACTTACCAACTGAACTAAGTTCTGTTATGTATAAATTCAAGCTCAGGTTACCCAGCATAATGACATTATGCACTCTCAGTACTTTTGTTCACATTTACACATCACCAGTTTGCAGCTGGTCTAGGATTGGTCCTTGTAAGACATCCACATGCTGCATTTTGTGTGTACCTGATTAGTAACCTGGGTGGGTATCACCCTCGAGGTATCAGGAATAGGTGGCTACCCTTACCATTTGGTGGGGCTGCTCATCAGAAATGTAAAATTATTACTAGTTTATTCGAGTTCAGTAGCAGCTTCCCTGCTGCAGCCTTGAGTGATATACAGAGATCCACATGGAAGACCTGCACTTTGCTTGATGTTACTTACGTAGTCAGGTTTTAAGGGAGTCAAAAATCTAGTTCTAAAGTTCCAGCTGAAAGGCTCTATGTGCACAGGACCCACTTAGTGCCCCACTCTGACTCTCGCTGTCACAGAAGAGGAGCTCTTCCATATCATAGAAATGCTAGCCCAAATACTTCTTTCAAGTCTAAAAGAAAGAGATTAAAGTTAGAATACTTACAAGAGTGGCTGAGATTTCTTCTGACATGGGAGATTTTAGGACATGTTTTTTCTTTTCTGGAATGAGAGGCTTCACAAAGATAACATAAGGCTTAAACTCAGGAGTCCTCAGGTGCTTTACTGCCTGTGAACAGATGTTTTTTTGTTACACCATTTAAATTTTTTTTTTGTGTTTGTTATATGTCAATGATCTACTCAAGCTGGGTTCAACAGTTTCACTAGTACACAATGTGGTGTGAAGTCCTGTGTACTATATATCTGACCACAGTAACCTCTTGCTCTTCAAAAGAAAGGTTAATGTCAGTGTCCTGGTTAGCTTACAAGAGTATATAGCTTCGTGGAGCATGGTCTTAACCGCACACGTGCCTTGCTATGCATTGTGATACCAGGAACAAGAACATGGCAAAAGATACTGAGAAAAGTATAAAAAAAAAGTTGACTTGACAGGCAAGTTATGGTTTGCTTAAGAGGCCAAACACTGGAAATTTTAAACCTGGAATTTATCTGAGGTAGTATAAAAGTCTTCTCCTAGCCCAGTTACAAAATCTGAATCAAAATTTCAAAGATTAACTCCCAGTATAGAGGGATGAAGAGCAGCTATACTGGCACTGGTTACAATGCTAGTAACACTTCAGAGGCAATAGGAAGGAACAAGAATGAAAAACCCATCCATGCTCTAAGTATTCTCTCTAGGACTCGAGCAGGCTACGACAGTGATGCACATTTCTCCTACAGCAAGAGAAAGATAACCACAGTGAGAACTGATAAGGTGTCATCTAGGCTGTATCAGGTAGACATCTAGGAATTGTAAACACTGCACTGCTTTCTGAAGTGCCCTATTCTGCTTGACTAGCAGTCAGGCCACCTGTTAGAAACACAAGTTCTGAGAGCATCATTGTTCTTTGCAGGGCAAGTAGCCACAAATGGTGAAACATCAGTTACTTAGGCTGGCAGCCTAGTAAGAAATAACTTAAATACTTGCTTTCTTTAAAATAACCTGCAGAACTTACTTCAGGTACCACATCCACCAAACAAACCTTCTTTTTGGCCATCACGGACCGGATTGCCTCAAGACTTGTACCGTACAGATTTTCTTTGTATTCTCCATGTTCCACAAATCTAAAAAGTCAGTACATTTTTAAGTACCATCCACAAACAATATTTAACTTACAACATTGATAGCTGTTTCCTGAAGTCACAGTAGGCAAGGGGGGGGGGGGCAGGGGGGGGGCGACGGGGGGTGTTTTTTCTGATTATTTTTTTCCTTCTGGTTGCTTAGTACCAATAGTCGTCTTTATATGTCAATAATAGCTAATCAGCACTACTGAGAAATAGGGGAAGAAGCTGCATTAATTCAGTTGACTGATGTTCAAGCCTAATAGAAGAAAGAGGATGTTTTTCACAGAAAATAGAACAAAGCTGGCAAGGAAATGGGACTCCAATTCTTCTGTCTTCTGGGAGACTAGCCAAAAATCTGTACTTTCAGGAAGCACACTCAATCTTACAGAAAGTCCTTTATATCCACGGATTCAGTCTACAACACACTTTAAAGTGGACTTATGAATAAAACTTGTTACCCATCATATTAAATGGAGAATAAGTAGGCCCAACTAAATATCTGTTACTTTCACTAGATTCAGTTCTGACCAGTCATACTACTTATGATATGCAGGCTTAAATTCTAACTTGTGATTCTCCTACTAGTCCTATGTTGTTTCTAAATGGCTTCTTACTAAATTTCTGAGTTCACACTAACAGTCCAGACTGAATAAAGAGCTTTTTACTTGGGAAGCTGAACCCTTCTAATGCAGCTAGTCCAACTTTACACCTGCTTTTGGTATTCATATGATGTAAGATGTAACTAGCAGTATTTTTGAAATAGTCAATTATGCCAGTATTTTAAAATTAACTCACTTGTTTTGCTGCACATCTGTCTCAAATGATTGCTTAGAGACAAAGTTGTATTCTACTCCCTCCTTCTCATGACTTTTCTTTGACCTGGTTGTATCTAGAAGAGAATGGAAGCAGGACATAGGAGACAGATCAGCCTTTGCAAACAACTGTATTTTCTCAGTTTAGTTCCAGTTACGTTTTCATGACCTCAAACAAGGCAGTTAGTTATACACTGGCAAATTCAAATTAACATAAAATAAACTCAATCTCAAAAATTTTAAGATCAAAAATGAAGTTGTTTTGCTCCCAAGCGTGGTATAACTAACACATTATTAGGAGGCATACTTCTCATACCTGGTAGAAGCAGTAGAGTATGTCCTATGGAAAAGAGTATCTCTTAACTCTTTGGAATACTGGACTCTGATTTTCCTTGAAGTTTAGAAAATAAGAATAGGAAATATATAAAGTCCTATTATGTTGCCTCTGAATTTAGAGTAAAAATATCCCTGGCTGTTTTCCCACGCTACTGTGAAACCTACATAATTATGTGTGTCCCTTTTGATGTTGTAATTTCTTCTAATAATTGTTATTATGTAGGACAAGCTTCGGTGATCATTCTACAAATCTATGCGTGGCCATAAAAGTGATGTCTGCAATTTTTTTGTGTACATGTTTAAATTCAAGTAAAAATTACCCATATGGTTTCTATTGCTAACCGATTAAAGGTCTGCCCAACAGACGTTTATTGAAAGTCTTAAATAATGTATAAACAGTGCCCTCAGTGTTAATTTTTTGGATTGCAAAAGTAGCTTGTTGGGGAAGATTTTTTTTTCTTTTTTTTTAAGAAAATAATTCAGAGAACAATTTTCAGTGTAACTCTAGCCACAAAACCATGCAGCAGAATCACTAATTTCTCTGTCACTGTGACTGGCTTGTTTGAACAGCCTAGACATGCTAATCAACAATTTAAAATCTTGTAAGAATTTTGACTTGGTTTATTGCTGTCTACTTTTTTTTTTTTAACCTTTAGCTGGTATGATATTCCAAAGAAAAATCCTCTTTTAAACACACATAATGTTTTGGCTGAATCTTAAGATACTAGTTTTTCGCACTAGTTCTTTTTGCAATTTACAATCTTATTTTTTCTTCCTGTATTCAGTTTCTTATTTTTTTAATGGACACTGAGAAAATGCAATCTGTTCACTTGGGAAAATACAATTCAAAAAAATCAACTGAGTTGACAGAATTCCACAGTGCATATGTGCCAAGTTACACAGTGATCTATTCAGCTATTAAGGGCAAACGCATTATATTACAATAAGAAAAATAATTAGAAGTACTTCCAAAATATGCATATAATCAATAGTCAAAACACAAATTACCATTCATCAATGCAACTAGCACTATACTATTACACAGCATTTATGGAATACAGTGGCGACACGTGAAAGTGGGTAAATTTTACTCACGTGGAACTGCAACACCGTACTCCTGTGGGTTCTCTGACACAACCTTCTGCTTGAGCTCACTTAATTTGGCCCCCAAACAACCTAATAAAATAGAACTGACTGACAGATTTCTGTGTGGAATGAAATACTGCAAAGAGAATAAATAATATCAATTTCACAGAAATAATAGTGATACAGGAGTGTGCTTGAAGAAACCTGTACATGAGAGACCTCACCACCTGCCACATTCTGCTTTAAAGAACATCATCAGGAGCAAACTGAATCCTTGAACAGCTGTTGGACAAACATTTGTCAGGCACGAAGTCAGAAAATCTGTAATCTTAGCAGTCAGTTTTACGAGATACCCTTGATTTCTAGGACATCCTGGGAAACTGGCTTAACACAAAGCTGTTAAGCACACTGAATTAAAATTGCATGAAAATTTTGTTAGATAATTCTAACATCTACCTTTTCATCAATTGTTCTGACAGTGTAAATGTGCACATGTTTGAGTGAGGACCAATGGAAAGTGAATCAGAAAAATGAGAAACAGTCCTGCATCATTATTTTTAGAAGGATTTGGTGAGTTTGGTTTTTTGGGGGTTTTTTTTTGGTTTGGTTCTTTTTAAAATGTCATTTAAAAGAAAAGAACAACCTCTGACCAAAATTAGAAAAACCTTTAAAAAAACCACCAGAACCACAAAAACCAAAACCAAGCATCTAAAGAAAGCCTCTTGGAGTGCAGGTGGTAAGGTAAGTGGGAGATATGTGAAAAATTTGGAATCAGTTGTGTATCTTACCAATCAAAACCACCAGCCTCTGCTGTTCACCAGGCTGCTGCTGATATTTTGTGACTTCTTCATACGTTAGGAACTCTGCTGCGTCTGCCTGCTCTGTTTGCTTTCCTTCGCTCATATTGTTCTCCTTCTCTTTACGACTTAATCTAAAGCTCCTGCGTAAGCCAGCTGTAGAGGAAAACAAAAGATATATTAAACCATGTTGCCGCTTACCTAAATTTTCAGGCTTGTTCAGCTAGAGGTTCCTCTGTCTTTGAATACAAATTACTCTCACAAATTTTTTTTTATAATCAAATCAGTGCATATATGCTAATCTTATAGATTAAAACCTTGCGTATCAGGTAGAAAACCAAGCACCCAGTCTATAATAAACCCCACCCCCGTATCACCTTGAGTTGTCAAGTGTTGGCTATGCAAAAGTCCAATTATGCCTCTGCACAGAGATAATCCAGTTTATGAATGTATGGGAAATTAAGTCTAATGTAAATAAGCTAGTTTTTCTTTTTTAATGTGGGGGTGTTTTTTGGGGGTGGGTGTGGTGCAGTTTGGTGTTGGTTTTTTTTTTCCGGGGTGGGGGGTAGGGAAGAGGAAAGGGATTTTGGTTTCTCACCTATGTACTGTCCGTTGAAATATCCTTCACAGTCACAGTCTTCTGTAAATTAAAAAGTGGGGTGGGGGGTGGGGGCACACAGGGAGGGTAAGGGCACAGGGGAAAGGAGAGTGAGAGCGGAGGAGTGAGATATATTAAACAGTGCCTGCAGTACCAGCCTGGCTCATTGGTAAAGGAAGGAGTTTTATATCCTGCATTCTATGCACACGCTTTTCTAACACAAATATTAATGATAAAAAAAATTATTTGCCTTGGCTAGTGGTTTATATTTTAAAAAATCCTTGATGTCAATATTGCACAAGAGAATTTTACATCTCAGTATTTACAGTTCCCAGAATTTATGCTCTTTAGCATTCATTACATTTGATCAGTGCTGCTGCTAAAAGTGTAATATTCAGACTTAAGTAAAAAAGAAGACTCTGCAAACACAGAGCTCTTTTTTTAAAGTACAACTTTATAAATGGGTATGATTGTGTAAGAATATTGCCTCTTCTGACATTTCAATATCATTTGGGCTTGAAAAAGGGCATCAGAGATGACTGAAATATGAGCTCTCAACATCTTCATTTTGGCTAAGTTAAATTATCATTGCTTATTAATTCTTTATTAAAAAGGTAAAGATTTGATGCTTTTGTCATACACATGTATGTAAAATAACATGCAAATCTATGTTAAAAAAAGCCAATCCACCCCTCCTCAAACTATGACCTCCCCCAAGCCCCCTAAAAGCATGCAAAATAAAGCCATGATACTTGGCTGCAAAACACTATACTGCAATCCTAAGAAAAATATCGAGTTCTCATACTTCCTGAAAGAGGGCTACCTGGCTTGTTAAAATTTAGGTACCTGAGCCCTGCAATACCCACAGAACTCTACTCATTTTAAGAAGGAGGTGTATGGTTCTGGGACAAGCCCAGCCATAGGCAAAAATATATGCAGCTTAGATGTTTAACAAAATGCACCAATCCACAGAAGGAGCTTTGTTTTTTAATGAATAGTTGCATGCAGGTATGTAATCAAGCAATGCCAATGTGTACTTACAAAACATTATGCCTGCATTAACACAAGATACTAGTAGCAATATATGCCTATCCATAGCTAAGATAAGAGCTATTTTCTGTTGTCGAAGGTAGGCTCAAGTTTCATACTTGTGCTTTGGATAGGGTATACCAGTCACGGCCAGCTAATTATAGAATATGATTAGTACCTTCACCGAAGTTAATGGAATGGCAATACTTCTCAAGAAGCATGTGTAATGTAAAAAAACCACAGCATGCACAATTCAACAGAAAATACCTGGTATTTGGAAAGGTGTGTGGTACAGTGACATAAATTGCGTAAGCCCAACACAGTGGCTCATAATGAAAATAACAAAACAGTCCAAATGAACAGTGAAGAAAAATCAAATTGGATTGATACAGGTGCTCTAAAATGTTAAACCCCAATATTTCTTTATTTTTTCTAAAAATACCAGATACAAAGACTGCATTTAACTTGCAACTCTTTCAACCTCACTGAAAAACCTACAGAACGTATAAATACATGTCAGAAGGCACAAATCTTTTCTCTTGAATCGGGAATAAATTTAGACGTTATCATGACCCAAGTCCAAATTAAATTAGTTTAAATAATAACTCTGGAAGAAACTGCTGTAGGAATGAGCTATATCTGCTATTCCCTTTGCTTGGGGGCTTAGCAAGTATTTTAGAAAAATGCATTGGTTGTTTATATTGAGACAGGAAATGAGTTAGGAGAGTACCTACCTTTATCAGAAGACTGATCATCTGTAGGTAGCATGAAAGGCAGAGTTGGTATGACATTAAAAGACTGGCAAATGATTGAGTAAAATTAGAGGGAATGGAAAGGAAGGTTCCTCTGGTCTGATTTGCTTAACAGGCTTTTCTATCTTAAAAAAAATAATACAGTAATGTACCCTTATCAACTGATTAAAGACTTTTTTGCTAAAATTTAGTATTATAACCAGTTATCAGCTCAAGAGTGTCTGAGAAAAAGCCTAAGTAGCAATCCTCATTACATGCCTCCTAACATTGAATGTAATGGAAACTAATTTGGAAAAGCTTAATTTAAATCAGTAATGTTATTTTATAATTTGGTTGATCATCTTCCCTCCTCTTTGTATCCGAAGAATACCTGTATCTCTTCATGAGATATGCCATGCACCATGGGTCAGAAGTTCACTTATATCACTGAAGATGGACAATTTCCAGATTCTGTATGAGAGTGACACTCCTAGCACAATGTCTGGCTTCACACAGTCACAGGGCTGCCCCACGCATCGATAATAGCTGTGCTGAGGTATCCAACAGCAACAGGAACATTATATTCTGGGATAATACAGAATATCTTCTGCCTTTCATCACTGACTAGCAATTTCATCACAAGTAGCATTTTTTGTGTGAATAATTCACTGACAGAGGCTTCAGAGCTGTAAACAAGAATCACTTTAAAGTCTCCTTAAGACCAGCTCTGTAACGCTAAGCCTGAAATGCAGATGGTATTGCCAGCTCCAGTGGTTTTTATCCTCCTTAAAGCTACCGTTTATTTTCCTCCAAGCTTAGAGTCATTTCATGCACTTATGTAAGAATTTCAAGAAGTGTGCATTGGGTTACTTTTGCAGCTTTCAAGTTTCAAACCGTAGGAAAAATGTGAACACTAGCAAATTTTAAAGCATCTGAACAATGTGTAAGGCCTCACGTTCTTGAAAGTAGGAAGAGAGGGACAGCCCTGTTTCTTGAAAATGGGTGCTAGCAACACTGGATAAAGCTTAAACCCAAATCCTCTCACGTGGCAGCTTGTATCCATGCAAATCAATCAATGAGAGATTACGCAAAACACATTCAAACACATCATTATTGAAATAACAGAAAAATACTGAGAAGTTCGCATGAACTAAGACGTTACTGAACGAACAGAACAGACTTACATAATGGTTTCTTCATAGTTCTGGGGTTCTGCAGAGTGCCTACTGTTCTTCTGTAAGTCAATCGTCTAAATAGAAAATAACTATATTTTAGCCTTGTAAGCTCAGAATTATAAAGAATTTATAGCAGGTTATATGTATAGCATTGAAAATGAATGAAGTAGTCCTTTTCCTTGAAAAATAGAAAATATCTCTGATTCAACATTTTAAAAGACTTTTTCTTTAAAACTATGATGGTCCCAGATTGCTACTGGTAAGTGACTGAGAGAGAAGATTCTGAAACATTTTAGGCTTTCATACATCAGAGCACAGAAATCAACAGCACGTTACTTTTATCAATGTAATTTTTTTCTATTTGCCCCCCCCCCAATCTTTTTTGCAAGATTAAGAAAACAACTATTCTATTCTAATTCTGCTGAGGATCCAACTTCTATTTGCCATTTTTACAAGGGATGGGCAAAATTCCTGTCTGCTGCAATCCTAAAACTACTAACCTCAAAGAGTACTCAAAAGTAGGTAACATTTGTGCAAAATGATCACTGCAGCTACATATACTTAGAAATTATCCATTGCCTTCCAGATCAGTTTGGAGTTTTCTGTTATTTAGTAGTAAACAAACCAAGTTACCCAGCTTGTGTGAAAATGTAAGAACAGAGTATCAAGCAAAATTTTCTGAACTGTTAAAATCATGACCCAGAGTTCAACTTCTAATCTCCCAGTCTTGAATTTGCTCAACACCCACTGCCCCCACCGCTGCCTCTAAAAACCCAACACCAACAAACCCCCAAACAACCCAGCACAAAAATCCAACCCCCAAGAAACCCCTCACTGTTGGCAAAGGAAACCACATTTTCTTCCCAAGTGTTTTTTTGCAAGTGACCAACATTCATAACAGACTAAATAAGATGCTCAGGCATTTACACAGTCACTCAGGGGAAACACACTGAAGCACTTTCTGTGTTCTTGCATACATTGAAATGTAGTTTACAACATCTTAAGAAAAAGGACAAAGAAAAAAAAGACTGCAGTGCAGCAGCATCTGTTGACATATATGCATTCACAGGAAGAGAGATAGAGCTCTTCAGGCAGAATTTGCCTAGTATTTCAAAAGAGCATTCATATAGTGGAGCGAAGTCCTCTATTAGAAACCTTATGCAAATCTTGGAAGCCAGCAACAGAATCAGACCTGTTTAATTCTTAGACACCCCACCTTTGTAACACCTACAATCCAAAGAAGACATATCCAGCAATTTGGAGTAAGAATCACACAATGAGACCAGTGGCCTAAATCAGATTCCTTCTTAAACAGAAGACTTCTGTACTGTAAATACAAGACATGAGGGATATTTTTACTTTAGAAGATACGCATATCTTGCTGTGAAAACAGAGAAACTTCAAGCTCTAGAAGGTATCCAGGTTCAAGCTAAATACTCTCTTAGGAGCCAGAAGAAAGATCAGATACACTTTTTTTTACTACTACAACATGCATAAATTAAAAACTGTTACAATAAATCAGCATTTCCTCTTATACTATGGAAGTATAAGTCTGTGAAATACTGTGTCTCCATAAGTCAAGAGGGTCAAGAGACTGATCTTCCACATTTCATTTCAGTCATGTTTGTTTAGCAAGCGCTTCCGTCCTCATGCTACAAAGCATAAGTCAATGGCAAACTAGCCAAGGAAAGCTAGGAAGTTTATTATATAATTGGAGAAGATGGAGCTTTTTAGCACTTTCCTCTAAGCATCTGGTATTCACCCTGGCATGATCCTGCCCTTCTTTTCCTGTGAAAAAAAGCAGCATAAAATCAGTGTGACACTGTATGTGTGAAAAAAAAGTCTGTAATCTTCATTGACAAACCTTTCTTGGAACTGTTTTGAGGGGATCAAGCCTGCTCTGAGGTTGGTATCTCCAACACGCTTTGCTTGCCACCATGTGGGATCATCTTGGCTTACAACTTCTAGGACGTGTCGTCTCTTAAATGGCAGCCCAGCCTCCTGGCAAGGAATGGCTCTGTCTTCTTTGGGATTATAGCAGAAAAGCGCCCTCATAAACACCTTTAAAAGAAAGTAACACATCCTTTCTTCTTGTCCTATTTAGAATTTCAAACTACCTTTAAAAGGCTTCCCCAGTACTTACACTGCTATCTATATATAATCTTCATGTCTCCTTTATGCTTTACGGTACTGAAAAATATTGAAAACTAGCAAGCTGCATCTGTATTTTGACTTACAAAAAATAACTTTCAAGCAGATCCCCAGTCGTTATGTATTGGTATTGTGGAACATGGGACTCAAAGATCAAAGTCACAAGAACAAGACAGTTCACAGTCTACGTAAGTACAAAATGCAACAAAGGAAAAAAAAATGAAGGGGAGGGAGAAAACAATAAAAAGGGATTTATGGCAAAGTTGCCCAATTATAAAGACTGTCCATAAAATGTTCTTTTAATGCATCAAAATCTACTATTCAACTTTGGATTTGTATCTTACCACTATTTAACAGATCACAGTAGAACTACTTTTAAAAGTGATTTGCAGGGCTTCAAGGAAAAATTTGGCAACTGAGAGCAGGGAAGCAGAAATAGAGGTTGACAGAGGAATCCTGTAAGGGACCAGTTGAACAGGAAGTCATTGCTGATCAAGGAGGGCAAATGAAGCACTCGTAGAGGTGTGTTGATGTTTGCAGTGGGCTAATGGGGTCAAATGATGAATGCAGCTCTGTTTGCCAATAGGTCTGTTTTGACTCAAGCGAGAGGCAAAACGCCCAGAGATAATGGAGAGATAGCAGCTGTCATGGTAAGAGGCGACTGGCAGGAGCATCAATTTTAATTATGTGAACAAAAGGAAGAGGCTAGATTTCAGAAACGCTGTGAAAGAACATGTGCCAAGATGATGAAGGAAAGAGAAGTCATCTGAGTAGTTCTACTGAATAAAAGGGCACTGCATTTTACAATAAGAAACTGCTCTACTATCTTTTTAGTTCCATTATGGGTGGGTCTGTGACGCTCCTCACTGAAACAACAGGAATCTTGTATTTACAGAGATATCAGAATTGTGTAAATATGAAAACACGTGCTTCAGTATTTCACTAAGTTGCATACCTTGCTGTCTTTTAGACGATCTTCTTCTTTGATGGCTGGAATTATTTTTAATGTTATTGATCCCTGAGACTGAGCCTGAGAAAGACAGTAATGTTTTTTTACTTTGAAAGCAGGACAAGGACACAATGCAGACTATTCAAGTTCCAGTTTAGGAGCTAACATCTGTCTCCTCAGAACTTTAATAGGCCAAGCTAATCCACTGTCTAACTTCATTACAAAGACTATCATGATGTTCCATGAATCCTTCACAACAGTCCCCATGGAAACATCCATAGTAACTACTTGGCTAGAACACATTAAGACCTGCATTAAAATGCCTTCATTTGCTTTTAGCAACTGCATTAATTTCTGGATTACAGTTCACAGGGCATTAAATAATTCTGTGGCTTTTAGTATGACATTAAGTTTTTTCAGACTAACCATTTTAAAGTGCTCCTTTGAAAAATATTGCTGTGTTTTCCCACATAGTGACTAACCAGTAAACATCTACAAAGTAAACATCTACTTTCACTCTAAAAATCTTTGCTAGTAAATTTCAATTATTAGTTAGGTGCTTTGGAAGTCTAGAATAGGTTTATCTAATCTATTTTAGATGCCTTATTTTGGATGAGATGAACTGTGTCCTAGAGAAGCCTGCTGTTCTGCAGAGATTAAAAAGAAAACCTGGACAATCAGCTTGGACAAACATTTATAGCTTTTCCTCAAAAAATAAACTGTGAAAAGGAAACTATTACATTGCAGGCACTTAAAACAGGACAGATGAATAGCATCCCAGAGTCCCCACAAATAAAACTTTACACAGTATTTCAAAATACAATTTTTGATCTTCCCTCCCCCAAGTTAAAAGCAGTCATTCTCCTTATGCAGGATTTTTTTGATCTAAATTTAAATTAGGTGATGGAACCAATGCCAGATACTTCAGTCTCCTAGTGTTGTCGTTCTTGTTACTGTGTCCCTAACTCCACTCCACACCAAGACAAGGGGGAACCAAGCCACAAGAGGGGAGTCAAGAGACAAATAACCGTAAGAACTACGACACTTTCTACCAAGATTTGCGGGCATTAATGTTAGAGAAGCTTGAAGCAAGAATTTGCTAATGTCACAAGGAATCTGCTGGTAACGAACAGATTGACAGCTCTATTGGACATGCAGCTGAGACTTTCCTCAGCTTCCTAACATACCATGTTATGAATAAACGGCTTATCTTCTAGGAATGCACTTTTAATTTGTAATCCGTTTGTCATAAAGCATGAAAGGAACATTCTTGACAGAGCAACGTGTAACTTTATATTTGTATCTTACTTGGTACTGATTCAGTTTGCAGAAGTTTTTGAAGTCAAAAGGAGAACACTAAGCCACTGGGAAAAGAAAAACTTAATGCAAAGACAAGCAGGGATTGTGTCTTTTAGCTCTATACATATTTTAAACTCATGGTTGAATTTCATCATCTATTTTAACTACTACATCACCCAACAGAAAAAGATCTTGAAATTAAAATCAGTGCAGACCAAAATCTGACTTATTTCTTCTGGTCGTTTGTGAAGCACGGTAATACCATTGACTTCTCTTAGTTCATCTCCAACATGGACAAGACCTGAAAAGATGGTAAGTAAATTAAAATAAGTCTACAGACTGGAAAGCACCACTCCTCTGGTGTCTGACCTAAGTCAATAGCATGTACCTCCTCTCCTCCCTCCCCCAGCTTAATGGATTTCCTACTAGAGTGAAGTGCCTTCGTTGGCAATGTGCTCTGAAGTCTCTTGCCCTTATTCCATCTGGCATTTTTTTTCATGCAGCACAGTCTCATAGGAGACCAGTATGGAGACAGAGAACACATGGCAAGATACTCTGGAAAATCACTGCCTCTATATTTGGATCAGCACTAAGAATGCAAAACTGGAATAGTTTCATGAAGATGATCAAATCTTGTAGTGTCAGGACACACACTGCTGACTATAAAGGCAGGAATGACATGGCTGTCAACTGACAGATCAACACTACGCAGTACCAGAAAGAATGTTGGACTAATTTTTTTTAACAAGCTATGAAGAGGCCCTTACAAGTTTTAGGTTTGTTTATCCAGTTCAGTAAGAAATGTTGTACTTGTGTTATATAACCACTGTTAACTGACATAAAAGAATTTCTCAGGAAAGCAAACAGAATACCACATGATACACTAAATAAACCAAAATAGTGTATTTAAGGTAAAAAAACCATTACTTTCTTTTCTTTTTTCTAAAGCTTAGACCTACTTCTCCTATCTCTGTTGGTATTTTTACCTAGTGGCTATTTTAGAGAAAAACGTATCTAATTAAATGAATAGATTACTGATGAAATACAGAAATGCTAAGCGCACATTCTAGTCATTTCACATGACATTTATCAGATTACACTAATTTGAAGAATGATAATGAAAAAGAAGAAAGCTGTAATTAGCTAATATTTTTTCATCACAGTAATTAATTAATTTGGGGATTGCATTACTTGTGTACTAAAAAACGTGCATGAGGCTCAGAGTCTATAAATCTCATATAAGGCCAATTCAGCTTATTTAATAAAATCTGGATGATCACCTTCTAGAAAATGGAAGGTCAAATACTGCATGAATTAACCCTGTAGATCCTGCAAGCATGCTGAATGACAGCGTACACACGGAAGTCTCTCCTGCCACTAGACACCAGAAATTCAGTTGTCAAGTGAGCTCACCATGTAGGCTCCCTTTATAGTCAATAAGGAAGAAAGGCAATTCCAGCAGTGACCCATCCCATTCTAAATCTCGTTGGGATGATTTGTTCTCCAGCAATGTCCATCTCCTTCCACTGACTACACACTAGTTCAGACTTGACATCTAACAGTTGCCTATTAAGATTTCAATAGGCTGTTATCTCTTTTCTACAAAATAGTCTATACATATATTAAATACCCATGTCCGAAGGACTGGTTTTGGAATTAATAACCATCAGATTTAGTTACAGATTATTGCTCTAGGTGTGTGTATACAGTATGTGTGTGCATGCATAATTTTGGAAATTTTAAAACCGTTTATAAATGCAATTTTAAATCCCTGTTTCTTCAGAAATTTACCACTGCGATCAGCTGCACCACCTCTCATGATCCTTGCTACAATCACAGCTCCTGTATGTTCATCTCTTCTGATGGTAGCTCCCTGAAATAAAACGTACCCCCCCCCCCAAGAAACCATTATAAGAAA
The DNA here is from genome assembly GCF_000737465.1 of Haliaeetus leucocephalus. NCBI lineage: Eukaryota > Metazoa > Chordata > Aves > Accipitriformes > Accipitridae > Haliaeetus > Haliaeetus leucocephalus. The sequence goes on from NW_010972546.1 coordinate 3,312,756, forward strand.
TCTGCTTAGAATACACTGAGCAGTGAAATAACATGTAAGCTGATGTATCTTTTAAACTGGAATTAATTTGTTCTATAATTTTTTCTTCCTCCTCGACAATTTTCACTGTTACTGAACTTTTGCCTGTGCCAATGTCATGTGATTGTGGGAAACCGCACACACCGTCCTTTCTGCCGACTTTGCCAAGTGCTTACACTACCTACATTACCGTGGTGATCAAAGTCACTCAAGTGTGCAAAACAGAATTTCTTACAACAAGCTTTCTCTATGTGTCTTCTGAATCTTTATACAATACAGCCAGCACTTTTACGTACAAAAGCAAGGAAAGCCAAGTAACTAGTTTTGGGGTTTTTTTCTTCTCCCACCTCTGCCAGCAATACAAAAGCTTTAATCGGGAATTAAGCAAGTCACTGCTCGCTTCTACTACCTACTGTCATATACAAAAAGCACTTTAGCAGATTTCTTCCCTGATGCAACTGTTTTTTTCTTAGGAAATCAATTCTTCCACTTCCATTTGTATAAAATTAGTACCTTGTCAAAATAATGTTTACATACAGCTATGAAACATACTCTTACCATACATCACTGACTTTCATGCAAATGAGGGTATTAATTGGATGTTAGCTACAATATGAAAAGAATTAATATTAATAAAAGCATAATTGCTTCAACATATAGTTTCCTCAAAGATCGTGTTCCCTGTGTTAACTGGCGTTATAAACCCACGACTATAAGATGTCTCACACAAAATTGTGAAGGTGTATTTACCAAAGTTTTCTTTTTATGTTACTTTACTAGCTTCAGAACACTCCTAGTTTTTGCAGACTACTTGATGACATCTTCAAGTATCTCCTCCATACTCACAATAACGTTTTTGCATTACAGAGTTTTATGACTAGAGATAGGTTATTTTATATGTACCAAGGGTTCTTTATTTTTCACTAGCCGAACAATTTTCACTGATTCCTCATCAAAATCATCATCAAAGTTATCAGGTAGAGGTGGAAGAACTGGGTCAAAGTTCTTCTGTGCTACCGTGTCATGTACTACAAGCATTGCCTGTGCAAAGGAAATAAGAAACAGTAATGTAATGGGGTAATATTAGTTTCCAGTTCTTGTGTTTCCAACATTACAGCAAGCTTAAACCGCCCCCTTCCCACCCTCACCATAAATCCTCCCCCAAAAGATTTACCAATTATCTTACACATCATGTAAATGATTTATTTGTACATGTTGACATTTAAAGTAAATCCAGGCAATAACAAAGCTCAGTCTAAATAAACTTACAGAATGGAGGTCGACTATGGAAAGCAAAAATTTGAGAAATGGTATTCTTCTCTTTTGTGCTCCCTCAGAAAATATTAAGGAGGGGGCGGGAGGACAACATGGTGCATTATACATGGAAGGCCTAATCTGTGTCTTCTCAATCCCCTTTGCATCCTAAAGCCTGTGCAGGAAATCAGTGGAATAGAGCTACAGTTTGTAGGAGGGTTTTCCTTTCTCTTAGGGAGTCTCCAGTGTAACTTTTCCATTACAAAAAGTTCTATTGGAATTCTGCAAAGGAATTTCGTTAAGGTCTCTGGTGTGTTTTTTACCCTGAGATGTGGTGTTGACAACAGCTGAAGTAGCTCTTTTTCTTCATTATTCACTGGTGTGGTCTGCAATTCTTCTATTACCTTTAAAATAAAAATTAACAACCTCAAAATTAAAGGAGTCCACCAAACAAGATCATATATTTGCAAGTGAGTGTTTCTGGTGAGTGTTTGCAAGCTTCCATCATCCTTCAAAGTAGTGTGAACAGATCAAAAACAATCCCAATCAATAGTGCATGAATCCTAAAAGAAATAGAAGCTTCCTCATCTATTTTATTTTTATTAGATAGTGCAGGAAGACATCATCAGAAATCAGGATCCTAGCTCCTAAACATACATTTTAAGAGTGATTCCGCCAATATAATTTCAGGAATGAGTTCTGAAATTTTAAATTCTATATGGAATCCATAAGCGATATGTGAAACAACACTCTTGTGCTTGTACTATGATAAAGGAGTTTTATCCTCTCCATAACTAGGTAGCATTGTGTGGAACATGCAACAGAAGATCCCTTGTTCCCCTGCAAAGCCTCAATACCAAAATATGCCCTGGAGTCTCAGGCCTTCCAAACAAAAGATTAGAGAAATAATGGAAGCACTTTTGCACTAGACTGGCTGGGTGGGAAGAGAGAGGGAGGAGGAAGAGAGAGGGGGTTGAGGCAAGAGGGATTTCCTTTCACTGTAAAGGGTTCTCGATAGGGAAGTCATAGAGTCCCATATAGAACTTCTCTGCTGTTTAGAAGATGGTAAATTTTTATGACTTGACAGGCAGCAATGCCAAAACTTTTATGGAGGCAGTAGGCTATTTGTGGGAAAGGGGAGGTGGGGTATGCTGCAGGTTAAGATGGAGCAGTGGGATCTCCTGGCTTTGCAGAGGAAGGAATTCTAGCTCCCAAACCTTCCACAGCCCTTTGCTATGCTTTGGAAGGAAACAGGTGCAAGCTACTTGTAAAGAGCTGTCAAATGCAGTATAAATTTCACTTTTTCAGGCACGTGGCATGTTACAAACACATCTAAGATACAACTTTGCTCTGTGACAGACTGGGTGATAAATTGATTGAGAGCAGCACTGTGGAGAAGGACTTGGTGATACCGGTGGATGAAAAATCAGATACGTGGTGGCAATGTGCACTTGTAGTCCAGAAAGCCAATCATACCCCAGGCAGCATAAAGAGAAGGATGGCCAGCAGTTTCGAGGGAGGTGACTCTCCCCCTCTACTCTGCTCTCATGAGATCCCCCACCTGGAGTATGGCATCCAGTTCCAGGGTTCCCAGTACAAGACAGACATGGACCTGCTAGAGCATGTCTAGAAGAGGACCACGAAAATGATCCGAGGGCTAGAACACCTCTCCTATGAAGAAAGGCTGAGAGAGTTGGGGTTGTTCAGCCTGGAGAAGAAAAGGCTCTGGGGAGACCTTATTGCTGCCTTTCAATATATAAAAGGGGGCTTAAAAGGAAGATGGAGAAAAGCTCTTTACCGAGGCCTGTAGTGACAGGACAAAAGGCAAAGGTTTTAAAATGAAACAGGGCAGATTCAGATTGGACATACGGAAGAATTTTTTTACCATGTGTGGCAGTACGCTCCTTCCCCCCCCCGCCCCGTCCCGCCAGCAGGAAATGAAACTTCTCCAGGCAGGGAGAAGGGGAAGGAAACCCCGGAGGCCGCAGGTTGAAATTTGAACTGGCCAATCGGGACGCGCCAGGTAGACTGAGGTGACCCTCTTGGCCAATAGGATTAAACGTCCACCGGTCAGATTCGACAGGGGTATAAACGGGGTCCCGCCGGAGGACATGTTGGAACCAGCCCTCCTCGGAGCAGCGGGTCTGCGGTCGGGGACTCCCCCTGGGGTCGGGGCACTGCCCGAGGTAACTCCTCGAGGGAGAGAGCCCTCAGCTTTTAGGTGAGTGATACGCGCGTTTTGAGCCATCACTTTAAATCTTGGGGATTCTTAAGTCGGCCGTGTAGTATTAATTCTCTTTACATCATTGAGCCTGTGGTTTTATAAAATGTTACCGGACTTCTAACTAACTTTTGCTGAAGAATAAATCTAGTTTTAACACCTGTTGGATTTGGTTATGCATGCATCTGTAACACCATGAGGATGGCAAGATGCTGGAACAGGTTGCCCAGAGAAGTTGTGGATGCCCCACCACTGGAAATGTTCAAAGTCAGATTGGACAGGGCTTTGAGCAACCTGACCTAGTGAAAGGTGGCCCTGCCCATGGCAGGGCAGTGAGACTAGATGATCTTTCAAGGTCCCTTCCAACCCAAACCATTCTATGTGAACAGCAATGCTGCTTGGCTTGTAATGAAGACCGAATGCTTAGCTAGGATAGTCTATTGTCAAGAAAGGACTGAATGCTTTTTGCAGCCTCTCTCTTATGAAGGCCACTAATAATATCCTTCTGGTCTACCTGCCTGTGTCTGTCTTCACTGGACACTTAATGACATGGTATTTTTCAGCTCTCATTTCTGTGATCAATCATGAGTGAAACTAGCCAACAGATTCCAAAGACAGTTGGGGAAGATGAGAAATAGTACACATATAGCACACTTGCAAAGCTTTCATTTGTTGGAAAAGCAGGCTTAAATAATAGGAAAATAAGGAGACAAGAATTTTTACTCACATCTTCAACTAATCCTGCTGCACTATGTAAAACAGGAGTTGGACTTTGTCTTTCATAATGACGGAGTTTTTCATGAATCTGAAAAAGACAAAACTTCCTAAATATACCTACACTGGAATATCTTTATATTTAAGGAATATAATTTTTCTGAGAAGTGTCAGAAAAATAATGTTTTTAGGGTTATTTTTGTTTTGGAGTCTTTTAGGTTTTTTTTTGCTCATGCTAGTTTCACAGACAGCCAGAAAATCTGTTAAGACTTCAGAAGCATAAGGGAAAAAATTAAGCCATTTCACCCCGCTTTTTAGTTGCGGGGCACTGTATCTGCATTTTGGCAATCAAGACAGAAATGTTTTTTCTGAACAAAATATGTTAATTGTCAGCAAATGTCCTTAATGTTTGTGCTTAAATAAATACATGCTTTGGTCAGTATAGAATTCTACCCCCAAAAAACAAAACCCCAAACTTTGGCAAAGTAAACAGTTGACAAATCAAGGGAACAGAAAATAAGTAACCTGTAAGGAAAATGTACTATCATAAATGAACTTTTACCTTCATCAGGTAGCTGAGACTCTTTTCACTGAAGACATCCCTAAGGAATCCCATTTCCTCTTTATGATTTGAATCAGGTCTTAACTGAGATGTCAAAAGGGCCAAAGTTTCATGCAATCCTAAATTTAAATTCAAGATAGAACAAAAGCTTTGTAGACAGCATGTCTCATGGGACCTTCTATTGCAGACTTAACATCAACTACATTTACTTGGGTACCATCTTGGTGATCATTAAGTTTGCGGAGAGATTTATGCTTATCTTCCACTCATTTTGTAATGCTCCCTTCTTAAGCGGTTAAGTGGCGAACACAGCTTAAGATATAACATATTAAGCAAAAGCTACCAAAGCAATATACATTTTTAAAGACATTACTTTTGAAGTTTCCCCCTTCATGTTAATTACCCTTTGTTTCTAGAACAGCTAGCTCTCTAACAAACTTTGAGTTATTAAGAGTGCCACAGCAGACTTGCAAAATGACTGAACTACCTTCTTTGTTGCACAGCTACCAGCTCTACTTCCTGAGCAACTTTGTTTACAAGTGTTACCCTGCTCTTGCTACCTTTGAGGCACCTGTTAGAAGTCAGGTCTGACCAGAGGAGGAAAGGACTGGTGTAGGTTTCCACTGCAGCGGAAGCAAAGCTTGTGGCTAGTTTTCTAAAAAGTGCTTAAAACATCAATATGCCAATTTTGCAGTGCACAGGGCCAGACAAATGTTAGGTTCTTCCTGGTGGACCATGACTGGGAAAACAAAAACAAAACAAAAAAAAAAAAAAGAAAAAAGGGCAGGGGGGGCCTAAAATCTGCTCCTTTGGCTATTCTCTCCATGAACTTTAGAGTGTATTTGGATCTGGGAGACTCAAACTCACTTCTGCTTTAAAACTCAGTATATGACTTCACCCTGGGTAGCATACTGGAGAAGCTGGTTAGCAAGCCTCAAATGGAATCGCTGTTTTTAAAGTCAAAAGGAAGAATATTAACAAAGCTTACCAACACCTGTTCAGAAAAATATTACATAGCACTGCAAGCAGCAGAGATACAAGAGCTGAGCTTTAATAAGCATGCATAGAAGCCAGTGTTATACTGAGAGGTCCAAGCTTGTCGATAGGAGCCTGTCTACCAGCATATATTCAGGGGCTCTAGGGTTCTTATGAAACTAGGTGTTTCCTGAAATCTGACTAACTTTATTCATTTCCACCTTTTATACTCTACCTTCCTTGTATTCTTTTAGGGAATTGCTAAGAAATCTAGTTGAACTATCTTAGTTCTATTTTATTTAACTCCAATTTGAATTAATTTCCTCTGTGAAACACATACAGTAAGATTTCAGTCACTGGTCTGTTGAAAGCATGCAGATTAGTTACCCGAGTCTTCTGAAAGCACTGGCATGGCTTTGTTCTTAATCCCGAGAGACAAAACACGATGATAGTTTCTTCTTTCTGGACTGTGATTCAGAGGCAGTCCTGAAATAAGCAAAGATAATACCTAAGCTCAAGCACGCGAGAACAATGGCAATCATGTAAAAATAGTAAATTCCTAGTACATCTTTCTCTCAAGTGTTCTGCTTGACCTGAATCAGGCAGAGTCCTGCAGTTATTCTGCTATGCAAGTAACAACATGAAAAAGATTGTTATATAATAACCGTATGATGTCTTGAATAAAGCTGATGCTGAAGAAAGCAGGTGCTTCCCTATTCTATTCTTAAGATAGACAGTTTTAGAAGGCCTAAGTAACTGTTTGAAAAGACAGAAAAGAAAAAAGCATGCTGCAGAATGGATGTCTAAAAGCACTGACAAACACCACATGCACAGAAGTAGAAAGAGCATGCAGGAAGATGCTGTCACGACAAGATGTTCTGGGGCTTCCTAAAAGCACACCCCAAAGGAATTTACATCCCTCTGGCATTCTGATGCAGCACGCTACGATTACATGCAACTCATTAAAGCTAGTATGAGTGTCACTCCATCAACCTTGGTCATGGGTACTAAGGATGCCACAACAAATAAGGCTACTTCCATTGCTCAGAAATTCCATTAGATGCTTTTAGTGCAGATTTTTCTGGTCACTGAGAGCAAATGACTCGAGAGCAATTTCATTTCAAACTGCAAAACTAAATCCATGCTTGTAATCACCAGTCCAAGATGAAACACTTTGTGTATTCTAGGGCATTTAAAACCTTGTTCATGGGCATAAAATTCATCAGGCTAATGCTTGCAGAAAAATAAACAGCCATAACAGCATGCAAAAAGGATTAGAAAGAAATGTGGGATACTCCAACTCTTTGCTAAATGCAATAAAGGATGCTCCTTGTGTTTCTATTTGTAGATAAACCGCTGATATTGTGATCGCATGACACAAGTTTGATGGTTTTCTGATTCATTTTGATTAGCTGCCTGAAAATACTGTAGTACTGCATGGCAAATTACCATATACCTGTCTAGCATTTTCTAGATTCCTGAGTTTCTCTACAACATACTGAAATGTTAAGCTCAATAGTCACCCGTGTTTTGCACCCCATATTTTCTACTGCTATGCTTAAGCAGTCCACCTGGGTATCAAAAAAGTGATTTCTCTAAACAAGTGAACTCAGAGTGTTGAGATTTCACTCTAATCCATGGATCATACTCCAGTGTATTACATATACTACACATTTATTTAATTAACTTTCAGAAGGACTTTTATTGTCTATTGCTTTGAAGAACTAAACATTTCACTCCCCTCTCCCCACTTCATGCCAAAAGAAATGCATAGGCAATTCATTTAACCACTCTGGTTCCTTAACTATTGCATTTCATTTGACATGTATTTAAAATCTTTACTCATCAAGAAAGGGAACTTTAATTGCATGCTCTGTCTTTGTAACAATGTGCGCTTCTGTTCTGGGTTTGTGTGGCAGGGTTTGGGTAGCCGTGGAGGGGCTGCAGGGGTGGCTCCTGTGAGAAGCTGCTAGAAGCTTCCCAGGCTCCAGTTTGCACCTGCCTCTGGCCAAGGCTGAGCCCATCAGCAACAGTGGTAGTGCCTCTGGGAGAATGTATTTAAGAGGGGACACCTGTAGCAGGGGAGGGGAGTGGGATGTGAGAGAAACCCTTATGCAGACAGCAAGGCCAGTGAAGAAGGAGGGGATGCCCCTGCAGTCCCTGGTGAAATGGCAGCCTGTCTTCCTACAGCCCATGGAGGTGAGCAGGGGAGCAGATGCCCACCTGCAGCCCATGGAGGAGCCCACACTGGAGCAGGGGAAGAGTGAGGAGTCCTCCCCCTGAGGAGGAAGGAGCGGCAGAGACAAGGTGGGATGAACTGACCCCAACCCCCATTCCCCGTCCCCCTGCGCCGCTGGGGGGGAGAAGGTGGAGAAAATCGGGAGTGGAGTTGAGCTGGGAAGGAGGGAGGGGTGGGGGGAAGGTGTTCTAAGATTTGGTTTTCCTTCTCATTATCCTTGTTTTGATTTGATTGGTAGTAAATGAAACTGATGTTGTTTTTTCCCCAAGTTGAGTCTGTCTTTTGCTCGTGACCATAATTGGTGAGTGATCCCTCCCTGTCCTTGTCTTGACCCATGAGCTTTTCTTTATATTTTCTCCTTCTCATCCCACAGGGATGGGGAGAGGAGTGAGCAAGCAGCCTTGTGGTGCTTTGTTACCAGCTGGGCTTAAACCATGACAGCTTCCCACAGCCAAACTTATGTAGCACCAAAACCCAAGAAAACCCAAGTTATTTTTCCAGACTCTTAGGGGAAAAAGCATCCCACAGAGGAATCTGGAAAATAGGTGTTTTAACACCTCAAGAACCTGACAGCAAACTCAGGAACACTGGAATTAGATGAGTTATCAGCAATCAAAATGGAGGCTTCCCCTAGAGGCATTTCCCATGCTCTGTAAAAATTCTGTTAGCCAGGACTGATCAGAATGAACACTCAGAATAATGAAAAGCATTCCATATCCAGTAATTTCTCAGCAGCATGCTCCATGTCAATACTCAGGGCTGGCTTCAAAGTACTAAATTCAGCCTCGGCATGTGATGTTTTTTGCAAGGGGGGCTTGAAAGCATAAATCTGTCCTTTCATCACTGTAGTATGAATAGGCTCAAATACACTTTTCATCTTTGAAAAATATCTACCCCAAACCATAATACATTTTTTCACACATACCCTTGCCCAGCTGTACCCAAGGCAGAATGTTTGAGCCACCTTCCTTGCCTAGGAAAAGGACTATTGATATTTGGAAAGGGTTAAATAAACTGAACTGATGCGCTACATGGGTTCAAAGAAGGGGATTAAATAGAAGCATAATACACTTTGTCATATCCCTATTACCTTGGAAAATAAACCTAGTGTGGTTCCCAGCCTAATACAACATAAAGCTTCTGTAATCCAGATGTTTCAGTCTAAGTGGTAGATCTCATTTTGGAAAGCAGTTGCATTCTAGCATCTTTCCAGGAGAAGATCACCCCAGTGATCTGCACGCTAGTAAGATCATAGCCTATAGCTGTGACACACGATTTCTCACCTTGCTTTTGTGTACAAAACCCATCCAAATCTGACTGAAGTAGTCTTTCGCTGGGTCCTCTACCCGCTTTTTAGCGTTAAAAGAGCTACTGCTGTGATGGCTAAGTGAGGCACGGAGAAAACCGCGCATCGTGCCTAGTTCGGCACTACGGGGACAGGCTTCTCGTCCGAGGACCCGCGCTCGGGGCCGGGCGCGGCTCAGGTGACCTAGGGGCTTGGCGGGAACCCCAGGGGCGGAGCACGGCGAGGCGGACCAGCTTCCCCGGCAGCGCCGGGCGGAAGTCTCCTGCCCCGGAGAGCGCTTTCCATGCGCTCCACCAAGCTGGGGCACCGATGGCTCTGCCGACAGCAAGGCTAGCGCGGCCGAGCCTACTCACGGCCCAGTCGTGAGACCAACGGGTATGGGGCGAGGTTTTGCCCCGGACCGGGCTTCCTGCACGCCGGCAGCAAGACGTCCTCTTGCACATCTCCTTCTCCAGCCGCGAGGACGGGCTCTGCGAGCACCTCTCCGGCCCTATCTCAGCCACACGGAGGACTCCGCAGGGCTTCCGCCAGGCACGGCCCCGAGTCCTCGACCTCGGCCAGAGCCCGCCAGGTAAACCCCAGCGAACCCGCCGGTTCCCGCCACGCCGGGGCCCGCGCCTCGAAGGCAGCGTCAGAGCCCGGCCCGGCCCGGCCCGACCCCGCCCCGCTCAGCTCCAAAATGGCGCTGCCCCGGCCGCCTGTGCAGGTACGAAGCCGCGCCGCGCTTCGGGAGCAATGCTGCCGCCGGGCGACCGTTACCTGCGAGTGCGGGCCCGGGCCCGGGCCCGGGTACGGGCCCGTGTGGTGCTGGCTGCCTGCCCCGGCAGGCCGCAGAGCCGCTCCCCGGCGCCGGCGTCCCTGTAGCCCTCTGCGCGCCTCGCTCATGCGCCCTCAGAGCCGTTCTACGCGCCGCCTCCCTCCCTCCCCCAACCTGCTCGGGGCCGGGCGGGCGGCCGCGCCAGGGCCGGGGGCGGCTGCAGCCCGCCTGGCTCGTCGTGCACCGCTGGGGATTCGCCGCGAAACCGCAGTGTAGAGTGGGGGCGGCAGCGCACCGTCAAGCCTAGCGGCTGCGAGCTCCAGCCCCGGGTTTCGCCCCAGAGGTGGCGGCGCTGGGCGCGGCTTTTCGGTGAGGGGCCCCACGCGCCTCCAAGGGAGCTCGGCAGGCCTCCGGGGCGCCGTGCGGAGCTGGGCCGTTGCCGCGACCTAGCCCCGCTCAGCGCCACCCGGGCTCCAGAGTCCCCTTTTCTGAAGCCAGCCTTGGGGAGTGAGTGTCGATGGTGGTTAGCGCAGCCGTCTAGGCCGCTAGCTAGCGAGCAGCTGTCAGGTGTGCTGTGGAATGGGAAGACTTGGGAGGACGCTGCAGTGGCTTTCTGGATTTTTTTTATAGGGGCAGTCATCCCAGGAGGGGGGACACGGCATTGGAGCATGCACAAAAATACCTGGGGGCAGATCGTGCTGGTGGATGTTTGGTGGCCAGGCATCGAGGGAGCAGAAGCTCACAGGCTGATCGCATAGGGCAGCTGGCAGGGCATGCACAAGAAGCAATCCAGGTCTTAAAGGTAAAAACAAAAAGCTGTATTCAGTGAAGTAAAATGGGTAGCCAATGGAGAGACTAAAAGAGTCGGTAAAAATCACAGCAATATGGCAGAAGATCTGCTAGGCTTTATGGAGGTAGCTTCCCCCCCCATAAAAATGGTAGTATTTGGGAGATAGAGAGGCTAGGAACAGATGAGTTTTAGTTTGCAGAGTACTCTCTCTAGCTCTTCAATTCTTAAAAGTCCTCAGCAGTAAAGATAGGACAATCTATTAGCCACTTATCAGATGCAATACTAAAAAATAATTTGGGAGTATAGCTACCTTGGTCAGTCAAGCTTTTAGGCGTGAAACATCCTTATAAAATATATATGCATATGAAGGCTAGTCTGCAGCACAGAACATTACTCTGGAAAGAATAAACAAGCTATTTATCAAAGTATTTACTAAACATTCATGATAATTTTATTGCTTTATAATTTCTCCAAAGCTATTCATTAGTGATATGTTGTTACGGTGACAAATGGCATTAAGACAAAGTAGAAATTCTTCCCAATATTCTCCTAAGGTTCACCTGAACAAAGAATAATACGAAAGAAAATAACATTTTCCTTCTTCCGAGCCAGGGTACAAACAGCAGTGCTTCCATCTGCAGCAATTACTGCTGTGATTGTAAAAGTATAGGAGACCTAAAATTTGTCAAAATAGAGTGGGAAAGGCATGCAGAGACTTGGCAGCAGGCCACTTTGATAATTGTTAAATAAATTTTCATTTAACTTGTAAAAATGCATACATGAATGAGTTTCTTTAGTTAAGTCACAGTTACACAAGTAATTGTCAGATGTGTTCTACTTCTTTACAGTTCTTCACTGCAGATGGTTTAAGGATTTACTCGGTGTGGTTTTTCAGATATGATGGCAGCAATATCACTAAATGCAAACAGGATCAGCTGGTATATTCAAATATAAGTTAATCATTGCAAGAACAGCTAATACGACTTTACCAGCCTGCTGCAGTTACCAGGAGAAAAAAAATCAAATTGCTGTTTCTTGTATCTTTGGACTTTTTTTTATTAAAGCAACTTTGATTTACTGTTTTTGCAAGAGAAAAGGAAAACAAAAAGAAAGAGAATCCCATGAAATGTGAAAACCTACGAATCAGTTTTCAGTTCTGTGCAGTTATAGGAGATTTAAACTTACACTACTGTGCTGTGATTGCATCATTGAATGCAAACATCATTCTGAAATACTGTAGACTATTGCATGACAGGTCGAGTTTTTTTTTTAAACAACGCTGTATTTTGCAGAGATTTTATGGATTTAGTAACTACTTTTTTTTGGAGGGAAGCATTGTGCAGGGGGATAAGAAACCCCTATTAAAAAACATCTTGCTAGTGGGGTACTGTTTCTGTGATTTGTCCATCACGCAGAATAACTGTCTATTTTCTTACAAAAATGGAGAACTTAAAATTTTGAAGGTGGACATGTTGCCCTTTTAAAGACTGCTCTTTCTCCCAACAGCTAGCCTTTCAAGCAGAAAGTAAGCAATTATTTCCAAGGTGAAAGTATGTCTTTTGTCTGCTTTTAATAAAATAATGAAGTGACAAATTCCAGTTTCTGAAGAAAAGCCTGCCTAAAATCTAGGAGATAAAAATCTCTGAAGGTCAGATGATTATGTTTTCAAACTACTAGTGTCAGGCTGAAAACAGGCTGAAAAAGATCCAAAGTTCGCAATCAGATTTTCCTTTGGCTAGAATTAGAATAGAAGGGAGGAGGAGATTGGCTATTTTGCTTTTTTGAGCAGCAGCTGAGTCAGATTGGAATGTTGCTATGGAGTCCACAGAACTGGCCTCCATCATACTTGCTTTAGCTGTGGGTAATGTCTTTTCCTATGTGTCCCATCAAAATGCGTTCAAAAATCAAAATGACTTGGAAGATGCAGTCAGGGTTGGTTATCCAGTTTGTGAACAGTCATTTGTAGAAATTTTTTTATGTCTAGTCTAGCCTTGAAAGACTTGTAAGTTTCTCACTGCTTGTGAAGTATATTGATACACAGTTAACATAAAGGAAGAAAAACATTCTATAAGATTATTTTTTGACAAATGAAGGCTACCAACTGGAATTCTTAGGTGCAAACCATTCTTACTGACACCTGAGGCATAAATCGATAACTTGGTTGCAGCAGATCAGTGAATGGAAATGATTCTACTGACTGTCAGGAATAGGGTTTGGTTTCTTTTATGTCATGAAAGAGGTGTTTCCAGGCAGTGAGGCTCTTCTCAGTCAGACTGAGTTTAGCAAGTTTGGTCTTTCAATAGGAACACTGCTGCCTCTGTTCTGAAAGACCAGCACATTAGTAATGTATACTCAAGCCCCATGGTACGCATCTACATTATTCCAAGACGCAACTCTGCACGTCGCTGCTAGCCTTGTATTTTATCTACAAATTCCATCTGCCCTGGCAGTAAGAAACACAGAGTTTGTCCAGGAAGACCCAGGCTCCTACTTTCTACCTGGTATTATGAAAAACAGCTAATATAGTTGAAGGTCAGGATGTGTCCATATGATTAATATGTGCAACCTGCGAGGGGGATCAGGAGGGGGAAATCAGAGGAAGAGGCTCCCATGATGGGCATCACCACACAACTGAAGATGGTGTCTGCAGGCAAGCAGTATGGGTCTTCTGCTAATTAACCTCCAACATACCCTGAGGTGCTGTTGACACAGCATTACAGACAGAACTCCTGCTGTTCTGAATACAGCTTCGCCACTGCAGGCGGCAGTAATGCTACTACCTGTAGTGGTAAACAGAAATTCATAATGAGCATATTACTGTTTGGATAGGCTAAGATGTGCCATGTTTGTATAGTGCAAGTAGCCAGTTTGCTGAACGCTGTACTTCCCTAGCAAGCTGAAGATTTATGTTAAAGGGAATTCTAACTGTACATTTCTGCCCTGGCTGAGCCCTTGGAAGAAACACAGCACTCCTGTTTCATCTTCCCTCCTGTGTGACTGAGACTGTTACATCAGGTTTGCTGAGTGACCATGGGATGTGCAGCCTGCAATGGCAGCACGGCACCTGCCTATTCAGGAGGCAAAATGCAGGAGCATTCTTCAGAAACCTGAGAGCCTCCAGAAAGGGCAGGGAGCTATGCAGGAGTTTTTAAGGATCCAAGTTTCAACTTTGGTACCTATGGCCTTTTATGAATGTAACCCATAATCTCTAGGTAAACCCCATCAGCTCTCTGTTCAGCATGTGTGCAAGAAGTCTAGTTAAGCTGAGGTTCATGCCACTAACAGAGAGCAAGTAAAACCCAAAATATTGTGCCCTCCCCATGTAGTTGTACTCCAATTTTAGATGTAGCATGCAAAGAATGAGGAAAGAGTTAAAGAATGGATGGCAAGGAAGAGGAGTTACATCAGTAATGTCCAGTGCATACTGATACAGCCAAGTGTATGTCTTAAGAATCATTAAACTGTTAAGGCTGACATGTTTAGTTCTTGCGGATTATTCTGGAAATGATTGGTTGAGGGCATTTGAGAGGTTTTGAGTTTTTTTTTTTTTTAACTTTAAGGAGACTGGTGAGAACAAGGCAGTGGAAAATGTTGCACAGTTAGAGAACAATAAAAGAAATGCAGACATTATTCCCCAGGAGTGGAGTAGGATTGAAAAATCAGGCATATGCTGTGCAACTAGCAAAGTCAGAACTGGCTCCAGAATGGGAGCGTAACTGTGTTAACTGTGGTACTGCATACAGACTAATGAGCCCTGCTGAGAGCCAACAAGCTGCAGCATCTGTACGGTGCTGAAACACTGATGTGAGATGTGTATTTTTTCCACCTTACTGCCCTGTGTAGCATAGATACTTGTGAAATCACATGACAAAAGCCATCAAGCACTTGTCAATTGGTGGTCAGGCTAGGCATCATCCACTTAACCTGCAAGGAAGAAGGAGTGTGGAATTACTGAACCTGGATATTTGTGTCCTGTACAGCTAGGTAATCAAATTTCTCTTCAGTATGTGTTAGATAGCAAACCTCTCTCCAAAAGATACAATATATGCTTAAAATTAATGTAGAGTTAGAAGGTAGACTCTTCAGTTACTGTCTCCCCTTTCTCAATATTAAGAAACTGTCCAACCAGCGGGCACTTGCCCGGAGATAAATGATTATTGTTGGACCGTTGAAAAATAAATGGTTTTATCCACATCTTGGATGATGCCTTCTCACCGACTCCACTGCTGCAGGCCTTCTTTTGCAAGAAATATCAAAAGTACAATTCTCATTGGGTAATGGATACTTAGGGACAAGGAAATATTTTTATAATGTTTGGCTGACCAGTGAAATTAATCTCAAATTGTTCAGCCCATCTGATATTTGCATTCCATATTTGTGGTGAAAATGATGTGCTCGATTTGGGAGGAAATCAGAGGGAAGAGAACTGTGATCCTCTTTAGTTCTGGAAAATATGGCTCCTGAAATACCACAAAGCACCTACTGCAGCTAGGCACGGAGACTTCTTGGAAAGTATTAATGAAGTAGTGTCAAGACCGATAGCGTGAACATTTAAAAAAATACTTGCTTATGCTTTAGCATTTGGTGAAAATACTGAAATTAAACATCAGACAGACTAATAGTTTATTCAGTTCCCAGTCTAGAGCTGAAGGAAAATGCAATTGCCAGTTACTACAGACTTACTTTCTAAACACTCAGCAACTGTGGGCTACAGTTTTGTAATGGCAATGCGTTGCTGAAAATTAGGTGTTGAAATGACTGACCTGAATGATAATAGTGTTCTTATATAACTGCGAATGAAATTCAAATACCGATTATTTTTGAGAAAGAATAGTAAAAATACTAAGGGGGAAGGGAAGTCAGTAGCATAGCCCCACTTTGAGCTTCTAATGCCCTTAGTAATTAACACTGCTGCTTTCAGATCTTTTCTGTCCATCAAAAACATGAGAGCTGCATTGAAACCGCTTAACCTTCTAGGGAACTGTCTTTGGAACAGCTTCTCCGCTAGTTTGGTTGTAACCAGGAATGCATAGACATAATTATGGCCTAACTCCGATGGACTAGGCCTGGTTTACTTGGAATACTTTTCTTTCACATGCGGATTGAGGAGTAGCATCTTTGCATTCCTTTGTCTAAGAGCTGACCTATCTTACGATTTCCTTCTAAAATCTCCAGTGCTGCCGGCAGCGCGGCCTCTCAGCTGATGACTTGGTGTCGCTCACGTTATTATTCTAATTTCCGGCAGCCTGAACTCCGCTACCAGGGTGTTACGGTGAAACGACATCTGTAAAGTAATCTTTCGTCCGCGCCCGAGGGTCTCTGAGCGCGGAAGGAGGCGCTGACTGCAAATGGCTTGGAGCAAAAAGACGCCGGCGACTTACCGCCCAGCTCAGGGGCACGACTCGCCGCTCTGCTTCCGCCGCGGTCTGACGCCCTGACCGCCCGCGCAGCCGCCGGCCG
>NW_010972546.1:3329270-3343792 GCF_000737465.1 Haliaeetus leucocephalus
CCGCCGCCTCGCCGCATCCTCACCTCGCCCGTGGAGGGCCTCGGCTGCGGGCAGCATGTCTGCCGTGCGCAGGAAGTTTGGGGACGAGTACCAGGCGGTGGGCCTGGCTTGCAGCAGCGCCCGCAGAGAGCGGCAGCGCTTCGTGGACAAGAACGGGCGCTGCAACGTGCAACACGGGAACCTGGGTGGCGAGAGCAGCCGCTACCTCTCTGACCTCTTCACCACTCTGGTGGACCTCAAGTGGCGCTGGAACCTGCTTATCTTCCTGCTGACCTACACAGTCGCCTGGCTGGTTATGGCCTCGATGTGGTGGGGCATTGCCTACCTGCGAGGTGACCTGCACCAGGTGCATGACGACACCTACAGTCCGTGCGTGGCCAATGTGTACAACTTTCCCTCCGCTTTCCTCTTCTTCATAGAGACAGAGGCCACCATTGGCTATGGGCACCGCTACATTACTGAGCGCTGCCCTGAGGGCATTGTGCTCTTCCTCTTCCAGTCGCTGCTGGGCTCCATCGTTGATGCATTCCTCATCGGCTGCATGTTCATCAAGATGTCCCAGCCCAAGAAGCGAGCTGAGACCCTCATGTTCAGCCGTGCTGCAGTCGTCTCACAGCGGGATGGCAAGCTTTGCCTCATGTTCCGTGTCGGCAACCTCCGCAACAGCCACATGGTGTCTGCCCAGATCCGCTGCAAGCTGATCAAGGTGAGGCCTGGCGTGACAGCGGGCGGGATGGGGCGCCTGGGTTGCGGTGGGCGAGGTGGTCAGGGCGCGGGCCAAGTGCAACCATGTGCCCATAGTGTGGGGCTTCCCTGGTGCAGTCCCTGCTGCTGCCTGCTGGTGGGCTCTGCCCTGCCCTGGGGCAACCGCCCTGCCCCGGGGCAGCTGCCCTGTCCCTTGGCGTGTGGGTGAGAGGATGTGACTGGGGTGGTATGAATGGCTTCAGAAAAATTTGCTGCAGCTGCCCATAGTAGGAGCCATGAAAGAGCCAAGCAGGCATAGGGGAGAAGACGGTCTCATCAGAGACCTCCGAGAGGCATTCCAGTGGATTGTGAGGCTGGCAGGAAGCCAATTTGGTCAGGAAGGATGGATGTGTCAGGATACAGGATAGCTGCAGGGAGGCATACTAAGGCATGCCCCTTAGGAGCTGACAGCTGGGAAAAAGAAATTTATTTGTGATGACATTAAATTAGGACAAAGATCAACCTTGACCTCCTCCTCCACTTGGGGAAACTTGGGAAGCTTTAACTTGCAGTTTCTTACCCCATGGTTCCAGCCAGTGGCGTCCCAGCATTTCAGAGGGATTGTGCAGGTTCTTTAGTGGAAAGGCCCTTTGATTGTCACCAATACCTATTTATTAATCACTGACGATGGTCAGTGTAATTCAGAAGGCAAGAAAACTGGAATCCGAAGGAGATCATAACCAAAAAAATAAAGAAAGCATCGGGAGATAGTAGAGTTTGGCAGGCATGGAAGTCCGGAAGATACATTGGGCAGGAGTAGAATGGAAGGAGAACACTGCATGCAGCATGCCGAGATGAAGCAACATAGCAGCTCATAGCAGCTACATCTTGTCACGGGAGCATGCTTGATGGGGAGCATCAGAAGCTGGATCCCAGTGATGATGTCAATTTCAGAATACCATATTTGAATGTTGTAAAGGTTCTATATTCTCTATGATAATCCTCTCTTTGGAGCAACTGTTTGGCCATTTTAATATTCTGCAGAAACAGGCATGATCCAGTAGGTGACAGGACAGTGGTAAATGCAAAAGGCTGTTTTGCTTCTGTTCTGTGCAGAATGCTTGACTGAGCTGTTAATTTTTCTTGCTGCAGAATACCATTTAAAATGGAGAATCTGCTAAGATTCAAAAAGAGGTTGGAGATATATATATGGGAACAAGCTGTCAGGAGTTACAATGGAGCAATTTTTGTAGGAATTGGAGCCAGCTAAACCATTATTTTTATTGATCTCTAACTATTAAAAATTAGCAGAAAGCCTCCTCTAAAATGCTTAATTCTGTCTATCATCCGAGATGGAATGTAAGTCAAAGTGGAATAAAAGCAGTGTCACAGTTGTGTTTTTACAGTGATAGTAATTCGCTATAAACTTGCTTTTGAAATAAGACACAAAACACACAACCTGGTGCACTTTCTGCTGATAATTCTACTGCTGCACAATGCTGCGATGCAGGTGATTGGGACAGAAAGCACAAGGATATTTGATGGACCTGCTTGACCGATTCATCTTATGATAGCTGTTTCATAGACTAGACGATGAATCAGTGAGTAATATTTGATTTCTTTCAAACAATCATCATGCCCATGACTTCATCTTCAAGCTGCTTTGCGACCATAGCAAATACAAGCTATGGGCACAGCAAAGTTTAAAAGTGAATGTTTGTGTACTAGCTGTCCCTTCAGTCATTACAAGGCATGGTATTAGTTCCCATGTCTTTCTGTAAGTCCTCAGTTCGTTGAGGTGCCTCTTGAACCAGACACACCGTTCCAGCAGTCATAGCAGCCGTTCCGGCAGTATGTGAATTTACATCAGCTGCTTTGAAGTAGCTTTGTGTGTCCTGTAAACTTACAGTGAATGTGCCAGAACTCGCTTAACATTTATCTTTAGCGAGTTCTGCCTTCTTGTGATTTGTGCTCTTTCCACAGTGCTTCATGCAGTGCTGTTGACAGCTGATCTTGCTACACTTCTTCCGCACCCGATTAGATAGGTAGAATTTTTTTTACTGGTGTCACAGTGAAAGAATGTGAAAAAATATGTCTTACCACACTTTTGAACTTGAGATAGGAGACATATTTAGTAGTGAACATAGTGTTTCGGTTGGACCAATGAAGCCCCGAGGATTTACCTTTGTAAAGAAAGTACACCAATCTAAATCTGTCTGAATGGCATTTACTGAAAGTGTGATATATGCCCTAGGATATTTGGTAGATTGCAGTGGTGTCACCACACTGTGCTGGCGTTTGTTTTGGTCCAGGGGACTGCCTAGCAGTGTGGCGTAGCAATGTAATGGAAAAGTTGGGGGCCCTTTTTGGGCTGAGTTGTGGAGAGTTTGGAAAAGTTACAAGACTAAGTGTGTATGTTTCAGCAAAAACTTTTCCAGAAATCCAAGTCTTTCTAATTTACATTGAGTGCTCTAGAAGCAGGAAAAAGCAAAATTCTGGGCAAGAAATAGAAGCTGGTTGGACCTAGCTGCTGAAAATGTGCAGTTCCAGGTCCTGGTCTTTTCAGTGTCACAGTGAGCTGTATTTTAATGCCTGTTAATTCCTGAGCCTCACTAGTGTGCCTGAGGGATCTGGTGATAGCAGCAGCAACCAGCGTCCACCATATGGCGATCAGTATTGATTTTTTTAAAATTAGTTACGATACCTATTTTTATCTTCTCTTGATGGGACTACAGGTGTCACTGATAAACATGATGGTGTTGGTGTGTTAAGTGGTCTGTAAAGTGTTTCAGCTAGTAGTGTAAGACATTTTGGTTCAGAAAGCTGAGGAATGTAACCTTATCGTAGCCCGTTTTCAACACGTGCTAAGCAATAGTTAGAAAAATACAATTGTGAAGAATAGTAGCCATAGAGCCAGTGCTCTTTGGGTTATGACCAGCAGGCACCCATTCTTTGAACTGTACTAATTAATGGCTTTGAATAAGCTGAAAGCAAACAAAACTGTACCGGAAAGTTCGCAGATGGCAGATGACAGGCATTGCAAATAAGTAAGACCCATTGTATTGTGATGTCAATAACTTGATAAGGAGGGCATGTGCAGAAAGTGCAAACAATATGTTTTTTTAATGTCACAGAATCATTCAGATTGGATGGGACCTGAGATCTGTGGTCCACCTGCTCAAAGCATGGTGAGCTAGGAGGTCAGACCAGGTTGCTCTGGGCTTTTTCCAATCTGGTTTTGGAAACCTCTAAGGCCAAAGACTGCACAGCCTTGCTGGGCAAGCTCTTCCACTGCTTAATTGTCCTCACGATGGAAAAGTCTTTCTTCAATCCAGTCCGAACTTGTCTTGTTTCACCTCACACCTGTTGTCTCTCTTGCTCCCGCTATGCACTGCTATAAAGAGCCTGGCTCCATCTTCTTGATTACGTTCCCCTCAGATTTTAGAAGGTTGCTATTAGATCCCCCTCTATGCCTTCTCTTTTCCAGTCTGAACAAGCCCAGCTCACTCAGATCGTAGTTACAGCTTGGGACAACTAGACTATATTAAAAAGTAGCAGTCACCCTGGGAATTATCCAAGCCAGAGCTCCAGGGATAGTGTCACTATCAAAAAACCATACAATTCTTTAACAGCCGTATCAAAGTAACAAGTTCATACTATTTCAGTAATGTAATATATAATAAATGTTGTTGCAAGCTACTAGTCTAACGGTGGGGCAGAAGTGCAGATAGGTGAGATCAGGGTTTTTCCTCTCAAATACCAGAACTGAAAATATCATAGTACTGTATGGCAAATTAGCACATACCAGTTTAGCATTTTCTTGATTCCTGAGTTTCTCTACAACATACTGCAATATTAAGCTCGACAGTCATCTGTCTTTTGTGTCCCGTGTTTTCTACTCCAATGCTTAATTAGTCCACCTGGGTATCAAAACATAATTATGTGAATTCTGTAAATGAGTGAACTGAAATAGGGTTAATAATAATAAAACTGCATCGTGTCCAGTTAAAGAAGGATGTGCATAAACAACAGGGTTTAGAAAAGTGCCGAGAATAAATAAAGGATAGGAGCGAAGACTCAAAGGGCATAAAATGCTTGGTTAGACACAAAAACAGACTAAGTGATGATGCAATGGAAGTCTGCCTAGTAATAAGAAACAAAACAAAGATCCAGTGGCAGAAAGTTAAAGGTGGAAAAATCCAGACGCGGTCTTTTTTTTCTTAGCTGTGAGGCAATTAACGTTCAGTGAAACTCATCTAGACCTTTGGATTCTCCATCTCTGGCCACATTTAAAATGAAAGCTGGGGCATTTCTAAGTAATTGTGCCCTTGTTCAAGCATGTCTTAATTTGCAGAATTTATTTGGCTTTGTGTTGTGTGGGTGGTCAAAATAAAGAATGACAAGTGTTCCTTCCAAACTTGCTGCTGACAGTTTATAGTCCTCTGCCATCTTTTGTGATCCTTTGAGTAAAGCTATATATATGCAACAAAGGTCGCTAGCTAGGAGTCTTAACATATTAGAGCTATTAAGCTATCTTCATTCAGGTTAATTTCTTTTTATTTAACAATTTAAAAAAAAAATTCTTCATGCCTTGCATAAATCAGTCCTGTATGTAAGATACCAAATACCTCAAACAACCTTTTGCTTTCTCCCAGATCTGTTACCTCTAATCATCCTCGCTGGATTTGTTTACTATTGAGTGGATTTGATCGAAGACTCTTCCACAGAGAAAAATGGTTTGTAGATGAAACAGTTCTTAAGTCATTCAGGCAGCACTTTGTGCAAATATGCACATCTTTGTCTAGGTAATTGTATTTGATAACACTTTGGGAAATTCTGAGGTTTAGATGTTGGTTCATACAGCTCATGTTGAACCTTGTTACCTTGGAACAAAGATCATACATTGCCAACCAGTTTGTGCACCCGTTGAAAGAACAGCCAGGTGACAAAAGCAGTGGTGTAGTTTGCAGCTTAGTTCTGCGGGTTCCCTCAGGAAAAGAGAAACGATGTTTTTGCAGTAGTTTGATTACATCTTTGCATATAACAGAGACTGTCACGATTGCTACGTAGTAGTGATTTTGATTGCTTTTAGTTTATAGCGCTGTCTTTTACCTTTCAAAGCACAAATAATCCATGAGAATGCTTTTACAAGCTATCAGCTGGTATTTTCCCTGTCCTCATCAGTAGTGGATAAACTGACTCTTGTGTAAGGGAGAACTTGGTTATTTAGATAGGAAGATTTTTTTTTTTCCTCAGCAGAAAAACAGACACATAGCACATAAATGAAAAAATGCATTGTATTTAATAAGGAGCTGTACACTACCAGCTACCTAATTGGTTATGTAATCACCAGTAAATACGAGGCAGTTAAAAATTCAGCATTTTTAAGATACAGGTGAAGTGGAGAGACAATATGAAGGTACAGTAGTTGCTTAGGGATTTTTTTTTAAAGACAGAAAACTTTCTTAAAAGAGTACCAGTCAGATCCAAGTAAACGGCAAAACTGCTAGCTTTGGCTTGCTCTCAGGACTAATGGATGGAGTTTCCAGGCAATGGAACCAATACATTTGTCAATACAAATGCAACACAGTTAAAACTATTTAGTAACTACAGAATAATCTACCATTTATAATCAATATTCGGCTTCTTAGAGAGTTAAGTGTTTTCTAATAAAGCAATAAGCAGACAGTATTTTAAATCGGCTCTGCAAAGCTTCTTAATTTTAATGGGCAATTTCCACCAGAGACCTTTAAAGCAATCAGCTGAGGAGCTGCCTGGCCAACTGATGTAGTTTTCAGTTATAGTTTGAATACCAGGAAAATGGGGGAGACAGTATGCAGTGGGGGGAAGCTATCATATCAGTATTTTTATTGGACCTGTGAAATGACGTGAATAAAAATGGGGCACTTAGCTTAATAATGATTGTAAGTTCATTATTAAGATCAACATACAGTAGGTGGTACACGCACATTGGCAAGGGGTGATAGCATCATTAATGTCGATTTGGATGGTTTTGTGGAAATGTCACTTACCAGATGTACTGTACAATTACTATGATGCTTATGTTTGAGTAGTACATCACAGTGTCTGTCAAACAAAAATTAGTAACATGTAACAATAATGAAACATGAGTTTAGGCAATGGGTTAAAATGTGCCTGGCTTGTAGATTTTATGCTCATTAATGGGAACTTTTGCCACAGGATATTCCTGGTGAACATCCATTATAAGGCGTGTAGTGTGATACCTGACGTTTTTGTCAATAAACATATATATATATATATATATCTATATATCTCATAGTAAAGTTTGTAGATGATGATGAGATCTAGTGGCATGATAAGAAAAGTCAAAATTGGTCATATATAGTAGCCTTATAGTATTTAGCATTACTTATATCACCATTATGAAGACCTCAGACCTCATATGTAGATGATAGTGTCATGGAAGAGGCAGGTTTAAACTTCATTGCATTGATTTCATGTTTTGTCTCACATGGTGATTACTAAAGCATCTTTTCATCTTTAGTCCCGACAGACACCAGAGGGAGAATTTCTGCCGCTAGACCAGTGTGAACTGGATGTTGGATTTGGAACTGGAGCTGACCAGCTGTTTTTAGTTTCCCCATTAACCATCTGTCATGAAATTAACTCAAAGAGCCCCTTTTTTTGTCTCTCACAAAGATCACTAAGAAGTGAGCAATTTGAAATAGTTGTCATCCTTGAAGGAATCGTTGAGACTACCGGTAAGATTTAGAATAATATGCATGCTCTAATTTTTAGTCTTTGTTTTCAGTCCTGATATTTTTAGCAATGCAGCTGTTAATCCTTTCAGGATGGTAATCCTGGATGCTCCAGAATATCCTGCCATATGCTACACAGCTTCAGCGGCCTTTACCAGCCAGTAGGAGACATAGGGCTCCCCATAGGGCTCTGCATTACCGATGCCAACACATCCAAGAAGAGATGCACCCTGCCATTCTGAGTATGGCATGTAAAAGAGTACAACACCCTTATGAGACTCCTGTTTTAAGGACCACCACGCTGAAAGAACATTGAACTTTAAAAGTTGCCAGTGTTGCAAAATCACTTTCAGCCTAGCTTGCATTAAATTGAATGCAAAATAACAAATCCAGTTTTGCAGTACAAATACAGACCACATAGTCGCAAATATTGTAGGAACACATGGTTATAGGCAAATATGAGCAGGGCTTTTTTTTCAGTTTTTTTTTAAATTCTGTTACGGTGTTGTTCAGATGACAGCTGACTTTGTGGCCTTGTCTTTTGAGGACTTAATTATTTTATGAATCCTGTGACAATGCACTGTGGTTATGTAAGAAGCTCTGCATCGAGGATCCATGTGCACTGTTAAAGTCCAAATCATTCAGCATTCAGTAGGTTCATCGATATTCTGATCTTCCTCTCCCTTCTTTTGAGTATTTGTTAAACTTTGATTAATCAAGGAGCATTTTCATCCTTCTCTCAACAAGATTACCAGTTGCTTGGTTCCTGCCTTAGAAACAGTGATGTCCTTTTGGCACAGCCAAGTGCAGTCACCTCATGCTGGACAGGAAACAGAACTGACCGATTCCTGTCCACGTGCTGGACTGAGCCCTAAACAAATACACAATCCACCAGGGCAGAACACTCTTTCAGGTCGAGTGCGGCAGTCTTTAGATCCCCACAGAGGCCTCTTCTCATCCTGCAACTGAACCATGTATCTTAGATAAGCGTGCGTCATAACCGCACTTAATGCACTTACCTAACCGGGTATCGCAAGGGAAACATTTTACACTTGTCTGAGAGTTAATGTAGCAGTAACAGGAGAGCACATAACAGTTTGGGCTTACTGACTGCTAATTCTGCCTCTGAAGAGTATCATGACAGGAAGTCTTAAAGTTCTACTCACACAGGATAGCACTCTTGTACTGAGATTGCAACAGATTTGTTGGCTTGGTTAGAACACATTTTAGCTTGTCAGTTCACGCATGTAAATACTGCCAATGATGTATGTTTGCGCTAAGTGGAAGAAATTCTTCTACAAGCTTTACAGCAGTACTTACGTCTTAGCATGGAAGAGAGCTGCAGTGTCTCTGCACAGCTTTTGTCTTGACATACTATTTGGAGAAAAAGTAGGAATGGAAGATTAAATTTTCCATTTAGCTTTGGCTGCCCCCGTGCCCGATCTTTGCCAGAGAATTCTGTAAGCCTCTGCCAAGCGATGGTTCTTTCTCCCAGGGTGACTTCCAAGAAACAGCATTACATACAAGCTGTAAGATTGTTGTTGCTAGCAAGCTAATCCTGTCTTAATTTTATTTTTTGCTTTTATCAAAAGCTGCTTGCTTAGTGTGACTCTGCAATATTTAATGCAATATTTGCATAAAAATCTAGTCAATCAATTAGAGGGAGTCCATGGACTGTTGGGAGATTGACTAGGAACAATTGTTCCATTTTATAATCTATAAATTTGTTAGCTTGCAGGCTACAATAGGTTTTTGTCCGTCAGCCTTACCTTGTATTTTTTGTTTCATATGCCAGTCTACTTATATTTGAATGTCATGCTCTTGTCTCTGTTTCCATAGGAATGACGTGTCAAGCTAGGACCTCATATACAGAAGATGAAGTTCTTTGGGGTCACAGATTCCTCCCAGTAATGTCCCTAGAAGATGGCTTTTTCCGTGTCGACTATTCGCAGTTTCATGCTACGTTTGAAGTCCCCACTCCTCCTTACAGTGTTAAAGAGCAAGAAGAAAACCTGTCCCTATCATCTCCTTTGAATAGTCCTGTCAATAATAACAAAACCAGAAGAGAACAGGTTTGTTCACTTGACTGTATTGATACTGCAGGAGAGAAAAACAGGCTCCCTTTTAAACTTCAGAAGATTAGCTCAAGAAAGGAAGACCTTCCAACAAGAACCCTGAGAATGATTTCCAGTAACACAGAGAAGACTTGCAGTACTGGAGATCTCTTGAAAATTCAAGAAATAAGTCCCATTTCTGATGGTGAAGACAGTGATGAGAGGATACAGCTGAAAGCCTTAAAAATAAATGCCAAGGCTTTGACTCAGCCTACTGTCGACCTCAAGTTACAGAAGAACCCTCCAAGTATGTGCACTTTAGAGATGAAATCGGAAGATAATTTTCCTGCCAAACTTCAAAAAATGAACTCTGATCGCCTCTTTTAAGAGCAGAAGCAACAGAAGTTGTTGCTAATGAACTGCATTCGAGACTGCTGACCTGAAAGAGTTGTCTTACAGTGAAGTGATAATTTGGTTTTGCCAGTTTCAGGAACAACGATCCTTTTTGTGTAATTGTTCTGTACAGATCCAGCTTAGGTAGCATAATAGGACTTTGAGGCGCAGTAGGGTTAGACTGTCGTGCCAAAGAGATTGCTGCCCTAATGATGTTTATTGGCATGCTCGTTGCAAATCTTTGTTGTCTTCCACATATGCAGATGCTTTTTCACAAAGCAAGGACCAGATCCTTAGTTGCAGAGTGAAATGTTCAGACATCAAGCCAAAAAGGGTGTAAAACCAGCTGAAACACAGTTTTGTGCAGCTCAGATCTTGGACTGTTCCTGCTGTATAGAACAGCAGAACACAGGAAGAATCTGTGATGCTTCTTGGTCATAGCCTACTCCTGTCTCAATGACCCTGTTGGAAGGTGGCCTTCCTGTGCAGTCTAGTGGCATGCATCCTTCTTTCTCGGCGATTGTGGCGTGCCAGCTCTGTGCCCCCAGAATCCCATTCATTGTCATTCAGGTAAAGGAAGCAATTTGCAATAGCCGTTTGTGTCAGTTGACTCAAACGAGCTCTCATAAACATGAGGATCATTTATCCTGTCCAAAATTAGACCCCAGCATTCGATCAGGTGGATCAAATGTTGAATTTTAATGACCATATCACCACTCACTGTGAAAGGAACTTGAGGTCAGTAGCTCAACTTAATGGTATGTCTCATATCTCAAGTTCATGAAATTTTAGTTTGGAGACATCTCCTAAGTAAATAAAAGCAAAGTGCTAGATAATGCTCAGTCATTACATGAATGGACAATGGTATATGCACATCTCAGAGTTTTACTAATGAATGATAGGGTCTTTGATATTGCTCTTTTTTTTGGTTACATTTGCCTTCTCCATTTATGTATGATTCTCATTAATTTTGTAGATCTGACATTTATAATATTATGCAGTTTATTGCAGGGTAGAACTCTGTTTTAACATAGATATATTAATACACTGAAAGAAAAAGCAGCACAGGTCTGTAACATGTTAATTGTGCAGCTGGGAGAGGGCTTTCACTTTTTTGAATGTAATGGAGCATTCTTTCAAAGTGCTTCTGCTAATAATGGTGATTTACTTTCAATGCCTGAATGAATATTTTAGAAGATCATCCCTGGAATATGGCAACTGTATCCGTGGAAATGACCAAAAAGATGTCAGTGAAGATTTGCACAGAGGTGTTGGTGTTTTGGTATTCGGTATCTCTTTAAAGTGTCATATAGCTTTTTCTAAGGGACTGGCCTTGAACAAGAGGGAAAAATGCTTTTCTGGTTTTGAAACAAATCTTGCATAACGGAAACTACTGTTTGCCTTACTGATCATCAGGAAATGGTGAGAACTAGACTTGGACTTTCTTAGATTTCCTGGGGTTCTACACTTCAGAATAACTGTGTTACTATTCAGCTATTCTGCTGTCCATCTCAGTCTGTGAAAGAGGTCATCTTTTTCTGGTTGGTAGTGAGCAAGCATAATGAGAACTTGCAATTTTGTAAAATGCAATGTTCAGTACCTTAGCATGTACGGTGCTTATCACTAGCAGAGCACTCCCCAACAGAAGGATCAAATTCTGCTTTTGTTACGGGGACAGAATTCAGTCAAATTTAAAAGGGGTTGCTGTGGCCATACCAATTGGCAACGCATGCCTCGATGACTAGAGCAGAGAGGTAAAGTGATATATCCAAGCCAGGGATGGCTTGGCTTGCATAAATCGCTATTTCTTGCTTTTGATTTCCTGCCTATGGTGTGAAACTGGGAAAGTGGTATTTTACACAGGAGTCGGATTTGCTTGTTGTTGTTCTTGTTTGTTTTCAACATTAATTTCAACATTATATGTGTGCTGAAATCTGTATTTTTGTTTATTAAATGTATTAGTATGGGCTATTTAGATAACAGCGTGAAGTCTTGATGGATGATGACTCTCCCCACTCTTCAGAACAGCCAAAATTAGTATAAAGTAGAATTACATCCACCTCGGGTCTCAAGCATTCTTGTGAGTCAGTCAGCTTAGAGTGCATTTCTAACAGACACAGAAACAATGAGCGAAAGTACCCTGTATCTTCTTTTCCAGGTAGTTAAGTGAAAGGCTGTTCTGCACATGTTATGCAACTGTCAGAGATGTAAGGCAGTAGTATTATGTGCTATTGGTTCTAGAGGATGGTCCTAAGCTATTTTTAGTTTTCCCAGTTCTGGGCTGCTCTCCTATAGCTGCAGAGTAGCTTTAGTTGTGGCCTCCCGTGACTTTCCTGTAGACCAGTCTCAGTGCTAAGCAGAATCTTCATGCTCTAAATGTATTATATGAGAGCTTGCAAGCTGTATAGTGGTTTTCTGCAGTGCTGTCTTTGACAAAAAATTGTCGAAGTACTTCTGGGAGCTGTATGGTGATTCTTTTCCTACTGCGTGAAGCAGAAAGATGTCTTCTTGAGACTGAGGGCTCCAGAGTGCATCTCTCATAACAGTATTACTATTACTCCTCAAGGAGTGTATTTGCTCTGGAAGAGAGTAAGGATGAAGGAGTAGGAAAGCAAACTCTTACAAGCAAAATGACACAACAGGGTGCCCAGAGATATAGGAGGGCAAGGAGGAAGAACATAGCCAGCTTTGCGTGGCCCCAGTGGGACACCAGGGGGCCCATACTGACTGCAGAGTCTTGTGTGACTGAGGGGTAGTGACTCCTTCTCAGGTTGTTAGCGTGGCCCTGTGTACAGGCTGCTGAGGTCATCAACTCTGCACGGCACACAGGCACCCTGGAGAGCTTTACACCGTGTCATTCCTTTCCCCTTGGGCCGCAGCAGTTCTGCCGCTGCTACAGGCAGCTGCTTTCTCAAGGGCAAGGGGCTGGGATAAAAACAGGCTGCTGCACGCTCCAGTCAGAGTAAGATGCTGTTCTCTGGGGACCCGGTGCAGGGAAAGCTGAGGTACTTTCTGCACTGCCCATGGCTCTTCACAAGGGAACCGTGCTCTGGTTTTAGCAGAAAAAGGTGTTGGTGACAGGCAGCCACGTATCACTGCACAGCTGTTTGGCAGGTGTCTTGTTCAAGTAGAGGCAAATTTCTTGCCTTGCAGTCTTGATGCCAAAACAATCAGGGATTCAAGTTACAAAAGCCTTTTGCCATTAAAGCAAGACAACAGCTAGATTTCTACCAGTGCTGTATTTCAGCTGTGGTGTTAGCTGAAAATGGCTTGCAGGCCAGGAGATCTTTAGAGCGGTCTGAATTAAAGAAACCGAGTGTTGAAGTGTTTGTTTTAAGGAGGCAAATTAGGCAGCCAAAGGAACTGAGATGCTTACCTGACACATTGGCAGAACGGCCCATCCAGCCTACTAAGTATTGTGTGTTGCAGGCAGGAAAGTGCAACTGTGATGCTTGCTGGCAGAGAGCAACAAGGAGTGCAGACCTATGCTCCTGTACAGAGCAAAGATGGAACCTCCAGGGCTCTACGGTCATCTGCTAAGGACATCTAATATACTAACATGCCTCTTTGCTTTCCCTGCTTCATGTCTAGTTACTTTGCACGCTGGAGGGCAGGGCGGTAAGTAACACTGTGCAGTGTCTCTTAGGTAAGAGACAAGCTCTGCACAAGAAGCCTTGTATGCAGGATTAGGAGAGCAGCGTTCTGATAGCACAGAGGTAAGGAAAGGTGCGCCCACCCCAACAGAGCCCCAGGATCGCCAGGGTATCGCTCACTTACAGGTCAGCTGCTCGCATCTGGTCTGCTCTGACGCGCCATTTCCTGCTGAATAGAGCTGCCCCTCTGGCACAGAGCAACTTGGGTCTCTTCGGCCTGCCTTCAGGCTGACACCTGTGTTGCATTAATTTTTTAAAAAGCTCTCGCCAGCATCTGTTGACTCGCTGTTGTCGCTCCCACATCCCCGATGCCACATGCAGACCGATGCAGCAGTCCCTGGGGCTTGCTCCAGGGCAACCTGCCCCCCCCCGCCCCGTTTGTAGGTTCCCTGTGCTGCTTGTCCTCCCCAGGTAATGGGGTGGGGGGCATGGACAGGAGCAACCCCTAGACTTTTAAAGCAGTTCAATGCAAGGGACGGCAACGCTCCAGCCACTCGGGTGCTTTTTGGAACGGAGGCGATGAAGATGACTGCCCGGGCTGCGAGTGGGGAAAGGGCAGGGCAATGTAAGCCCTGTGCCCCCAGTAAGTAGTTGCCGCCTGTGGCTGGTCTCTACTGGGCTGAGCTGTCAGTCATCCCTCATCCAGCCGATGCTCAGAAGAGGATCGTTACGGGGATGCTGCTGCGCGGCGGCCAGAGGTCTGTACTGCAGCTCGGGAGCCGCGCATGCGCGGTGGCGGGTTTTTTTTCCCGCGCTCGCTGCTGCCTACCGGCGACCAATGTTCGGTACTGCAGCTCGGAGGCTGCGAGTACGCGGTGCTGTCCCTGTCCTGCACGTGCCGTCCAACGGTAACGGCAATGCGGCACCGGGGTGAGGTGCCGCCGCGCTCGTTGCTTCTTCCCGGTAAGGAAACGCCGCTGCCGCCCCAGGCGCGCGGTGTCGGCGGGCGCTCGGCGCGCAAAGCGCTGAACTGCAGCGCCGGGGCCGCCCCTGGGCAC
>NW_010972546.1:3343802-3345573 GCF_000737465.1 Haliaeetus leucocephalus
CTGCCTCCCGCTGCAGGCAAGAGAGAGCCTGCCTCTCTGGGTGTGGGAGGATCCCGCCTCGTAGTCCACAGCAGGTCAGACCACCAACGTGCACCACAGGCTCTGTAAGCATCACCAACAGCGCGGTACGGCCATATAGTGTGCGAGGCTACGTGTCTAAGAAGCCTCGTCTTATGAGAGCTGTGATACATCCATGTATTCTTTTAGGTGGAGGACAGTCAGGCGATAGGAGTTACAGAAGAGGAAGGGAGGAGAGAAGGAGAAAGAAATGTCTGAACTGGCAAAGGGTTCTGGCAGTGCCGAGAGCAAGAGCTGTGGTGAGTCCCAGTCCCTCCCTGCCCCTCTCCTGGTCCTTTTTTTCCCAAGCTGCTGTGATATTTTTTTTTTTTTTTTCGCTTCCCTGTACCTCTCCTCTTCTGCCTATTCTCTTGTCCCGCTCCTTCTTCCTCTCTCCCTTTATTTGTTGTTTGACTGCTCCCTTTTTTTTTTTTTCTCTCTCTCTGGGTTCTTGTCCTGCTCCCTCTCCCTCCTTTTTTTCCATCCTCTGTCTCTCTCCTGCAGCCCATAGGTGTGGTTTTTTCCTTTTCCATCTGTCCTGGTTTCAGCTGGGATAGTTAATTGTCTTCCTAGAAGCTGGTATAGTGCTATGTTTTTGAGTTTGGTATGAGAACAATGTTGATGACACACTGATGTTTTCAGTTGTTGCTAAGTAATGTTTAGTCTAAAGTCAAGGATTTTTCATCTTCTGATGCCCAGCCAACAAGAAGGCTGGAGGGGCACAAGAGGTTGGGAGGGGGGACAGGCAGGGCAGCTGACCCAAAGTGGCCAACAGGGTATCCCATACCATGTGACATCCTGCCCAGTATATAAACTGGGGGGGAGTGGGGCCGGGGGAATCGCCGCTCAGGGGCTAACTGGGCGTCGGTTGGTGGGTGGTGAGCAATCGCATTGTGCATCACTTGTATATTCCAATCCTTTTATTATTACTATTGTCATTTTATTAGTGTTATCATTATTAGTTTCTTCTCTTCTGTTCTATTAAACCATTCTTATCTCAACCCACAAGTTTTACTTCTTTTTCCTGATTCTAGCCCCCATCCCGCGGGGTGCGGGGGAGTGAGTGAGCAGCTGTGTGGTACTTAGTTGCTGGCTGGGGTTAAACCACGACACCATCTGTTTGTCCTGATCTGCATCCGTCTCTTTTTTCCCCACAATTTCTCTGGCCTGTTCTTTGGCATTCTTTTCCTCTCTATGCCTGTACATGCTGCTCTGTCCCTGCCTTCCTATCTCTGTCTCCTTCCTTCTTTTTTTCTCTTTGTCCCTTTGTCTTGCTCACTGTTGCTGGGTTTTTTTGTTTGTTTGGTTGGTTGGGTTTTTTTAATTTATTTTGTATTTCACTGTCCCTGTCCTCCTTCCTGTTCATCTCTTACTCTCTGTGACCCTTTGTGCTGCTTCCTGCCCCTTTTTTATTCACCCTCGCTCTCTCTGCAGGGCTCCTAATATCCGTCTCTCTTTCTCCAACCCCCTATGGTTCTCACGGTCTCTGTCTTTCTCTGTCTCTTGTCATTATTCTTGTCTGTCGCTCTGTCTTGCTTCCTGTCCCGTCGTTTCTTGCTGTGTCCCTTTGTCCTGCTCCCTGCCCATATTCATATTCCTCTCTGTCCTGTTGACCATCCCAGTTTTTTATCTCCGTCCTGTCGCTGTCCTGATTCTTCTTTCTCTGCCCAGGTCCCTGCCCCTCCTCCTGTCTCTTTTCCTCTGTCC
Organism: Haliaeetus leucocephalus; assembly: GCF_000737465.1. Taxonomy (NCBI): domain Eukaryota; kingdom Metazoa; phylum Chordata; class Aves; order Accipitriformes; family Accipitridae; genus Haliaeetus; species Haliaeetus leucocephalus. Next base: position 3,345,567 of record NW_010972546.1, read on the forward strand.
CTGCTGC
>NW_010972546.1:3345622-3348057 GCF_000737465.1 Haliaeetus leucocephalus
TGTCCCTCTGCCCTGCTTCCTCTCACTATCTTTTCTGTCTTTCTCTCTCTGTCCCATTCCCTCTCCCATCCTGTCTAACTGTATCCCCCCGTCCAGCTAGCTGTCCCTTCTCTCCTTTCTGTCTTCCTCATTTTTTTTTTTTACTTTCTCCGTATCTCTTTCCTGCTGCCCATCACTGTTGCTTTTTTCCCCTCTAATGCTGGCCTGATCTCTGTCCCTTTTTTCTCTCTCTGTCCTTCTGTCATGCTCCTTGTGTCTTCTCTAATTCCTTCATCTCTGTCCTGCAGCCCATCACTAATTTTTTTCTTCTTCCATCCCTTTGTCCTGCTCCCCGTCCTTGTCTCTCTTTCCGTTGGTTCTGCCTCCCATCCTTTTTTCCTTTCTTGCTCCATCTCTCTGTCCTGCTCCCTATCCCTCTCACTCTCTTTCTGTTTCTCTGTCCTCCTCCTTGCCTTTCCCCCCATTCTCTGTCTTGTTCCCTCTTTGTTTTTTTTGTTTTCTGTCACTCTGTCCTACTCCCCGTCGCTGTGTTTTCTCAGTCCATCTCTGTCCTGCAGTTCAGTGCTTTTTTCTGTTTTCCAGCTATCTGTCCTGCTGCCCATCCTAGGTTTTTTCTCTTCCATCTCTGTCCTACTCCCCGTCTCTTCTTTTTGCCTGTCTTCCACTTTGTCCTGCCTCCCTGTCCCTTTTTTCTCTCTCTGTATCACCTTGTCTTGCTCCCTGTCTTCCTCTGACAATCTGTGTCCTGCTCCTTGTTCCCACCCACCCCCATCTCCCATCCCTCTTCCTGTCTCTTCTCTCTTTCTATCCTTCTGCCCCAATGCTTCTTTCTCCACCTCTGTCCTGCTCCCTGCCCCTTGTTTCCTCTCACTGTCCCTCTGTTCTGCTTCCTGTCCCTGGTTTTTCTGTCTTTATTTCCCTGTCCCACTGCCTGTCTGGTCATTTGTTGCTATACGTCCCTGTCTAACCAGCTCTGACTTTTTCCCTTTCTCTCCTCCTCTTTCTTGCTACCTGGCCCTTTTTCTTCCTCTGCCTCTGTCCTCTAGCCCATTGCTGTTTGTTTAATTTTTCCTTCTTGGTCTCTTTGTACCAATCTGACCCTTTCTCTCAATCCCTTTTTGCTGTTCCCTGTCCTTTTTCTCTCTCTGTCTGTGTGTTCTGCACCCTGTCCCTGTCCTCCTTCCTCCCTCCTCTCCTTTCCCCCTCCATCTCTATCCCTCTGTCCTGCTCACTGACCCTATGTTTTCTTGTGCCATCTCTTTGCAGGGCTTCTCGTCCTTATTATTTTTTTTACTTTTCTACCTTTCTGATCTTATCCTTCTACCTTCCTTTCTCTCTCTGCTCCTCAGTCTTCTCCCTTGTCTTATTTTTCTTTCTAGTTCTCTCTCCAGCTCTCCACCATTATTTTCTTTCTCCATTTCTCTGCTCCACTGCCCATTCCTCTCTTTCTTTTTGCATCCTGCTGTGCTGCTCGCCATCCGTCCTTCCCTCCCTTCCTCCCTCTTTCTCTGTCATTATACTTGTGTCCCTCGTTGTCTCTCCAGGACCTGTCTGTCCTGCTCCCCATCCCTAATTTTCCTTTTCCATTTCTCTGTCCTGCTCTTGGTCCCTCTTCTTCCTCTGGCTCCATCTCCCTGTCATTCTCCCCGTTGCTCTTACTTGTTCTCTATCCCGGTGTCCTCCTCCCCATTCCTCTTTTTTTTTTCCTGTGTATCCCATTTTCTTGCTTCCCGTCCCTCACTTGTCTTCTCTACCCCTCTCTCCTTCCCGCCCCCCCGTCTCTCCTTCCCGCCCCGCTGTCTCTCCTTCCCCCCTGCCCCCCCCTCTGGCCTGCTGCTTGCCACTGGTTTTTTCTTTCTCTTGCTGTCTGTCTGGGTTCTGTCACTCTGTCTTAATCTGTATCCATTGTTCCACCCTGCCCCGTCCTTCCAGCCTGTGCTTTCCTCTTTCTATCCCTCTGGCCGTAATACTTCTTTCTCCATCTCTCAGTCCTGCTCCCTGGCCCTTTCTTTTTTTCCTCACCATCTGTCCTGCTTCCTTTCCCTGTTTTTTCTGCCTTTATGCCTCTGTCCTGCTGCCTGTCTCATTTTTTCTAGTCATAACCCCCTGTCCAGCCAGCTGTTCCTTTTTTCCTTTCTCCCCTACTCTGGCCCTACTTTTTCTTCATCTGTCTCTGTCCAGCAGCCCATCACTGTTTTTTTTTCCCCCTTCTCCATCTCTTGTCTTAATCTACATCTGGTTCCCCCTCACCACCACCCTCAGTCCCTCTGTCCTGTTCCTTACCCAGCTTTTTTTCTTTCTGTGTCCCATGCTCTATCCCCATCTTTTTTTCTCTGTCCCTCCTCCCTTTTCTCTACATCCCTTTGTCCTGTGGCTCATCAGTGTTTTTTCCTTTCATTCCTTGGTCGTGCTCCCTGTCCCTTACTTCTCTGTCA
>NW_010972546.1:3348693-3354362 GCF_000737465.1 Haliaeetus leucocephalus
CACTCCCCGAAACTACGTGTGGGGCCCCGGGGGTGCAGGGCTGTGGGGTGGCTACGCTCAGCGTCGCCCGTGGGCACTGCAGGGTCAGAAACGGAGAACAAGTTTTCTGTTCCTGGGGCTTGACAACAGGCTCGCGTGGCTGATGTGGGGGCTCGGAAACAGACCGAGCTGCGCGGCTTTGGGCCCAGAAACAGAGGTCCGGCCCTGCGTGTTTGGGCCTTGAGAACGGGCTCAGCAGCTGGGTTTTTTGGCTCCCAAATGGGCCCCGAGTCAGCTGGTGTGGGGGCCAAAAGCGGGAGCCAGCTTGGCTGGTTTTGCAGGCGGGTGGGAGGGTGTTGGGGGCTGCGGGGGGAAGTGGGGGGCGGGCAGGGTGCGTGGACCCTCCCCGGAGATGGGGGTCTGGTTGTGTCGGACGCCAAGGTTTGGGAGTCCGGCACGCAGCAGGCTGAACTCAACATCTGCGATGGTCTGTGGGGGGGAAAGGCGCTTTTCAGACCCCACGTGCCCTCTTTGAGTCCAGCTCTTCTTTCTACGCTGCTTGGAATAGTTGTTAAGTAATTAATCGCACCAACTAATGAATATTTATACAGCGTATAACTCTGATGTTTAATCCTAGTGGTCAAGTTTTGACAGCAGTTGATATACAACCTTATGGAAAGCCCAGACCGTTGCACATAGCTGGAGCTTGTAAGGAGAAGCAGCTGAAATCAGCCGGAGCTTCAGTGCGGAGCTGGGGCTTCAACGAGCCAGAACTGTAGCAAGCGGGAGCTGGAACGAGGCGGGGTGTCTGCTGTCTGGAGCGTGCATTAGCCAGAGGCAAAAGTACCTGCGGCTGTAACGAGCAGGAGGCGCGATTAGCTGGAGCGTCTTTTCGCTGGAGCATCCATGGGCCGGACTGTGCTCCCAGCATGGCCGAAGAGCGGCCGGGCGCAGGCAGGGCTGTCCGCAGCAAGCAGCTCCGAGCAGCAGGGAGGTGAGTTGTCCTTCTGCCAGCGGGGAGCCCGGCCTCTTCCCTCGGGCATGCAATCCACGCCGCGCTCCTCTCTCTGCGTGGAGGGTCTCTCCCGGTCCGTTCCCGCGGGCAGAAGCGAGGTGGGGGTCCCCCGTCTCTCCTGGGGCAGCCCCCCCTGCGAGGGGGCGCGGGCGAGGTGTCGTCGTCCCCTCGGTACCGGGCAAAGGGGAGAGAAACCGGCCGGCGGGAGCTCCTGGGGTGCAGAGCCCTTCCGGCAGAATCCTCCCCTGTCTTTTCACCGTTGGCTGGGTGTGACAAACAGGTTCAATTTTTTGTCTCCTCTTTTCCCAGTGTCACCTTCCGTGTCACATGAAGAAAATTCTGCATGGTTTAATTCCCTTTGCTGCTCAGGTAATAGCATATATCAGGCTGGGGGAGCAGAGAGAAACACTTGTGAGTTTGCTGGCACTACAGATGCTCCACATCAAACCCACAGAGAAGGCAAATTTGCTGCTAGTGCAGAAAAGCTGACGGAAGAATTGCTGTTAACAGATCGTGCCCTGTTCCTGAACTGGTCCCTTGATATGTTTTTGTTTCAGGTGAAAGAATGAAATTTCCTGTCTGGTAAATTCAGAGCTGCCTGTTAGCTTCTTCAGGGTCGAGTGTTTCTCTTCTCTCTGTTCATACTGATTTTATGGGCAAGTTGGAAATAGCCTTTTACTTTTTTATGTATAACTGAATTTTTAGGAATATGTGGTGTCCCTGTAGTTCATTTTTGAGCACCTAGATGCCAGTAGAAATGTAATGAGTGAAACATGATGGAAACTGGTACTTAAACTTGATTTTTATTTGATTTTTTTTTTCCTTCCCCATGAAGAGTGTTGATGGCATTTTGTCCCGTGGCACAATCCCCATTCCGTTCAGTGGAGTCTTCAGTCTAGGACTTTTAAGTAAAAAAGTTTGTCCTTCCAAAAAGGGACTAGTCATTCATAGGACCGAGGCATAGACTTGGAGAGTCGCTTAAGTACGTGATCGGAATGAAAGCCAACTTTCAGTTGATGTTGCTGCTGTTGGTCTTTGCTTTCATTGATTTCTCCACCACTCCCTCATGGTTGGGAGCTCTGAATCGTAATGTTTTTCGGTCTCTAACACATTTCCACACCCACCCCCAAAAAAAGGAGAGGCAGTGTCTAAAAGTTAATTAGTTTCCTCACAAATGCGTGAGTAAATAAAATTTGAGTTATGATGATTAAAACCATAAAAATGACACCAGTCTTGCAGATCTGGACTATTTCTGAACAGGCATTCATCACACGCAGAAGTCGTCAGGGTACGGATCACCTGCGCTTCATGCTCTGACAAGACAAAATGCTGAGGCAGGGATGAGCTCTGAAAGAAGAAGAAAGAGAAAAAAAAAAAAGGCGGCTACAGGGTCACGGTTTTGTTTTGTTGTTGTTTGTTTTTTAGAGAGTGCAATATTGACTGGTGCCAGCCTGCAGAGCTCTTGTGCTGCCTGAGCTCTCCTTCTCTTTCGGGGCTGTAATTGTCGTTTGGATAATTGTAGAAGAGCAATTAAGTTACTTGCCTCTGTGAATGTGCTGGTAATACCAGGAAGGCAAATGCTTGAACCAGTAGTGAATAACTTGGCGACGAGTAGAATTTCTGAAGGAAGAACAGCAGCAGCAACAGGAAGCAAATAGCAAGTGACCAAAAACTTGCGCGCGTCAAAGGCATCAAAGCTTTCTTGCCGAACGTTGTTTGGCAATATGTTCCAAATGGCTTTTTTTGGTAAACGTAAATTTTCAGGAAGTTCAGGGCTCTGTGTGGCAAAACGTGTCCCTCTGCGTACGCGTCCTGCTACCTAAGTAGCATGGGTCAGTGGCAAGTCCAGTGGCAGGGCTGCTGTGCCCTACTCTCGACGTTGCCGTGGTAGTGTTGCGGTATTTAGACCTTCACGGACGGGCCGAGGAACGGAAGGAGAATGCCCGTTTTCTGTACGGGCTCAGAATGCCGACCTTTTTCTCTCCCTGCCGCTCCCCTGTGCGTGAGATGAAGCTGTTTTATTTTTCTCCCTTGTTCCTGGTCTAAATATTTCTGGAGCTGTCGCTGCTGTGCGTTTGCAATTGGCGTTACTGCGTTTTTGTAGCGGTCTAGCGATGGGTCGTTTCTGCTGTGGCGAAGCGTCGAGATACGGTTTTCGGTTTAAAGCGTCAGAAACTACGTTCACGGAAACCGGTAACTCGCGGCGTACGGGAAACGGAGCTGGCGCGTGCAGCTGTGCTCGCAGGGCTGCTGGGTGGCTCCTCATCAAAACGGCAGGCTGTGTGCGTGGACATCCGTAGGGTTGCGCTCTGGGTCCGAGAGCGTTAACGTATTTTTGCTGTTGGAAGATGGAATGGAGCGTGTGCCTGTTAAATCTCAGGGCGGTCAAAAGCTAGGAGGGACCCTGAGCGGGTTTGGTGGCACAACTGCGGTTTTAAAAGATCTTGACCGTTTGGAGCGACGGCCTGGAAAAAATGATTCCTTTTTTGCAACGAGGCAGTTCACGAGGTCAGATGTGTTGCTGTGCTCTTTAGCAAAACTACTCAACTTGCGACGTATAGGGCGATGAAGCCTCGGCTATACTAAGGCTTGAGAAAACGTATGTAGGTCTCTATGTCTGTCACCTGAAAGTAAAGTTACCAATGAGTCAAAAAAGAAAGGAAAAAAAAGGCATGGTTGTCTGAAAAATGCAAAAGCTCTAGTGGCCTGTGTCAACAGCTGTACCAAAGATGACGCAAAAATACTTTTTCCTCCGCTCAGTCGTACTGTCTTCACAAACCTTCACAAAAAAAAAAGGCAGCTTTGGATTCCTACCCAGCTTTGTGCTAATGTTTTTGTTTGTTTGTTTGTTTGTTTTTTCTTCTCTCAGGTGGATGTCAGCTGCCACCATTTCACTGTGGTTGCCCTTTCTTCTGCCGTGAAAGTACAAGACAGATGGAAAGATTCCGTAGTGGTCTGCAAGTACAAGGTACGCCTATGATGTGTGTCTGCATTTTTCCGAAGGTACTTGTAGTATGGACTTTAAAGTTAACATTAAGAATGTGCCAACTCTCTTTCCACATTTTTTCTGTGAAATATTTTAATACAATACTAAAACTAAGGTCTGCTCTGGAGCACGTTATGCCTACGCAAAGTTTACTTCCCTCTGTCTGTTTCCTCTTCCTGAAAGCATATAATCTTCTGTTTCTGTGTGCTTACTAGTAAATGATACCGTGAAAATAATTTTGTACTAAAAGAGGGAAGAAACTGTTCGTAAGAGTTCAGCTGTTCAGAAGAAACAGACTTTATTTTCACGATAAAAGCTTAATGCTTTTGCAGTCAATGAGTTTTTAAAAACATCTTATAAGAGTACTCGAAAACCTTACTGAGATAACTAGCACCTGTACTAAAAGCAATCAAGGTCAAAGAAGAGACGTGGACAAAACAGGACAAACTGGTGTCGCTTCCGTGTGTTTTCCAGGTTTTCCCCGGAAGCATTAGCAGCCTTGTAACTAGTGACAGTGAGTCCTGAGGTGGTTTTGGTGAGTTACTGCTTCAGTAATGTCTTTTTGTTGCATTTATATAAACATGGGCACACCTTTTTAGTGTAAAGTGAATTATTGAGATTTATTCTTTATTTTTCATTTTGCTCTTTGGAGTTTTCCACTTCACTTTCAGCTTTATTCACCAAACAAGCAAGATGCAAAGCGGCAGCAGCAGGAGCGCAAGGGCTGTAGCTGTTGGGGTGGATCCGTAAGCGTAGATTCTGATTGCGTACGACCTCGTCCCGCAGCCTCCCAGGGTTATCTCCCTGCAGCAGTGCTGTAAGGAAGGGAGGAGACGTTTTCCAGCACCGGCAAGAGTGTTTACTTGTACGCTAAGAAGGTGTTCAAAATGGTATCGATTAGCCTAAATGCTGATTTTAAGTGTTCAAATAGCTCTTAACTTTTAAAGGAGGTGGTGTATTTCGAGCTGACCTGTTTACCTGGAATCCTCCTTTAGCTCAGCGACTCTTCTTGTGCACCCCCAGCCTCTGCTGGCAGGGCGGTATGAGAAGCTGGAAGGTCCTTGACTTAGTATAAACACTGCTTAGCAACAACTAAAGCATCGGTGTGTTGTCAACATTATTCTCATCCTAAATCCAAAATGGCCCTGTACCAGCTACTCAGAAGAAAATGAACTTTATTCCAGCCGAAACCAGGACAACCCCAAACCCCCTGATTCTGGGTCTGCAACGGAAAAAAACAAACGAATTTGGGACTCCTGGGAAAGCCAAATCCGCCTGGATTTGTGCAGCTGGAAAGCAAAAAACCCACCCCATTTTCATGCACAAACCCACAACCAAAAGATCACCCCTTTTTATGTTGTGGAAAAGCACTGAAACACACCCCAAACTGAGTATTTTGAAAAAGCAAAAAACTCCCCAGTTTGGGGAAGATTGGGGGTGAAGCACAGGCAGTTTGAGGGGCGTTGCTGGGGGTCCTCCCAGCGTGGATGATCTGGTGTGGATGCTCTGTTGCGGGTTATCCCAGGTGAGTTACCTGCTGTGGATCATCCTGGGTGGACTCCCTGGGGTAGGTCATCCCCACCCGTGTCCCCCCATGCACCTTTGTACCCTCACCTACCCTCCCCCCGTGTGTGTTTCTCCCCCATATGCTCCCGCTGCTCCAGCCCGCCCTCTTCACCCACGCGAGTT
>NW_010972547.1:0-1035 GCF_000737465.1 Haliaeetus leucocephalus
CCTCTGCAAAATCAGAGCAGGGGAACCCTATGTCCTACGGTCTGAGACCTAGTGTCCTGCACAAGATGTTGAGGTCTTTGAGGAGAAGCTACTATGTACACAACAGCATCTACTGCTCAGTGCCTCCCCTGAGTGAGAGGGAAGATGGTCTGCTACATCCATTTGGGCTTTGAACACATGGAGGAGCAAAGTCAGCCAGCTGCCCACTGAGTTTGGAATGTGCCAAATGAGGAAAGACATATCGCATACTATGAAATAAAGGAGTTTACGGAAGAACTACGGTAAACAATGAGCTCAAAAGGTGTCATCTTCATCAGAGCAGAAATATGGCAAAAGAGTTTGAAAAACAAGTAAAAAGAAAAGTACTACCAGGATTAACCAGAAAGCAGAGAGAACGTCTCTGTGGGTTGGGCCCTTTTACCATATTTCATTCCACAGCGAATTCGGAAGTCCAGTACTTGGTAAATCTTTGCTTCAGGGTGTTTTCTGGGGTCATACCCAAACCTAACCCATAAGCTTCTCCAAGGACCTGTTAACTGCATAAACACATATGGGGGAAGATGGTTACAAAAAAATAGTACAGTGTTGCAGAGGTTCTTAGAAAATTCTAATACTTCCTGTCATTGCCCAAAGATTATTTCTTTAACCAGCTCTTTCCTCACTTGCCATGCCAGCATTTTTATACTGAAACTTGGGCAATCAATGCATTGAAGTACAAATACTTGCGTGCTTTTACAGACTAACTTGCAAGGTCACAATAAAGTGTTTGTTTGGACAAATTCTACTACCATTGCCAGATGGACAGTCAATTTGAGTGTCTGAACGGCAAAGCTGATTAGAACCAATGGAGTGAACAGTAACTGAATCCTCCATGGCTTTAACTTCTGTTCAGAAGCAAGGCTTTCCTTCCCTCTTTACATAACATTAAACTCAGGTACTTAGTGGTAGGACCTCAGAAACAGTCAAGAACCTGGAACACCTGGCTGATGCTCCCTTGCTCTGCCTCCTAGCAGCCTCAGACAGGCACAAGGGCAG
>NW_010972548.1:0-1066 GCF_000737465.1 Haliaeetus leucocephalus
GAATCTGAAATACGTAGTATTTGTATCATTTAGAATGTTCCTTTCAGGAAAAACTCGTGTACCTGATGAACAAATAAAACATCATGGAGGGAAAGACAGGACAATCTATTTTTGCTCTCCTCTCAGTTTGATTAAGAACATAGTGCAGTTGAAAAATTTTAGTAATTTAAAATGAAAGTTCAAGGTCATTTGACATTTTTCATTTCAACACATATAAAAACTTTGGATTTTTCCTGACTTTCATAGATTTTTAGAAAGCATTCATACCCACCTAAGTCTCCAAAGATGGAGAGGATGGGAGCCAGCCTCCCTGTGACTGTTTTCACCTGCGGTTGCATGCTACCAGGCATGTGATGTCTTGGAGAGTTATAAGGGGCTGAGATGGAGAGACGTGCAGTTTCATATTCTATAATTAAACTTTTCCTAAAAGTGTGATTAATGGGAGCTCATTATTCTGAGACTTAATTAAACTTTTACATGCAGGAAGCTAGTGCAAACAGAGTCCTTATCTCTAATAGTCAAGAAGAAATCTTTAATCAAGAGATTAAAGAACGTGTTCCTGAATACATAGTAGTTCTACATGCACCTTCCTATTCCAAAAAGCCATTTTTCTGCAGCACGTTTTAAAGGCAGCAACACTTACTGAGTGATGTACAGTGTTGTCTGGGGTTTTTTTTAACTGTGTTGTTACCTCTTGTATTTGTCTTGTTCAGAAGGAACTCCAAGCACTTCACAGATTAGAGATTTGTGAGATTGTTTCACGTGCTGCTAAAACTGTTTTTCTCAGTGCAAGAAAGCAACAGCTCTCTCGAACAGAAACAGCGTGGGGACCTGTAGGAAATGGGATGCAATAATCTAGATTAGAAATGGCCAGGACAGAGTGAGTTTGGAGCCCCTTCTCGTGGCATGGGTCATGGCATCAGTACTACTTGGTTTTCATTTCCATTTCGCCTGACAGGAAACATCCTTCCGAGCGTTTGAAGCGGGCACTTCTTTAGCTGGGATAAATAGAGAAGAAGTGCCATCTACTGTAATGCTACTACCACAGTCCTGCAGCCTTTTCTCT
>NW_010972549.1:0-1135 GCF_000737465.1 Haliaeetus leucocephalus
TATGAATCAATAATTCCTTTCTTACAGGGCTACCAGCTTCCAGGTGGCAGTTCCTATGGCCAGGTAAGCATCAGCCAGTCACCAGTCAGAATACAGCATTTGAGAAAGTAGAGTGCCATGGCACTGCAAAAGCACTTAGCAATCACTCAGAATTTGAACTTCAAAGGCCATTTTGTCTGAAAGTGTGTATTCTCGCACTCTAAATTAATCCACATGCTACTTATTTATCTGGAATCCAAGCATGTGAAATCATTGCACTTGGCATTATTGTGAGGACCAGGAGGAAGTCGGGGCTCTTGATACTGCCCTGTATAGCTTTAGGATGTAGTTCCTCGCTTTTCCTAATGCAGGCTGAATCCCTTACAAAAGGGAAGTAACCAAATGGTGTCCTTGTCTTAGGCTGGGCCAAGTTACTCGGGCAGCAGCAGTTCTTATGGCCAGGTAAGCAAACTGGATATTCTGTAGGAAGTGCTTCACTGATCTCTCTGAGACCCCGCACGACTGGCAGATTTTTGAGAGTGATGTTTCCTTTGGTAGTCTGTGTCTCGATTCGATTCATGGCTTCTGCTGAGAATAGGACAATCTGCTGCACAGATGCTAGTGTACTGCTCTGTCTCCTTTGCCTCAGGAGGAGCCTTTTTGGGAAACCCTTGTGCAGCTCTACTGCCATAAATGTTACGCTCTTTATAAAGGTGGTATATAAAGATGTCAAGATGGTAATTATCTCTCTCTTTTTTTTTTTTTTTTTTTTTTTTTTTAAAGGGTTCCCCAAGCAGTCAGTCCTATGGCCAGGTGAGACTTTTTTGCTGAAATGTATTGAGCTTTTCTGTTGGAGCCTGCCTTGTAAATGGACTTTGAGGTTTGGTTGGGTTTTTTCCCTTCTTGGTGTTGCTGAGTGGCCCTTGATTTTGGTTCATACCACTGAATTACCGTGAAGGAAAAAGAACATAGTACAGAGGAACTGTTAGTGGAAATGGGCTTTTCAGTTGCAGCTGTGCTAAGACTACAGCTTTATTTACAAACGAGTTCTTGCCTTTCTTACAGGGATACCAGCCTCAAGGTGGCACTTCCTATAGCCAGGTAAGCATCAGTCACTATACAGCATTTGAGAAGGTGGAGTGCCATGGCACTGCAA
>NW_010972550.1:0-966 GCF_000737465.1 Haliaeetus leucocephalus
TGAGCAAATTCAGCACTCCCCCGATCAATATTTCAAGAGGTTGCATGTGAAAAGAAAGCCTCAGAAAGCTTCTTGCAAAGTGGAGCACAAGGTGTTAGCATGGAGGCTTAACAAGTCATAGACGCAATCCCGATGGGGGCTGCCGCTCAGCCCTGCCTTTGAAAGGCTGAATAGCCCTGTATTGCCTATGTCTCATTCACTTGATGGGTTCCCCCTTCCGGACCTCTGCAGGTGGAGGTCTGCCTGATGCATTTATGCACTCCAGCCCCTGGGTCCCTGTCAGGATCCAAACTTGGACAAGTAAATTTATGTGCCCACACACAGGTGCCTTCTGCAAGGGTGGCAGCTCAGCTCCTCTTGTTGGCAATAGAGATCTCCTCAAGGCAGTCTGAGGTCTGTCCAGTGCACCCTAAAAGAGATGTCTACATCTTGTCATTGCAACTGCTCTTCAGACCTGTATGAAAACACCTAAATTTAGGTGTGCTAATCTGTGAGGTATGTCCTGGCTGCGGTGGCAGTTGGAGAGGGCAGGCTGCTGTGACCGCTCCTCCTGCTCCCAGTGCAGGGACACCAGGGCTGTCCCTTCCCACAAGAGCTGTTGCAGGTCTGTGTCCTCCCCCCGGGGGAAGGAGATATTCCAGCAGTCTGTCCTCCTGGGCTGCTGGTGTCTTCCACCCCAAAATGCCTCTGACTACTTTTGCAACATAATTTTGGACATCAAGAGGACACTCAAAGCTACTTCTTACAAGGGGGCAGGCAGGACAGTGCAGACGCCTTGTCGTTGCTCTCAGGATGAGAAGCAAATGATAAGCAAATGCAATATTCAAAATACTAGGGGTTCATACCTTTAAGGGCATTAAAGGTATTTTTCTGTCAATCCTTTGCCCAAGAACATTAGGCCCAGGGCTAGCTCACCTAGCTCTTGGGGATATCCAAAATGAGTGAACCTAGTAGGCCAGATCTGGT
>NW_010972551.1:0-1049 GCF_000737465.1 Haliaeetus leucocephalus
AAAAAAAAAAAAAATCGCTGTGAAAAACTGGTGCTCGATGGACAGAAGATGCTCATCTCCTTCCCCTCATTCATCCCCACCAACACATGTCACTTGGGGGCCCGCAGTCAAAGGGAAGAGGTCCCCCGACGGCCGCCTACAGCTGTCGCCTTCCCGGGCGGCGGAGCGGGGCCGCCCGCCCCGCCTCGGCCCCCTCCGCTCCGCATGAGAAGCGGCCCATATGCGGGGGGCGGGGGGGGAGGACGGGGACACCCAGGGCTCTATTGATCCCCGTAAGCGACGGCAAAGCGACCCAACAGCTGGGCAGGGACGCGGAGAGACGCCGAGAAGCCCGGGCGGCCCCGACGGGACGGTGATGGGCCGGCTCCGGATCGGTGCGGGGGGCACCGGGAGAGCCGGAGCGGGGAGAGTAAATGGCGGACGCAGCCCCGGGGCTTTTAAACACCCGCAGGAGCATCGTGGCGATGCCTCGGCCCGGGGACAGCCCCGAAAACCGGCCCGGGCGGGCTCCGCACCCCCCCCCCGACCGCCCCCAGGCCGGAGCGGCGGGTAGAGCGCGGAGCCGCGGCTCCGCACCCCGGCACCGGAGGGGGTTTTCCTGCCTTCGTTTTCCTTTTTATTTTCTAATTTCTTCCTCTCCTTCGCCTTTTTTTTTTTTTTTTTTCCGTCAAGGACGAGGAAAACAGACGTGAAAGCGAGCGCGGACAGTGAGTAAGGGCGCGGGGAGGCGGGGGATGCTGCGGGCTCCGGAGCGGGGCTTCCGTGGGCGCGGAGGATGCGCGCTCCGGACATTTAATCCGCCGTTTCCCTCCTAATTCCCCGCCAGCGGATCAATCGGCCCACAGGGAAGGTGAGAGGGGGGATTCGGGGAGGGGGGGGCCCGGCCCGCGTCTGCCGGGCGGTGACACCTCCCCGGAGCGGCGGCTCCCGCCGGGCAGCAAAGCGCGGAGGAAAGAGAAATCACGTCCCTCCTAACCGCCCCGGCCACCGACCGAGCCCCTGGAAGGTAAAAAGCAAATGAATTTTTATTTGCCAAAAAAAAAAAAAAA
>NW_010972552.1:0-972 GCF_000737465.1 Haliaeetus leucocephalus
GGAGAGTGGAAGCAATAAAATTGCTCGTTTAACCACCTTAAAACCAAAATGAAGCCAAACCCCCCAAACTGTTCACTTTCATCTGCTTTTCTGAGTTTTTTCTCTAAGTGATTTAATCAAAAAAATAATCGGGTGCAACATGCAGCAAGGGAGAACTTTCCTTGCTAGTCCAAGAGGTTATTAGCATTTAAGCTAAATGCATGCTTGAGAATGGTTTTGCCGTGTTCTCACATACTCACTTTGAGCAGCTTACGGGCCACCCTTTGTATAGATTTCTGTGCTGAATGGAAGGTTTGAGTCCAAACCTTTTGGTCAGAATGCCTTGAAGTTGGGAGTGTGAGAGCTAGTCAGTATCTTCTCTTCCAACCTGCCCTTAGGTGAAGCTGTATTCTTCCCAGGTAAAGCCATTACACATAAAGTAGATGACTACCTTTGATGTTTGCCTACATGCTGAAATTATTACACATCTGTGTTGAAGTGAAATGCCTGTTCTGGGGTGGGGGGAAATGGAAAAGTACCATGGCACGTGCTTCTTACGCAAACTGGAATGTAATATAGTAGATAAAACGCTGGCCTGCATTGTAAAAAAGGTAGTAACTTGACCCTAATGATCTCCAAGTTAAGGCTCTACATAAGAAGGGTCTCTTTGTGTTTGTGCTCCTGCAGGTTCTGATGATTCTGACTGAAACTAGCAGATGGTGTTAAGCCAGGGAATGAGATCTGTAATCTCCCTGAGAGCTGATTGATCAGCCGTCCTCTTACTTTGGACATTTGGCCAGCAACTTTGGCAGAATGAATCCTAAGTTTCTATCCTCGCAGTTTGGTTTTTTGACTGTGAAGAGATTTTTTTATTTTTATTTTTTTAAGTGAAATGTTGGCTGCCTCTCTTTCTATTAGTACTACATGGATCTGGCTTGCGTTTTGTTAAGAGCTGCCATTCTCTTGTCAAACTAAATTCTTTACTCTTTCCTC